>NC_088869.1:59624427-59975944 GCF_032884065.1 Artemia franciscana | reverse complement strand
GTTAAGGATACTGATGTCAACTTTAAATGCATAACTTGGTTTTATTCATATTGATTTATCTTCAAGGATTTTGCTGAGCATTTTTTTTATTTTTATTTTTTTGCGATAAAGTATGAAATTCCTTTAGGTTATATCATGGAGACAATAACAAAATCCTATATTTACTTTGATAACGGAAACCTATCGTAAATATCATTAGGGAAAAAAAACTCAAAGGTGTTTTGTTTGCTTATAACTCAAGAAGAAGCTCTATGGATTAGAAGATTATGTTTCAACGTGAGTGTTGGCTTCCTTTTATTGCATTTACTTTGATAACGAAAAAGCTTATGATAAATAATATCAAGGAAAAACTTAAAATTATTCATTGTTCGCTTATAGCTCAAAAAAGATTTAGGTTTTACAGCTCCAATGACAGTAAAGATGAAATCTGATTGTTTGAATTGGTTATGTGGAAATCTACACAGCCATTTTTATCTATAAAAATTGGGAAAAGTTGGGAATTTGATTTTGTATTTAAAAGACATGTGCAGTTAATGGTAGTAGCGGGCACCACATTAAAAAAAAAAAAAAAAAAAAAAAAAAAAAAAAAAAAAAAAAAAAAAAAAAAAAAAAAAAAAATGTTGATAAGAAATCAGCAAAGAATAAGCTAGAATTATTAGCATCAAACAGCTTAAGAAGGTGCAGGTTTCCTTTGTTGGGGCAGTTGTCTTTGGGAATGAACGGATTGTTAATATTTAAATTTTTACGGGCGAAGAGTGTTATCGAATTTGACTAATTAATTTTGCTTATTTATTCGGTGCGACGTGGCAACACTGAGGAAAATTTGGTGCTGTCCTAAAAATTCAGTGATTTTGCATAATGAAAATTCTTGTATTAAGGTATGGATGGACTTGAGATGGTTCCAGGAGACAAAAATGTGGTACTTGCATGATATAGCCCTTACCGTTCAAGTTGTTTATTCCTTGATGCATTATTGTTTCGTTTTTTTCATTAGTTTCTTTCAGCTTTTCGTGAGACAAAACAAATAGAAGTGACAGAATAGATGGAAAATTTATAATTTGGACGGTTTGAAGTTATGAAAGAGTTTTTTTTGTTCATAATATGCAGAATTATTTTACCTAACACATAAGGCATGCAGACCCGCCATGCTTTACCCCACCCCCTTAATGTCAAAAATGTATTGCCCAAATTTGTTTCTAAAGTATTATAATTGTATCATACTTAGGTATATTTCATTAGGATTGAGCGTCAGAGAAAGATATTAGAAGAATATTTGGACATACAATCTCATACAAGTACCAAAAATGCTTTTTATTTTGATGTCTTTAGTACCTTAAATAGATTATGTTTCAGTATGAGTGTTGGACTTCTTTTATTGCATCGGATTAACGACGGCTCTTGACTACTAAGGTTCTTGTATCGGCCTTGCAGGGGGTTGCTAGTGTTAAGTTTGAACTCTGGGTCTTGTGTCACCAAGCTGAGATACCCACTGTGCCACCATAGGACTTGGCTTTCATTTTAAAAATTTATTCTATTTTTCATATATTTTGCGATAAGGTATACAGAAGGCACCATGTTTAAAAACAAGAAATTTGGATAAAAAGTCAGAAAAATTAAGCTAAAAGATTTCGCACCGAAGAGTTTAAGGAGATGGAGCTTTCCTTTGAAGGGGTAGTTATCTTTGGGAAGTAACGGATCGTTAATGTTGAAGTTGTACTAATGAAAAGCGTTGTCAAGTCTGACTAATTAGTTTTTTTATTATTTTCTTGGTCCGGCGTGGGAATACTGGGGAAAATTACGTGCTGCCCTAAGAAGCTTATAATTTTGAAACGACCAAAAGAAAAGTTTTATAAAATGCTTCCAGATATGAATAGTCTAACAAAAAGTCACAAAAAAGCTTATAATAAAGAATATCAAGGAAAAAACTAAAAGTTACTTTTTGTTAGCTTATAGCTCAAAAAAAGATTTAGTTTTTAAAGCGTCAAGGAGACAGAGATCCCGAAGACAGAGGCGTCATTTGGGGGGGGGGGGTCAGGGGTGGGCAAACGCCCACCCCAGATTTTTCGGGGGGCCCAAGCTTCCACCGCAAATAGCCCTTTTCCGGCCATAATTATCCGTTATGTCCAACAATCCATTCTGTTCAAATGATTTGAACTAACTCTACGCCTATTAGCCAAAGAGCGTAATTACCTGACGACCCTTGGGGTAATTACGCTATTTGCTATTAATCATTGTAAACTCAGAAAGTAGGTTAGATTCATAATAAAAGTCTCAAGTTCTGTCAAATGCCCCATACCCACCCCAAGATTTGGCCCAAATGGCGCCTCTGCAAGGAGGGTATAAATGACGCCTGAATGTTTGAGTTGGTTAAGGGGAAATCTATTCAGGCAATTGCATATTTGAAAATGAGTAAACATTGAGAATAAATGGGTTGCTGATATTTGAATTTTTAAGTAAGAGTAGTATTTCAAATTTGACTAATTAGTTTTGTTTATTTATTTAATTGGTTCAACGTGGCAACATTGAAAATTTATTGTTTCCCTAAATATTTCATAATTTTGATATGGCCAAAATAGTTGGGTTTTTTTAAATCACCGTTTTTAGGTATAAATAAACTTGAAATGGCTCCAGGAGACAAAAGTTATTTTCATTTTGATGAACTCGGTAACTTAAAAGACAGTGTTTCAATGCGAGGGTTGCCTAAAAATAAAAAATAATACTTTTCATATGTTTTGCGATAAGTATGAAAATAATAGTTGTCTTATTATAGGGAGACACGGATAAAATCTTAATCCTTCAACGTGGCAACACTGAAAATTTGTTGCCTCCCTAAAAATTTCATAATTTTGATACGGCCAAAAGAAATTTTTTATAAGATCACTGATTTCAGATACAAATAGACTTAAGATCGCTCCAGAAGATAAAATTGTTTTCATTTTGATGTCCTTGGTAATTTAAAAGATTATGTTTCAATGTGAGTGTTGCCTTAAAAAAAATCGTGCTTTTCATGTGTTTTGAGATAAGTGTGAAAATAATAGTTTTCTTATTATAGGGAGACACGGATAAAATCTTAATCTGTCAACGTGGCAACACTGAAAATTTGTTGCCTCCCTAAAAATTTCATAATTTTGATACGGCCAAAAGAAATTTTTTATAAGGTCACTGATTTCAGATATAAATAGACTTAAGATCGCTCCAGATGATAAAATTGTTTTCATTTTGATGTCCTTGGTAATTTAAAAGATTATGTTTCAATGTGAGTGTTGCCTTAAAAAAATCATGCTTTTCATGTGTTTTGCGATAAGTATGAAAATAATTGTTGTCATATTATAAGGAGACATGAATAAAATCCTGTATTTACTTTGATAACGAAAAGGCTATGATAAATAATACCAAGGAAAAAACTGGAAGCTATTTTTGTTAGCTTATAGCTCAAGAAGACGATTTAGGGTTTAAAAGATTATGTTTGAAAGAGAGTACTGGTAAGATATTAGTTTCAGTGATTTGCACGATCTCGAATTTGATATTTCCTGGCTGGATTGTATCATGAATGATGCAACCGGTGCGAATATGTAAGTTTACTTGAATGCTAGAAATAAAATGAAAATGTAATTTTCACGCAATTCATTTGAGTAATTAAAATAATGGGCAGTATCGGTAAAAAATATGCCGTCTACGTTTGCTTGTATTGCAAGAATACACATGATCTGATATGTGAATCCACCATAATCAGAAATGTTTCCGCTGAACGGAATGCTGGAAATTTCTGTACTTCCCTCCTGATTGGATATGTTATTTGTGTTTTATTGTCATTTATTTTTTTTCCAGAAGTGATTGTATTTATCTAGTTTTCACTTCCAAAAAGATTTAATTTTTACAGTCATGAAGCATAAAGGTGTCAAATATATTGGTTTTTCGTATTCGAAATTAAATTAAAAATATTGAATTGAAATTTTTATTTGATTTTCTTATTCTTAGTTTTAATGTTTTATTTTGAACAAACTACTTTGATAATGTGTTACTTTTTACAAACGCTGAGTATAAGGTATTACACATTGTGGTGTTTGATTACCAAGTTCAAAACTGTCGATATTGTTAAAAAATATCCGTCCAACGCTAACTGAATTTGGTACCATTTAAGAAGTGGCACCGAAAGTGCCCTTTTTAGTGCTATATTGCACTTATGGATAGTAAAATTGATATAAAAAAAACACGTAGATATGAGCATTAGGTTTAAAATGAGCTATTCCGGGATATGCTTTTAAAAAATGAGTGCATCACATTTGCTTAAATAGTTGATTATCTGAAAAGTAATGATAAAAAGGGACAAACCATGATTGCATAAAAAAAAATCGAATGCATGATGATATAATTTGAATTCCACCGCTGAACTAACAGAACCACGACTCTAATAATGTAATTTAATATTTGGGTGTTTATAGGACTTTAATTGCTGAGCTTATTAGGGGGGCCTGGAGGAGGAACATACGAGGGTTGTCCTTCAGACCTCCAGTTAAAGATTTTGGACCATATTTATTACAATGACACTGTCTTATACTTCCAAGATTTTCCCCTTTAGAAGTGGCACCGAAAGTGTTGTTTTCAGTGTTATATCTCACTTACGAATTATGGAACTGACAAAAAGCATGTAGATATGAGCAAAAGTTTTCAAGTGAGCCATTAAAGATCACTCTAAAAAGTTCATGCGCCCCACTAGTCCCAGCTTTCCCACTCGAGACATGGCATCTAAAGTGCCGTTTTTAGTGCCATTTGGAACTGGCAGATGGTGGAATTGATATGGAGAACGTAGATATGAACAATATTTTTTTTATAAGAGCTATCAAAAACCTATCGGAGATGTTCTGGTAGCCCGCTAGCCCCACCCCTTGAGAAACGACATACAACCAGCCTTTTTCCGTGGCATTTGCGGATGGTGGAATTTATATAAGCCACGTATATATGAGAAATAGCTTCTGGATGAGCTCTTAAGTATCTCCCTATGATGTTTTGACAACCCGCTAAGCCTGGAGAAAAGAAGAAAAAGAGACCGTTTTATCCTTTTTTAGCTTTTAGTTACTATGGGCTGTGGTTCGATCTTTACTAGGTTGCAGCTAATGCTTCAACCATGACAAATGAGTTCATTGCAATTTCTCCCCAGAAAGTTGTTAATATTGAAATCTGTGAAATCTAATAGATGGTAAAATTTGTAAAACCCTAGTAAATATAAGCAATAGCCATTAAACATCTATCTGCGATGGTGTAGTAGCCTGCTAATGTTTCAGTAGGTTACTGATGAGCAGACGATTTGTCAAACTTACTAAGGGGGCTGTGAGGGGGAGTTTAAGGGAGGGGTTCTTGTAAACCTCCTGTTAAGGGTTCTGTTACATAACTATTACAATAGTACCTGTGTTGTAATTCGGAGCTTTCCACTTAAGAAGTGGCACCAAAAGTGTTGTTTTCAATGCTATATCGCACTTACGAATGGTAGTTATAATCTACTAAAATAATAAATATTTCTGTAATTTTGATTGGAGCTTGATTTTCTTTCAAGATTAAATGCATAATAATTAAATATATTATTTATTAAACAAACTGATCACTTTGCCAGGAATCCTTGTCGTTTAAAATTTACTGTATTTTGTTCCGTTTTACATGCAATTTAATTGCTTTTTTATTTGAGAGTTTTTTTCCTAAAAGTATTTAAAAATAAATTTATTCCTGCGAAAAAATTTCCTGAAATATATTCCCTGTCAACCAACCACCACTGCTATTTTGGCGTCTGCCCCTCCCCCTGGAAAATGTTCTACTGGCGCCTTTGGATAAGACTAAACTTACTGAAATTTATATATTCGGAATCAGCATAACAAGCCAATTCTTTTGTTATATCTATTGGTATCAAAATCCGTTTTCTTAGAGTTTCGGTTACTATTGAGCCGGGTCACTCCTTACTTACAGTTCTTTACCACGATCTGTCCGATTACCCATAAAAATCCAAACAGAGATCATTGAAATTTTGAACGCTTTTTCTGCGTTACCAAAAGTATTGTATTCATAAGACTTTACAGTTTTATGAAATGTAATTAAACAAATAGAAAAGGTTTTTCAACTAAAGTAAGGAGCAAGTTTAAAACTTGAAACAAGCTGAAATTACTCTGTGCATAAGGGGGACTGTCCCTTTCTCAGCACCTTGCTTATTAAACAAAAGTTTTTTAATGCTTTGATTTTTTTTTAAATTGTAATTTTTTTTAAGAATTTGGACAAAAATCAAATTTCACAGTAAAGAGTAAGGAGATAAGGAGGAGACAGCACCCTTCATATGAAAAATAATCTGTTCAGATAGGCTTCAAATCTGTTCCTTGCTTTCAGGTTATAAGCTGCTTGTTTTTTATTTAATTTCTGATTGTTTTCTAAATCAGACCCTTGCATAACCAAGATATAATTTGAGGTACCGTCCCTCAAATCCCTGGTCAATTGCTTTTAAAACGTGTAAATCAACGATTATATGTTGATAAGTACCGTCCTACGCTGAGATTTGCAATTTCAATTTTGGATAAAATTTGAATATAAATAAAAAATTGGCGATGAATAGCAATTTTGGTAAAAATTCCTTGTTAATATTACTACTAAAGAATTTCGGTTGGATTAAAAGGAGTATTATCGTTTGTATGGATAGAAATTACGTGAGAATTTTGATCTTCTACATAACTGAAGACATCACAACCTCATCGATTAATACATAACACACATTTGTTTACATACATTGAAGTACGTCATACAAATCGAAAAAGAAAAATATTATCATTTAAAATTGTTGAAAAGTACGTTCCTAGTAATGTTTGCCACCCCAAAGAAATTTCCTGGCGGGGTTGATGATGAACTGCTTTGCCTTTTCCACCTCTGTGCTGGTAGATATGGGAACATAACAATTTAGCAGCGTAGAGAATCATTTTAATTAATGCCCACTCCCCCTACCTCTTTCAACATTTATCTGAAGCCTCATGAAGAGTAATCAGTTTGTCCATTAAAATGTACTTTTTAGGAATCTACCCTAAACAATTACTCGCCCCATCCCCTCATTATAGCTGATACGCAATTACAGATTACCAAACGTAGCCTAATTTCATTACAAATAAAGTGAATCAACTTGGTTGAATCCAGTATTGCCACCATGTGGCATTATTTGTTTTGTAACTGGGAACCTAAAATATTGCTCTTGATACTTTTAAATTAATTAGCTTTTCAGAATTTTAAATTGATTGTAAATTCGTCCTCTTTGGGGTAAAGTCATAGTTTGGTGCCCTAAAATGGCACAAAACAAGACTTTTCCCGGGTCCAATCTGTATGCTCACTTAAAAAAGAACTTTAAATTGACATTTGAATGAGCTCCCTCCTAATTATCTTGGACCTTTGGTTTGATACAATCACCTCTGGGAAAAAACAAAACAAATAAACATGCATCGACGATGTTACTTCTGAAAAAAAAAGCGAAATGGCACATTTTGAAGATTGGAGCTTGAAACCTCTACGATAGGGTTCTCTGATATAATGTATCTTATAAAAAGGATTTTCAATGCGCTTGCTTTTTGGAGGTTGTTTCCCCTATTTTCAAAAATCAGGCACATTTTCTCAGATTTTTGGTTCTGGGTGGGTAACAATAAACTGAAAGAATTTTATAAATATTTAGAATAAGCATAAAAAGCCAATACTACCGGTGTAGCAATTGTCATGAGCATTACATCTCTAGTTTTGATGAATATTGGACCAAGTCACTTTTACTTCCATTTTTTTATCACAAACTGTTAGATAAGATCCTCCTGTGAAGAATTTTTTTAACCTGTTCATTTTATTTAGTCGAATAGGACAATAAAAAGAACGAGAGTCAATTTGACAGCTGGATAATTAAGTTTAAATTTTGTTTTTCTTTCACAATTTATTTGTTTTTTTAATCTCTGAATATATAAGGGATTTACGTTCGAAAGTGAGAATTGTTCTGTTATGAAAAAGGTACATTTTACATGGTTGTTATAAAATCAAAACGTGTTTTCTATGCAGATAGAATGATTTTTGAGCATCTATACTCCTTCTGTAAACTATTCTAAGGCATAGGAAATTCCATAAGGACAACGTCTACATTTGTTATAATCTACCAAAGCAATAAACATTTCTGTAGTTTGGTTTGAGGTTGATTTTCTGTTAAGATTAAATGTACAATAATTAAATATATTATCTATTAAATAAATTGATCCCTTTGCCAGGAATTTTTGTCGTTTAAAATTTACTCTATTTTGTTTCATTTTGTATGCAATTTAATTTCTCTTTTTATTTAAGTCTTTTTATGAAGGCATTTAAAAATAAACTTATTCCTAAGAAAAAATACCCTGAAATACATACCCTTTCACCCAACCACCACTGCTATTTTAGCGTCTGCCTCCCCTCTGGAAAGTTTTCTGCTGGCGCCCTTGCAAGACAGTGAAATAAATAAAATAATGTACTCCAGATAGTTATGTTTCAATTCCGAAGCCCTTATAAAAGGAGAGAAAAAACCAGAGCAAAGCAATTTAAAGATAAGTGAAAAAATTCATATTCTTTAACAGCTATTGTAGCACTAAAAATGAACGAGCAAATAATGCTGCTTTTACAATCACAAGAGAAAAAGAAAAAAAAGAAAAAAAGTTGCTTGTTAAATACACTTATAAAATATGGCTACCGGATACCAGATAGATCCTGAATGGTAGTGGAATAGTTTTGACTTCAAATAAAGATAGTTTGGCTTATTAAAGGCCTTATATATAGTCGGTAGTTTGACATCAAATATAGCAGACAAATAGTCTGCTTGATTTCAAGGGAAATATACCAATGTAAAATGCACGTGCTGATGACTTCTTAAGTCTTTATTTCTGTAATAAAAGTACTAAACGATTTTTAATAGCCCCATGGTAGTGGCCGTCACTGGTCCCAACAGCTGCCATCTATAAGATACCAAATAACTACTGAAATCTGTTGAAAACATGCGAGGAAAAAAACTGGGTATAGGCATTTACTCTGACTGATTTTACATTTGGAATATCTATTCTACAACTAAGACCAGGCAACGCTAAGTTTGACAAGAAACGACAACTCAACATAATTGCGGGATTTCTCTGTTGTTGTTGGTTGCTTTGTTTTTTTTTCCAAACCTGTGTCAAGTGCTGGAGATTTTCAAAGCAAAAACCGTTCATTTATAGGCCCCAATTTCAAATTCTCCTTGGAAAAATTTTCGTTGCGTTAATATAAAGGAAAATTCTATCCCCTGGTTCCATTACGGCTCTAGTTGTATCATTATTTGCTACAACAGCTCAGTAAAACACCTTTAAAATTACGTAATTTTCTGATTGCTGTGTCAAGAGTTTGTTCGTTGTGCAATAGTTCATATTCTATCTCTTCAAATAATAAATCAGCAATTAATTTAGAAAATGGGAAGATCTGGGTATGTTTTGATTGAAAAACGCCCTTTTGTGTTTTTTTCAGTGTAAGAATAAAAAAATCGCCCCCCCACCTTTGATTTTGAAAAATACGTTTTGCCACTTCCTGATAATGTTCCTTCAAAAAACTATTTTAAGGCGGGCTGCTGGGCTATAGCTACTGCTAAAACCATAACACACCTTCACAAAAAACTTCTAGGTGTTTCCAAAAGAAAGTGATTTCCAGTTCTGAATTGTTGTGTTTATTCCCAAAAATTTTTCTGACAAATTTTAATTTTGGGTAGCTATATTATTTTCTGTGTGGGAACCAGAAAAATCTAGTGTTTTGCTGAGAAAAGGTTCACCCAACAAGAAGTTTGCTCCTACCCCTCACAAACAATTATTAATGCTTAGTATAAACGCGTTCATTTAAATGAAGAAAGAATGAGGAGTAAAATGAATTCCCGCACACCCTCCTCTACCACGTTTATCTGAAGGATTTCACAGAAACAACTGAAAAATTTTGAATGTAAAAAAAATGCAATCTTTGAGACTCCGGGTAGTATCCCACCTTTCCTCCTCCGTCACAGAAAGATTTGATGACCTCCCCCTTAAAAGCTGGTCTGCAAGCATGCAGTACGCTATGTGATTTAATCACGTATCAAATGAACCAACACGTTTAAATGAAGCTTCTAAATTAGTATCTATAATAACTGTTGATTTTATGATGGGCTTTTTATCTATTTAAAAACGGAAATGAGCCGTTCTGCTGCCATCTGGAATTTCAAACGCTGGCTGCTTTTGAGGCGGCATTTTATTTGTTTCAGACTGATTGGCTACCTCAGAATATGTTCTTTTTGGGCCTTCACTTAGTACTTAACAGTTCGATACGGTCGTCCCCAAAACAAAATCCTGCCCTCTCTTTGTAAAAAAAACCTTAAATATCTTTACGTCGTAGCTGGAGAGCTAAAACCCATTCAGGGTTCTCAGCTATTTTAAATTTGATAAAAATTTTATCAAGACCGTAGCTTCTGATGAGCGTTCCCCACGCCCCTTTCTTGTAAAATGCTATTTTCTGTAGTCACTCTTTACTTTCCATTCATTACCACTGATAATAAACTCTGATCATGCGCATGATAATACTCCTCTGCATTCTACTATAATTAAAAGAGTGGCATATGCAGTTTTGGTCAAAATTTAATACTAATTTAATGTTAAATGTATATTAATTTAATTAAATTTAATGTTAATTTAATTAATTTTCCGAGGGAAGTAAAGAGCGAAGTTGAAACTTAAAACGAACAAAATTATTTATTCCCAGTCTATCTAACATATATCAATAAAACTATTGCAAATAGATAAACTGGTAATATTTTCCTATGTTTGCTGGATTACAGAAAACTAGCGCTTCATTGAAAACACAAAAGGCAAGCATAAAAAGCGAGAATTTTGATTTATGAGTCGAAAGTAAATGCGTAGGCTCACAACAAAAATCTAACCTATAATGCTTTTAATAGTCTTACAGGAGCTGTGATATCAGTAACTTTCTTACTTACTTAGACTTATGTCCTCCCACGCCTGAAGGCGCATAAGGCAGCAGCAGTGGTTCGCCACGACGAACTGTCCTGAGCCATCGACCAAAACTCCTCCATCAAAGACTTCGCCAACTTCGCCTCCTCTTCTAACATCTTGCCAATGGTTATTTTGGGTCTCCCTGACTTGCGGAGGCCAGGGGATAAAAACTGTAATCATACAGCTAGTCCCAAGCCTGGAAAAAGGAGGAGGGTTGGTTGGAGGGCTAGTAACCCGCCACCGTAAAAACCGATTACTCAAGAAACAGCAGCAGATAGCCTCAGTAACTTTCAGTATACAATTAAAATTGTCTACAAAATTTAGCCATAAAAATAAAATGTTTATTTTCATTAAACAGCATACAAAATAATGGATTGATTTATCAGTTAACATGTTGGTTTCACCCAGTATTACTTGAAACGAAGAACATATCAATCGTAATATGAATTCTGGGAATCCAGTTATTTCTCTCTAAAGAATGGAGAATTTCAAGTTGTGATAAAAATTCTAATTATAATGTGATAATAATAATGTGTCTAATATGTAATGATGTGTCTAAATAGAAAATGTGTCTAGTAATGTGATAATAATTTTTGGTCGTTTTAAGTTTCAACTTCGCTTTTACTTCCCTCGGAAAAACTTTTTTTTTTAATTAATCTTTGCTCGTTTTTGATTAAAATTGAATTTAGAAACAACACAGCCATGATCTTTTTTATTTATACGAAATAATTTCACTTCATTTAAACATTAATGTTGGTCCTTAGTTTCAGCTGAAAACTTTTTATTTTATAATTTCTAATCACCTCAAGTGATTAGAAAGAACGAAGGTGAACGAAGAAGCTGTACAAGAATTGAAGGAAAAAATAAGTTTAGAGTGGAGAAAAAAAAAAAAATCAAAACATAGCGTCGTTTCTCTTTGTAATTTTTGTTAAAAAAAGAAATAGATCTTTAATTCTTTGTTTAAAAAATTAAATGTAGTAGCACTGAAGAAAGTAGCTCTAGTTGAGTAGCTTTGATAAAAAAGGTTAACTAAGCGGACAGGTTGGCATATCGACATGCTTGTGGAAAATGTTGCTAGCTCAACAGAAATGTTTCTTTAAACTTAGTGAGTCATTTAACTTGTCCATATATAGAAAAGCCACTCATTACTTAGAAATGAATCAAAATTTCAAAAAAAAGATGATTTCTTGTCTAGGTACGATAAATAGTATTATAAACTAAGTTTGTTTTCATTTCAAAATTTTGGGAAGAATTACCTGAATTCTAGTGCACAACTGTTTTCATTGGTCTTTCTTCCTCTTTGGATGCACAATCTTACGTATGGAGAGAATGTTACAGTGGAATTTTCAAGTAGATAATTTGAATAATCCTTTTTTTATTATACAACTTTTAGTAGTTCTGAAACCACACACCTGCACTTCTCCAACCACTAAGTGGCAGGGGATTGGGGTCAAGGATGTAATCTGCTATGGGGCAGATGGGGCAAATGCCCCCTCCCAGGCCTTGGTTTTCCCCCAGATCCCAGTCCCCCCTAATGAAATTTACTTTTTCCAAAAATGTAGTCAAAACTAAGATAAGCCTGCATAATTCAAGCATCCATTCAGACAGGTCAATTTTCTTTAGTACATCTTTATATTTTTTTATTTCTATATGGCTCGATTTCCAGTTTTCTCTGTAATTTTCACTTGATTTGAGAGAACTGCCTCCAACTTTGATACCTCTTCCCAAAAGATTTTGACAACATTACGCCATTCGTTTTTGGTACGAATTTATTGATTCACTAAGAATATTGTTCCAAACCATGAGCTGGATGACCTCTATTTTCCTTTTGAATCCAAATGCTTGACAAAATACCTTCCCAGGACATACTTTAAGAAGTGAGTGCGTCACAGTTACAAAAACAGTGAAATTGTCTGAAAATGATCATGTACAAGGGATAAAACCGTAATTGAAAAAAAAAAACAAGCAGAAATCGAACGCAAGTCACTCTAATTTAAAGTCCAGCGCTGAACTAACAGAACCACGTCTCTAATACGTAATTTAATATATTGGTGTTTGTACCTTAATTGCGTAGCTTATTAAGTAGGTGTGAAGGAGGAATATACGGGAGTTGTTTTTGCAAACCTTCAGTTAAGGGAATTGAACCACAATTGTTACGATGATATTGTTTTATACTTCCAAGCTTTTCTACTTAAGAAGTGACACCGAAAGATGTTGTTTAAGTGTTATATCACACTTACGGATGGCGGAACTGATAAAAATCACGTAGACATGAGCAATAGCTTTCAAAAGAGCTATTAAACGTCATTTTAAAAAAATTTGGTAGGGCACTAGCCCCAGTTTTTTCACTTGAGACATGGCACCAAAAGTCCCTTTTTAGTGCCATTTTGAGCTTGCTGATGGTGAAATTTATTGGAAGGATTTAGATATGAGCAATATCTTTCATATGAGCTATTGAAAATATGTTTAAGATACATGCGATACTAATAGGCGCAATAACAATACGCCCATACCGATACGCGTGATTTCAATAGGTCCGACACTGATAGAGCGTACAGCCCTTTTCTCATGAACTATGGAGGGTCATATCATCACCAAAACCATAGATAGTGGATCTTTGAATTATGTTGAACAAAATAGCTATCTCAAAATTTTGATTGGATAACTTTGGGGGAGGGAGCTTTTAGGCAGGGTAACTACCCCCCTAATTCTTTTTGGTCACTTACAAAAGGCATTAGAAAATTTAATGTCCGTTCAAATGAGTGATTAAACATCCCTCTATGATGTTCTGGTCAGTTCAAATGTCCGTTAATGTCCGTTCAAATGAGCGATTAAACATCTCTCTATGATGTTCTGGTCAGTTGGTAGGCCTGGTGAAAAAAGGAGACACATCAGTGCTACCCATTCAAAAAAAGTGATTTTTTGGTGTTCAGAGTAGAGGACTGTAATTGTCCTAAAACAGTTTCGGCCATGCTATGCCTCTGATAGGGTGTCGACGAAGTCTCTCCATTCGTCCTAAAACGGTGACGTCTTCCCGTTCTGGTAACAATGAAGTATCAGCCGTCCACAGATGTCGGTTGAAATTCAGCCGCAAAGTGTACTTTGGACGATCTCATCTTTTCTGCCGCCAAGTAAATCTGTCTTCTTCAGGCGACGGATTAAGTAGACAGTACTTCATTCAGTACTTTCTGAATGAATATTCTACTTTATTTCTCTTGTGAATTTTAGTAGCCTAAATATACCCATAAATGTAAAAAAAATGGGAGACGCAATCACTTTACAAAATAAACCAAAGAAAAAAAAAATATAAATTGCCGGCCTATCCTTCCAAGTTTTGAAAGTTTACTTTAATTCGAGGGGAGGGCAATCTTCATCGAACAACGCCTTTTGGGAGCATTTTCTTTCAGAAAATTGAAAAAAAGAAAACTCCCTCCTATCACCAAGATATTGACAAATACAATTTTGTTCCCCCCTAAATTTTTGTTTATTGGCTCCATTGGAAGCAGCTGATTCTGCTTCTGAATAACTCTCGTTGTATGAAAAAATTCAGGAAACCACTTGTCAATTACCTGATAAACTAGTAATATTTCACGCTCTCAAGTATTCTGTAACCTTAAATTGCAGTGATTGTAAAATAACTTTAATCCCAGCAAAGTGGACTACTCAAAATTTGAGAATCTAATATTGGAAACCGCGAGATCCTTGAAATGCTACCCGAATTATAACCATAACAGCATCAAATAACAATCCCGTCCTCTCGACCCTAAGCGATAAACCTGGAGAGTAGACTGATCCATTTGGGTATAAAAATTTAGACAAGCACTTAAAACCCTAACCCCGCGTTTCCTAATCTCCGAGTTTGACATTTTGTCACACCTGCCAACCATCTGAGTGTATTAACTAAAGGATACAGTATTAACACTCTACCACCCCTATAAGATACATTCACAGTAGGAACATTTCACGGATAGTTAGATGCAAATAGCTGAAAAGCATCCCATTTCCGGTTACCTACTTCTGAAATCCATTGAGTTTTATTTGAGTTTCAGATTATTTGAATTTTTTCTTTGGGGATTGAGGTTTGAATGTGAACTGGGTTTGTATACTAACCAGGGCTACCCCCTGAAAAGTGAAGCAATTGGGGGGTGGGGGATTTCAAGTAAGGACAGAAAATCTTAGGAGTGACAGCTTTGGAAAAAAAGAACAATATTCGGTAAAAAGATATGAGATGAGTATCCAAGATTTATATGGACGGACTTCAGGGCTAGGAAGCTCTCTGAGGAAGGTTTTTTTTTTCAAGCGTACGATAGCGGGCCGAGGCAGACATGTTCAAAGGAGAGCTCTTCAGAACTTAGACCAGGGTTGCCAGTTCTTGCAAATGCAGGGGGAGGGTGCAAGGATTTTATCGTTCTTTAAATGAAGATACAATAAAACGTCTTCAAAATCTAAGGTGGGGATAGTTTTGTTATTTGTTCAGTGAAAATATGACAAAATTTATTCTTCAAGATCTGGGGCAGCACCTGCCCCCATCCCCTAATTAGCCCTCCTAAACTGAACTCTCCCATAAAATACAAGTGTTCTCATGGTTCCTTTGACTGTTCATATGATTAACTTTTGATCACTGTTTTGAAATTCATCTTCTACCCCCCGACCCAAAAAACGACACGTACACATGGGCTGATAGGCTGAATCCTCCCTACCTGCAGTTTATGTTTAAATTACTTGTTGTTGTTTTTCCGAAATAATAAGTACTTAAGGCAACTTTTTAAGAATATTGATCCAAAAACTTTATTCGAGCCTCCCCTTCCTTTTGCTGTTAAACTATGATCCTGTGTTTTATACGATTTCCAATACTTTTTAGAAACTCCTAGGGATCTTTTTCCCCTAGCTATCCGAAAAATGCTATAGTGCAATAGGAGGCACAAAAAGAGTCAGATGCCAAGTGATCCCACATTCTAGTCAATTCTATCGCTGTTCTCTTGCTTTCTGCCCTGAATCTAAAATCTTGGTTAATATTTCTATCACGGGCTTGAATAACGTTTTCCTCTGTCTTATCCGCGATGAAATTCTTGGTACATGATAATTAAACGAGCCACACTCAAGAATTACGCTTAGGTTAGATCTGAGAAAACCGGTTTCATAATCACAAAGACAAGTGACAGAATAGATGTGAAACATATTATTTGGGCTATATATTTGCACATTAGACGTAAGAGGGGGAAAACTAATTAGACAGCGTGAAGTTAGAAAACAATTCTTGCTTCATAATATGCAGAATAATCGTAGGTAACACATTTTGTATGCAGACCCGCATTACTTTTCCGCCACCCTCTTAATGTGCAAATATATAGCCCAAATTATATATTTCCCATCTACTCTGTCACTTGTCTTTGTGGCTATGAAACATGTTTTCTCATATCTAATCCAAGCGTAATTCTTGAATGTTTTTTAGTTTAATTAACAAATACCAAATTCTTGTGTAATGTCACCTTCCCAAGGAAAAAGTAAATCGACGACCCTGCTACTTGCAAACCAAATACACTACTCTTTAATTTCACAGGTTGGCTGGCCCCCAACCCCCCATTGCACTTCCTGGCTGAAGGGCCAAGAAACGGAGATCAGCACCGCCGGTACGGACTGTAAAGTCTAAATTCCGCATCCTTTACCTTTTTTTTATATAAACATCTTGTTCAATCAGTACCAGCGTATATCAAGGAATTAACAAAGTAATAATAAGAATATTAGCTAATGAATTGGCTATCTCAGTGTTTTGCTTTTAGAGAAGGGACACTTGAACTCTGAGAAATAATCAATTATAGAGCCCTCGGTAAAATTTGGCATATCACCAGCAATTCCAAGGTGGTGTTTTTCTGTAGCAGTTCTTTTCACTCGATGACAGTTGATAGAAAATGGAGAATTTTTATCGATAGCTGTTTCCCATATTCTTCTATTGTAAATGGTGAACAGTAGCCTTGATCAACTTGAACCGGCGATTCACATGGCAATTTCAAAGCGTCTTGTACTAGCATTAGAGTTCTTATTTTCATTCGGCTCATTCTTTGCGGCAGAAATTTTAATTCTCTGATGATCTGTTCAGCTTTTTTTTTTTTTTTTTTCTTTTTTTTTTTTTTTTTTTTTTTTTAATTAAGGTGTTAGATTTTACATGTCAGTGATGTCAATCATAAATGGATGCATTTAAATGTTTGTGATCGGGGTCGTAATTTACTATGGGGCAAAGGGCAATGGCCCCTGGACTCTAGATTGTGCCCAAAACTAAGATAAGCCGACATTATTCAAGCATCCACAGAAACGTATCAGTTTTCTCTAGTATACCCTTGCCTTTATGGAACTATATCCCATTTTTCCTGTCTCCTTTGACTCGGGAAAATTGGCCAGAACTTTGAAAACGTTGGCGTTCTGAAAGGCTGACGAAGATTTATTCATCGTTTACCATAGGAATTAATCCGCCTAGGAAGAAACAAAAAACACGTTGTCCTCGAACATGGCGGGGAGTGGTCACAAAGAAAGGTTTAGAGGAAAATTTCTACTTTATGGGTTGGGGAGGGGGGTAAAGAGTGAAGTTTTTAAGAGGTCAGGGTGAAGGTGCATCTGTATTGGCCTCTGGTAGCTTGGTGCTGCATTGAGTAGTTGCTTGTAGTAGTCCAAGCACTTAGCTCCCTAGTCAATTCTTTTTCAGAGGCGGCAACTCGGTCAAAGACAAAGTTATCAGTTTTCTTTGTCACTTCAACTAAACAAACATGAGAAAGTTAAACTTAAGGGTTTTCTCGCTCAAAATCACGATTAGGCACAAGCTATCCTTAGCGAATCTTCTTGTAAGTATTTACACAATATAATTTTTTTTTATTTATTAACCGGCAGTTTGGTGTCTGCACGCTACTTATTCTCCAGACTCTGTTTAAACTGGTTACAACTACCTAATAGTTCACTGAATCGCTAAAGAACAATCCGAGTGGTTAGTCCCTTGGTCTAATTTATGCACTCTCACGCGCTCCGATTACAGCTGCATCTAGTCTTTTGGGGGAAATTTTTGACTTCGGAACACAAATATGTAAAGTATTTGAAGGGACTGCAGTCAGCAAGTATGTCTTATAGAAATAAGTTTCTGATTGTTGAGTAGAATATTTTTTGCTCTATTTTTTGATACCCTACAACAACATTGTCAAGTGCAGCAATCTAGAATGCAAACATGTTTTATAATTATTTTGGAATTATAAAAAAATAATTTTCGGTTTTAAGATTTGATTAGATCAAAATATTCACCAGATTCCTTGAGAGGTATGGGAAGTTTCCTTGAGAGCCTGTCCTGCCTTAATGTATATATTTGAAAACTTTAACATTAGATTCTATCTCCATTTTAGCTTGCTAAACTCCATTTTAGTCTTGACTCCTGTAATGAAGCTGGTGCGTATTTAATTAGCTTAAATACTATACAATTATTTCCTATTCATCCATCTTAGTATTATTTAAGACAATTAATACACAATTATAAAATTCGAAAACACCCCATAATTTCCACTGTCTTTGCGTTTCTATAGGGCTTGCCTTTTTTCTCCTTCTACCCAAAAAGTTTGGTATACACTCTTGACGTAAATACCAGATTTTAAGTCTTAAATCTTAGGATTGTCCCATCAAAATTTTCACCTATGGCATAATACAAATTTTGAAGCTGTAAACCCAACAAGCAGGTTCAAACTGCAGCTGACCAAAGCTTTTCAAAGGACATTTCAGGGGGCCAATAGGTTCACGCCTGCAATGCGGGGTTCGCAGCAGGGATTGTACTAAGCTGCCGACAAGTAATTAGAGAAATAAGGCTTAATCTTATGACTGGACCACACACGGAATCCCAACTCGACGCCATGCTGTCTACCATGTTCTGACTGCCGGTTTGACCTATTTACTATTTCAAAAACAGGAATACCACATCCTGGGTGGGTTGTTGGTCACAGAGACTTGCTAAAAAGGTATTTTGGATTAAAATTTGGGTGACAAACCAATCAGAGATTCTTATCAAGTATATATTTCAACAAGTCTAAAAAAAAAAATTAGAAACGCATGTTTAGCAACAAAAAACAAAAATCGACAGATATGCCATTACGGGTAGGTAGAGGAACGGGTGTGGCTCAAATAGACATTTATGCTGCAGTACCTTAGAAGGTGATACGTCAATTGTTTTTACTGAATTGGGTGTTTTAAAATTCCTATTTATAATAATACGCCGTATCGATTATTTTCATCAAATTTCTCGTATGTTAGCCTACTTGTTTCTTGACCTACTTATTTTTTTTCTTTCTAAAATGCATCATATTCCTTTTATCAATTTTTGAAATTATTATGACAAATTCGTAAAAAATTAAAAAAAAAAACTGAATAGTAAATTAGGTGAATTTTTGAATGGTAAATACAGTGGTGTCAACTCACAAAAATTTCGGGGAGGAGGAATTTCGTTGATTTTTTCCATGGAAATACAGGAAAAGGGCATTTTTCTATGAATATATTTTTAAATCTATTTAAAGCATTTTTCAAAATATGAGGGGACAACAATATAAGGGTGGAACTGGCCCCTCCATTTGATGTACTAGCCTCAATTCTTTGAAATGAGTTGTTCCCCTCTGAACATTGAATCTTGAGTTGGAACTACTAGGCCAAGGCCCACTGGACAAAGAAACCTTACGTAATGAACCTTCTAACAATGTTAAAAAAAATTTTCATGAAATTATAGAGTGAGACTGAAAATGAAAACAACCAAAATTATAGTCTCTAAGCCTGTGCTTACATGCAGGATTTTATGGTTAAAGTCCTGGGGGGGGGGCAAAGCTGGGGCCAATCTTCCCAAGTCAAGTGAAACTCACAGTGAAAATTGAAAAACGAGCCATATATTACCTTAAAGGTAGAGATATACTAAAAAAAAAAACTGAACCGTTTCCGTGGATGCTTATATTAGGTAGACTCATCTTAGTTTTGTCAAGATTCTTGAACAAACCAAATTTCAGCTGGAGGGGCAAACTGGGTTTGGGGTGGAACAAACCAAGGTCCTAGAGGGGCAGTTGAATCTTGCCCCATAGCAAATTATCCCCTGCATAGAAGTAAATAAGAAACTTGTTAGTTTTGAGCCACTCAGGCACGTACGGAGGATTTTTTTCGGGGGGGGGGGCAAAAACTTCGAAACAGCAGATATAAAGTAGTATTTATTTTATTTAGTAATGCAAAAAGCACGTATATCGTAAAATACAGACTAACTTTAATCTGTAGTATTGTAGCGGATGGGGGGGGGGGGAAGAAGACTGAAGCCTCAAAAGTACGTTCTAGGCTCGGGTTATGTTCATAGCGATTTAGAACCAGTGATTAATCTATTATATCCCACTGAAAGGGATATTTTAGGGTTAACAGTGCAGTATGGATGCTGTGGGGGGTAGTTCTTTTATTGCAAAAACGTAGATTTTAATTAAAAATGACAGTTTCCAAAATTGATCCATTAAAAGCTGTACTTTATCCTGAAGAGGGGGGGGATAAAAGCCCTAACATCAAGGATAATTCTATTTTGCCGTGGAAAGCAAACTCTCTTTACAAAAAAAAAAAAAAAAAAAAAAAAAATAACAGCACAATTGCTAATTACTTCAAAGAGGGTAAAAAGTTAGACAGAAGATGGGTTAATAATTGGGCAGTGACATGATCGGATAATGGCATGCTGTAAAATCCCCGAAAAAGGCTTCACACATGTATCTAGATTCTTAATAAATGTCCTACTTTTGCCAGAAATCCCAAAAAACCATGGGGAAATTTAACATTTCACAAAGTTTCGGGGGGGGGGGGTGGGCCCGAAGCCTCCCCCCTGCGTACGTGCCAGGAGCCACTAAATCTTTGGAAATGAAATTGCCTATTGCAACCATATATCACGGAGATGTTAATAAGGATTTATATTAGCAAACTTTTTGTTCTACTTTTTTTGTGTTTTTGTGTTTGTCTGTTTTTGTTTTTTGAAAGTGTGTTTGATTTTTTTTTTTTTTTTTTTATTTCAGTCATGTTTCTATTTTGCTGTGGATAGATATTTTGTCAAAGTCGAAAAATTCACTCACTCCCAGCGTTATCCTTCTTAATATCATGAGGTATGAAATGTCGTAATTATTTCGCGTTTAAACTTTCATTTCGTTGATAATTTCTTTAACCTGTAACTAAAGAGTGTCGACAGGATAGGTGGCTATAGCCTTTACCCGTAAATACTTTTTCCAATTGTTAGGTCAAAAGATCCTTTTCAGTTGTCAGGTCACCGGGGACACCTGTCCTCTATGAATATGATTTCAATTCTGATCCATTCAAGTGGGACTTCATGGCTTGTTGTTTAGATTAAGAGGATTTTGATAATATTTTAAATCCAATTGAAAAGGTTCGATTTGCTATTAAAATCTGTCAATCAATTTAAGAAGCCTGGTTGAAGCAGGCAACATCTAAATTGGTTAAAGCAATGCTATTTTTTTTTAAATCAAAGCTATGCATAGAAAGCCTTTTTTAAACACTAAACCATTTGTATATCCGGTGTCTCAGAGAGGAGCGGATAAAACTTCGAAATCCCTCGCTAAGGAGGCTGAAATCCAGACAGTCTCCATTGTAGGCCCTTCTTCGGCAGGTGAGAAGGTAGGAGAGGGGGGCTTGAAAAATTAAAAATTACTAAATTATTCAGAAGATATAAGAAATATGATAAAAAATGCCTATACATTTATCAACACAAAAATCTAAATAGAATGACCTACATACAGGCACGTACGTAGGAATTTTTTTCGGGGGGACACAAAACCTTCGAAACAACAGATATAAAGTAGCACTTTTTTTTATTTAGTAACTAAATAAATGCAAAAACACGTATATCGGAAAATACAGATTAACTTTAATTTGTAGTATTGTAGCGGATGGGGGGGGGGGAAGAAGACTGAAGCCTCAAAAGTACGATTTAGGCTCAGGTAATGTTTATAGTGATTTAGAGCCAGTGATGAATCTATTATATCCCACTGAAAGGGAGATTTTAGGATTAACAGTGCAATATGGGTTTTGTGGGGGGTAGTTCTTCTATTGCGAAAACGTCGATTTCAATGACAAATGATAGTTTCCAAAATTGATCCATTAAAAGCTGTACTTTATCCTGAAAAGGGGGAATAAAGCCCTAATATCAAGGATAATTCTATTTTGTTGTGGATAGCAAACTCTCTTTACGAAAAAAACAAAACAAAAAAAAACAGTACAATCGCTAATTACCTCAAAGAGGGTAAAAAGTTAGACAGAAAATGGGTTAATAATTGGGCAGTGACTTGACCAGATAATTGATGCTGTAAAATCCCAAAAAACAGGCTTCAAACATGCATCTACATTCTTAATAAATGTCCTTTTGTCAGAAATCCCAAGAAACCGTGGGGAAATTAAACATTTCACAAAATTTCGGGGCGGGGGGCTGGGCCCGAAGGCCCCCCCTGCGTACGTGCCAGTCTACATAGAATCATCCACATTAAATAACAATTTAAAATCTGTATAATATTTACATAAAATCTACACAAAGCAGTATATTTATGCAAAACAGTATGCATCACAATAATCTTGAGGCTTTCAGGAGAAGAATGGGACAAAGCTCTACCTTCCTGTGAATGTTCAACTATATTTTATGCTTCATTAATTTCTTATATTTGTCCAGCCCCTCTTAATCTTCCTTTTCTATGATTAGAGGGCAAAGAAATATTATCCGTAGAAACCATGAGCTCCGGTTATAAGACCCCTCGAAATGTCGCAGCAACTGCGACCCGCGAGTCATGCTTGTGCAGCTTCAAGTGTTTTACGGAGACAGTTTATGTATGTTTCATTATTCATCTTTCGTTTGTAATCGGGAGACAGAGGTGAGCTCCCAATAAAATATACCCCTAAGCCCCTAAATTATATTTGGCCCAACGGAGCAAATCACAAGAACCAAACTAGTAATCAAAGTACTGAGCAACGATAAACTGAACGGACTGAAGACTACTTTTTGCGATCCTTTAGGTCACAAAGCTTCTACTAAGCATCAACAAAAATTTTGTTTCTATTGACTGTGTGACAACTTCAGAGAGTTTCCTAGATTACAGAACGCCTGTAAAACGGTCGCAAGGCCTAAATATTAAGTGACACTTGCTTCTTTTGTAGATACTGTTGGGTCATACTCGGATCCCACTAAATGCGAACCTAAATCTACTACTACTACTACTACTACTAATAACTCAATGCAGCACCAAGCCGCCTGAGGCCCACACAGTCACGCACGCTCCTCCTCCAACCTAACCTATTTAAAGCCTCCCTCTTTACACCCTCCCAGGAAGTTCCCATTTCCTTTAAATCTTTATTTATGACATCCTCCAAACCCAGACAAGGACGACCTGCTTTCCGTGTAGCCCTAGACGGTTGGCCAAAAAGGACAATCTTCGGTAATCTGTCATCCTTCATCCGTAGAACGTGGCCTAGCCATCTCAACCTTTCTTTCATTATAGCCCCAGAAAGCGGGATTGAACCATACTTTTCGTACAACCTACTGTTTGAAATACGGTCAGTCAGCCGGGTACCCAAAACAATCCGTAGGCAATTTCTCTGGAAAACATCTAGTAAATTTTCATCTGCTTTTCGGAGTGCCCATGCTTCAGAGCCATATTTGACCACTGTCATCACTGTAGCTTCCAATATTCTAATCTTGGTATGTAGACTTATCTTTCTATTCTTCCAAACTTTTTTTTAACTGTGAAAAAACACCCTGAGCTTTAGCTATTCTACTTTTAACATCTTCACTGCTCCCACCATCTTTACTAATAATGCTACCAAGGTAACTGAAGCTCCCAACCTGATCAATCTTTTCGTTACCTAATGTCACCTGTTCATCTTCACTTATTCCTAGCCTTAGTGACTTAGTCTTCTTAACATTAATTTTCAAGCCTATTTTAGCACCCTGAACTCGTAAAACCTCTAAAAATTCATTCATTTTGCTCACACTTTCATCTAATATGCTTAAATCATCAGCATAATCTAAGTCCAGGAGCGTTCTTCTTCCCCATTTGATTCCATGGTCTCCAATTGCCTTTCCTGTGCTCCTTAAGACGAAGTCCATCAAAATGATCCATATAAAGGGGGATAGAACACAACCCTGCTTAACTCCTGATTAATACAAAACCAGTTGCTAACCTCATTTCCTACCTTAACCGCAGCAGTATTATTCTCGTACATAGCGCAAATCACTTTAATGTATTTTTCTGGTATACCACATAACGATAAGACCTTTGTTAACGCTGTTCTATCAACAGAATCGAAAGCTTGCTCATAATCGATAAAACTAAGGACCAAAGGTGTTTGACAACGAAGGGACTTCTCAATTATTAACCTAAGAGTGAAAACATGGTCGACACATCCTCTACCTTTTCTAAAACCGCATTGTTCTTCCCTTAAAACTTTGTCTACAGCATGTCTCAGTCTAAAAAGTATCATATTACTCAGTAATTTGCTACCTAAAGAGACCAGACCAATGCCTCGATAATTACGACACTCACTCTTGTCATCTTTCTTATACAGTGGTTTAATTAAGGTTTTCCTAAAATCATTGGGTACTTCCCCTTTTTCAAAAATCATGTTCATAATCTTCAGTAGCTTATTCCTAACCTCAGAGCCACCATATTTAAGAAACTCATTAATCATACTATCAACACCTGTGGCCTTATTATTTTTTAATCCTTTTAGTACTGTCGCTAATTCTTCCTCACTAAACAAATCTTCCTTCACATCCAAGGTATCACAAACTTTTTCATTTTCATCTATATCTTTTCCTGCAACTGTATCTCGGTTTAGCACATTCTCAAAATGTTCCACCCATCTTTCTTCAACTTTTTCCTTATCACTAATTGTGGCCCCATTACTATCTTTAACTGGGACTAGTCCGGATTGACTACTCCCTTTCAATTTATTAACATGCCAGTATAATATTTTACTATTATGCCGTCTAGCCGCATCTTCCAGATCCTCAGCAATTTTATCCATCGCCTCCATTTCACATCTCCTTAGTTCATATTTTAATGCTTTCTCCACTTTCTTTACATTCCTTTTGTTTTCATACGACCTATCACTCAGATAATTCTTATACAAACCCCTTCTACTCTCTATTAAACCTAAAGCTTTTTCACTAACATTCCTAGTTGCAGTCTTAGCACTCTTCCCTAGGACACCATCAGCAACTTCACAAATTGTTTTTCTGAAATTATTCCATCCATCTTCCACGTTGTCAAATTTTAAACCCTCAAGTTTAGTACTGTTCCTGGAGCCCTTGTACTAGATGTGGATGACAAGAGTGTAGCTTTTCTTACGGGTAGAATCGAGCAAGGTCCTAACCTGGACTATGGGTGGTGACCGTTGCCGGGCCATCTGATAATTAGGCTGATAAAATATGATTTTGAGACACCACTAACCTCCCTCCCACCACAAAATAGGTTATACCAGGCTCAAGTCCATAAAAAACACCAAGCCTAGCTTTTACTTCTGACCAAGCTTCGTTGGGATTTGATACTTTCTTCTGGCAGTTTTGTTATCAATGATTCAAGAACTACCGCTCTTCTTTGCCACAGATCCCAAATCACTCCCAAACTCTGAAGAAGTTTAGCAAGGGTACTGGTAGAGTTCTGGCCACCCTTCAGGTATACATCGTCACGACTAGAATTTAAGTATCTCTCTACTTCAGGTATCTTAAGTTAGTCCTTGACCTCAGAAGACACAGCTATGAAACTATTTGTCATTACTCGTTAGCTGAGATGTAGTGATAGGAGGAGATACGGTCAGACGTTCCACCTGAAAAGGCCAGATTTGGTCCGGCTCCTGAAAACGCTGAAGGTGAATTTACTTGAACTTTCTACGTAGTTTGGTTGATTTTGGACAACCTGCTCCAGGAGATGTCCTGATTAAAAGAAAAAAAAAGCATACCTTGCCCATTCCTCACGTAGGCAGGATCAGTCCATTATCATGAAATAACGCAAGTGGGACTCAAATTTCTACTTATTAATACATTTTGTAGAGATTCAATAAGACATTCTGTTGGAAATTATGATGGTGGATAAGGTATTAATGGCCCCTCCCCCCTGGAAGTCTGTTTTGGGTACATACCCTTTAAAAGACACAGACTTTGCATTTATGCTTACTTTCTATCAATTTTTGCTCCAGCAGCCCCATTCTGGTAGAAGAACCCTTTAAAATGCTTTAGAGTGTCTCCCCCTCCCTCTGAAAGAGATCGGAATGTATCTTAATACCCAAAATGAATAGATAAGACACAAGTTCTTACTTCCTACCCCTTAGGGTTTGGTTTGCCGATCCCTTCTTTTGGGAACCTAGAAGAAACTCTAAGAATGTTGCCACTACATGGTCCCTAAGGAATTTATTTTTAGAAGTAGGACAGTGGTGATTTTTCTCCTTTACACGTTTTGTTAAGACGAACAAGAAATTCTGGAAAATCTTTGAATATTATCTATTGCTGATTTTGAGCTACAACCAAGAAAAAAAAATATACGCAGTAGTATTGGCTTACAACACAACTAGCCTAAAAGCTAAATAGATAGTGATAAATACACACAGTACTGTATTTCGAGGGAGTCCAGGAGGCCCGAGTTTGTCAATATCCCTTAGAAATAGGTTAAATCTAAGAAATTTATTTATATATGGTCTACTCGGCAGGGGGAAGAAGGAAGGAACCAAATTCTTCATCATGTGAAAATGCCTGATGACGAAAATTGTAAATGTTCTTAAGGTAAAATTCTCATTTAGGGGTTCTTGCTATTGCGGAAATTAGTTGAATGAACCTGGTAGCTATTGCTGAGTTACTCTGTCTACCCTTTTCTTTTTTTCTATATTTAGGAAATTGCAACATGACAGGTTCGTCTGAATTCTTACAGAAAAAAAGTTTTGCCTAAAGTTTATGTTTTCAATAATTTTTTCATTGGCTTTAGTTTTGGAAAATGCAATTTCTGTTATTTCAGTAGATGTTTAAGCCATCCACAGGTTTTCTAAATTTAACGAATGAATCTATGGATTTTTTTTTTAACCGTATAAATCAAGACCGAGCAAAGACACGAGGGTCGAAACGCTTTTCTTGTGCTTCATTTGAGCACAAAATCTATTTGTATGGACTTGCTTTTTTAATATAAAGATCGTTGAAGGTAATCAAAGGCCAGTGCCCTATGGAGAGAGAAGGAATGGAGAGAGGTACTTCAACATAATTTCACAGGAGACGATTGAGGCTCTGGATGTGTTCCTGGGAGTTGCATTCACCTAACTCAACTTCTCTCCCAGATAGAAAAAAAAACAATCTAAACCAGAATTTTACTGTGTTTATTTATTCATCTGCTTTGTGAAAAATCATCTAAAAAAAGCCTTTTAAAGTTTTATGGGACTTTCAGAAATTATATACACCCTTATCATGGCAAGTAATCAATATACTGAAAAGTGCTGACACAAACTATCGAAATAATTTTTCTGAGTGCCTTTAAGAACAAAAAGGGTCTAAAGTTTAAGTAAACAGACTGTCAACTTCAAAGTCTAATACCATAGACGACCATACACAAAAATTTAAATTACAATCTGAATATTTGCAATTCAATTACGCACAATCACCTTAGCATCTTGTATGCATAGCGTTTGATATACACACCTAATGGCCTGTCGCAGGAATATCTTGCACTTCTTCTCGTTAAGTCGACATTACGATATCAAAATCGGTCGCTTCTCTTATTATGGAGATTAAAAGCCAGTTGATCTGTCCAAAGTGACATTTTGAACCATTGGAATTAAAGATGTTTTTGTGCCTTCAAATATTTACTAAAAACCCTTATTATTTGATGTATATAAAGTTCTTTTAAAAGCCTTGCGTTTTCTTTAGGTAAGATACCTTTTTTGTGACTTTTCCTTTTTCACAAGAATAGGTTGGCAAAGCTTCAGAAGTAATAAGTGAGAGCTTTGTCGGCTTTATGACATTAATTGTTAATGAGAACAGGCATGTACACAGAAAATTATTTGGGGGGGGGGTTGTCAGATTAAAAAAAAAAAATTATAGGGGAAGTGAGTGGAAATAGGTTTCTATGGGGAAGATAATTCTGGAGTGAACTTTCACGAGAATTTTTATCACTGGGAGGATTTAAAAGAGTTCAGAAGTGAGCTTTGTCGGCTTTATGACATTAATTGTTAATGAGAACAGGCATGTACACAGAAAATTATTTGGGGGGGGGGTTGTCAAATTAAAAAATTAAATTATAGGGGAAGTGAGTGGAAATAGGTTTCTATGGGGAAGAAAATTCTGGAGTGAACTTTCACGAGAATTCTTATCACTGGGAGGATTTAAAAGAGTTCCTATACGAAGTTTTTTATTTGTCTTGTTTTTTCGCTGTCTCAATTTTGCATACGGATATGTTCCGGAAGAATCATACGGGGGGAAATTTTCAACAGGTTCAGAATTGTCTGGGGAATGTCTTAGTGGGGAGATTTTCCGCGGGATGAATTCTCCATGGGAGAATTCATTTTGTTTTATAGATTGTTTTCCTTAAGGGGGATGGAGTGAATGATCTCTCTAATGTCATGATTCTCAAACTTTGGCTTAAAAACTGTTATGGTTTTTTCATTATTTTTTGCGGTATTTTCATTGAAAATTAAAAAAAAAAGACAAGTGTGCCCTTCCTAGATTTTGAAAAAAATAGATCCTCTTCCATAAAATTTGTAAATTGACACCAATTTCCCCTAATTTTTGGCCCTATCCCCCTATATCTTGAAAAAAAACCACCTCTCTTAGGGATTTTTCATTGAAAATGATTGTTTTTGGCATTTTCATAGAAAAAACTGACAAAATGCCAAGATTGTCCTGTCTAGATTTTGAGGCATAAATTTTGCCTCCTCTACAGGGATATATTTTTATCAAAGGTATTTTTTTGGGGGGAAGGGGATAAAAAAACTTTAAGAAGTGCATCAAAAATCTGTTTTAGAAATCTGTTTTTAACAAAAGTCTATTTTTGTTACATTTTTATAAGTTAGATAAGCATTTCAGGGAGGAGACCCCTAGCCTCCTGGATATGGCCTTGATCATTTCTCCTAAATTTGTGAAATGACTCAACTACTTTTATTGGTGCAGTTTTCAAAAAGCTTTTCAAGTAAACTCGACATTTTTCTGCGCAGGCATTTAGATCAGTAAAAATTTTCTGCGGAATTCCACTTGCAACTTGAAGTTGTGAATGTGCACCTTTTTGGTGCTTTCAATTATGGTTAACGAACATTAAAAAGAAATTCTGATTCCCCATTGCTTAACTTCTTATGTATTGATTTGAAACACTTTACAACACAGATACTATGTGCATTTGTAATCATGTCCTATTGCTGTGTTTCTCTAAAATTTATTTATGTGCTTCACCAACAAAAAGCACTTAATTTGTTTGTCTTGAGAGATCGAAAACCTATATACACCTTGCAGTGTTCCGAATGACTGCCACCAGTATTTAAGCTAGAATTCCATTTCCGAGGGGCTAAAATCATTTTGGAGGGAAGCCCAAATAGTTTAAACGTCTTTACCAATGCAGCATTTACTAAATATTGCATATTTTAGTTTGTTTTGTCTTCAATTTGTGTGATTTCTCTCTCTCCCAACAAAAGTCGCTTCTCCAAACGGTATGCGAAGAGAAGGGACGATTTACCACATAATTGCTAAACACCTCTATAAATGTGTTTTTGCAAATTGTCTGTGTTTTTAAAGTATTTTGGTGAAATGTGACATTTTTGGAAGATGAAACTTTGCTTATTCTATGCTCTCTCTCTTAGAACAATTTGTGAGTCATGGTGAGTTTAAGTGAGTCCGCTTCTATATTTGTCAATAGTTCTAGATAATGAATTTTTGCTTAGGAAAAAAAAAATTAAGATTAAATAGAATTCGTTGGAAACTATCTAAGAAAATTGAAAACATAACAAATATGATTTGGAATTGTGAGTGGTAAAAAGAAGCCGCATTTTGAGCGAGTTAGAGGAGTCGGAAGTCCATCACAACTTTGTGATAAAGCAACTGCAGGGGCGGATCCAGGAGTGTGGCCGGGGGGACCTTAGGCCCCCCAAAGACATTTCTGGTACCCTCATTCGCATTCCGTTCTTTTTTTACTCCTTTTTTAAGTATACTTGTCAATTTGATTAATTATGTATAGGTGATTAACCCAATTAACAACAAAAAGCAAAGCTTTCCTATGAATGTAAAGATCAAAGTTGAAACTTAAAATGAACAAAAATAATTTTTCTTCAGCCGGTTTAGTAAATATCTGCAAAATTGGCATAAAAATCTTTGATTGCTGCAAAGATTTTTCTACGAACATGGAACTTTCCCCTACTTCACAAAAATAGAAACACCTATTGAAGATAAAACTAGTATCTTCAACACGTTTCATAAACGTGGTAACACAGTTATAGCTATTTGTCTATTCACAATGACATATTGAAAATTAAGTCTTGTAGCTAAAAGTTCAAAATGGATTTAAAAAAATATGGACGCGAGCATAGAATGGATAAAAGACGAAGACTGATGGCTGAATGTGCAAGGGGATCGAAGGATATTTCCTGATATTTTGGTTCAATATCCGAAAATACCCGGAAATCGAAAGGTAGATTTTGACTAATAATAGAGCCCCTCCATCCTCAAAAAATCCTTAATTTTCGTTTTGTGACTAATTTTTAAAATAAACTTTTTAATTTGGTGCCCACCTCGAGTCATATCGGCGCCCTTGGTTCAGCAACCCCCTTACCCAAGATTTTTCCTTTGAAAAAGAGAAATTAGACGATTCATACATTAGTGATTCAGATATGAAACTACTCTTACGATTAGTTTACGAATCATTTCGGCATAAAATTATAAGATAAACCTCGTTTTCATGAAAAATTAATCATATAATTGATCTTGCTTGCTAGATCTTCATCTTCAGAATGTGTTTTCTTTTTTTTTTTGGCAGATTTGTTTTATTCTCTTTCTTGTGAGCCCGTCGATTGAGGGTATGGTGTCTGGGCTTCAATGATTGGGATATGACAAGGCAACTTACAACATTAATTTATGTTGAGGAGTAGTTTTTTTGAACTGCCCCTGTCTACTCCCCACTCAAAAAATTTCTTAATTTTAGTTTTGGGACTAATTTTGTGACATCTTCAGATTGTGTTTTCTTTTCTTCTTTTTTGGGCAGATTTGTTTTATTCTCTTTCTTAAGAGCCCATCGATTTAGGGTACGGTTTCTGGGAGTCATTGATAGGGGTATGATAAGGATGGGTCACGGGAGGGGAGACACATTATAAAGGGGGTTTGAGAAATATTTTGGACATTTGAGTTTGTCGGGTGGGATTTGAGATAGCTAATTCACATGCCCTATCTTATTCAGCTTCCTGACTGTAGTAAGATGCAGGGTAAAATACTATATTCCTAGGACAAAATCCTTGTGGAATGTCGTCTATGTTATCCGAACATAATGCAGAAGTTAGAAACTACCCAGATTGATAAGGTCGACGCAGGCTGGCTGATTCACAAGTATCAATTATCTCAAGTTCTATGGTCCCTTCAAGACAACTTGAAAGACAACTGATTTTTTTTTTTATTACCTTTGTCTCCCTCCCTTTCGTCATTGACTACCCTAATATTATCCCCATATATTGTTTATTATTATCCCGAAATTATGGGGGATAAATAGATAATGACCATATCAAAAGGCACTGTAAGTATGGGTGCCAATAAGAACCTCAGCAATGTATCGAGAACGACAGGGAGATTTAATTTGAAGCTTTTTTGGCTACTATTACTACATCTGCTCTTACAATTTAAATAAATGAAAGAGTGTAAGTGTCTCCTGGTTGTCAGTGTCAAAAATTCCAGTTTGTCAAAAATTCTTTGGCAATGATAATAAATTTTATTTTCCCCATTAATTGATTTTTTTTTTATCCAACTCTAAAGAGAAAAAAAATTAGTCTGTCCACTCATTCAAAAAGTCTCAATGAAGCCATAGTAATTTATTCACCAAAGAATCTGCTGGCGTCTGTTAACTGCTATAGGAACGCATTCTATTGCTATAGAAAAATATTATTGGCTTTCAAAGAGGTTTCTTTGTCATTTTACATAAGCACCAACCAGATTCACACAAAAGAACTGGTCTGACGAAAGCGTTATCTACAACCCCACCCCCTATCATTACGCTCGAATCAGATTGGCGCCGTTGGTCCAGTACCCCCCCCCCCCAAGATTTTTCTCTAGATCCACCCTGAGAAACTGTGAGGTGTTTGGTTCAACATATTGGTCGCAAAACTTAAACTCTTGAGGAGTGGTAACCCTGTCGCAAGTTGTAGTAGTATTACGACACATAATTAAGTTGTTATTTTTTGCGCTAATAACCAAATGTTGAAGGTGGTTTGATAACTGGTTCTTCAAACAGTTTGGTCTTCAGCACACTTATCCTTACCAACATCAAGGGAAGCTAAACTCACATTTCTTAGAAGACCTAACGTGGAGTGATGTCTTTAATTATGCACAGGCTCATTATAATGTATATTTTGGCATGGTAGTAGGCTGATGGCCGAACTGATTGCTAATTACTGAATTGTGATTATGAACCTTTATTTCCCACGCATGGCTATCTTCACAAAATCTCTAAGAGTCCCAAAGGGGATTCAAATATGGCATTCTCAAAAACTTGAGACATTCTGCTCAAGATCAGAATTTACTATGTGAAAGTCAGACATGTGCTAATTAATGCCTTGGTTTTACCTGTTTCTTCTTTTTATGAAAATAAAAAAGAAATTAACCAAAAAATGGGTTTTTCAAAGAAGAGTAAAGAGCTAAATTATTCTTAAGATGAGCAGAAATAAAGACTTAAAATGACTTTAATGAAAAAAATTAAAAAGACCAGAAATTACCATAAAATGAAACCCAAAACGAATAGAAATTAAAACAAATAATCATATAAACATAAAAATAACAGAGCCTGATTTAGATGAATAAGGAAATCCTAAAACGAGTAAAAATCAAATTGAATGCTCTAGTCAAACTTATCATTAGAAAAATCAATATAAACATAAGTTTAGCTACCGCCCCTCCCTTAACTTGTGTTTTATTAAAAACTGCATGTGTTTTTCAAAATATCTTTCATCTTTAGACTTTGATCTTTCGATATATCAACGAAAAATAAAATAATTCACTGTATTAATCAAGATAACTGTAAAGAACTAGTGAAAGTAACTGAATATTCAATATTAAATTATATTTATTCCTGGAAATCTAAACAGTTCAATATTTATTTAACTATATATTTTTTTTTCCAAAGTAAAAACATAAAAGATGTTCATGAATTTTTTCATTTAACTTTAAATGACATAAATGGCTTTAAAACTTTTTAACTTGTATTAGTGACATACGAAAACAGGCATTTGAATAAAGTATTGATTTCTGTTTGTTGAGCCAACCAGTACCATCTCAAATATTTGTTGTATTTACGTAGGGTACCTCATTTTATTTTCAAAGCGAATTTTATCACCTTTTACATTTAAATATTGAAACACTTTTTGGGCATTAAGGTGTCTCTTGTTTACACTTGATATATTAATCAAAAACTGATTGTAAAAGTATAGCCTTCACTGTTGTAGACTGGGCGTCGGTACTGTAAAATTTTTGTATGAATGTCGGAAATAAATTTCGGTGTGTGTTTGGTCGTTATAAATAACATTCAAAAATTGTTTTAATTTCTCTTTAATTAGATGTATTACTAGGCTGGTGATAAAAAATAATCATTTTTACTTTACCGCACAGCAAAAGTTTTTTTTTTCTTGCTCTATAGGAAATTACAATACCAGGTACTCAATTAGAAACTATAGACAGAGCAATGCGTAAGTCTTCTAATTTTGGTGTAGTTGAAATGGCATTTTCATCCCAACTTCTAACCGCAGATGTGAGAAGTACATTCATCTAGTTAGGGGGCCCAATAAAAAGCAAATTTTACCTATCACTCCCTATTCACGTCACTTTACAATCCATCAAACGACTAAACAGAAGCCATACCCAGGGTTTCTATTCAAAACGAATTTGCCGCAACACTATTGCTGGACAATCTACCAAGTAATTTCTACCATGGGTGGCTTTTTTCAAGCATGAATAGCATATTCAATCAATCATAGATAAAAGTGAAAAATAATTCAGCGGTGTTCTTTCATACAAACCGACATATTATCATTCACATATATTTCTTTATGGGGTCACTTGGTTACTGAGAATCAGGCACGTACAAATTTATTTTTAGGTGACACGGCATTTGAGTTGGAGTAAATAAAGGAATTGACCAACAGTTAAGGAATATTATGAACAATGTGGGACATTATAGGGAAGATGGTAAATCCCGAGACTTTATGGGGGGTGTGATAGCGACCTGGTAATTTCTTACTTTGTGTTTTGGCTTGCTAGGAATGAGCACAAGAAAGTAAGTGGCTGGGAGTTATAGCTCTTTCCATGTTATAAAAGGCGTATTCTGCCTCCCTTCTAGATTCTGAAAAATATATCTTGTCCTTCCCCCTAAATTTCTGGGAAGTCTCCAAAGCTTATTAGTGAATAGCTGAAATTTTTTTTTACTAGCCTACAGCAATCAAAACCATTTGGTAGTTTTGAGGGGTTTACTCAATAATTACCTTTAAAAATTATTAATTGGAATTTTTTTTGTATAAGGTAAATGTAAGTAAGCCTCGATTCAATTTGGTCAGCTCAAATACTAATTCAAAGAAAGCCCTTTTGTTCTCAAGACATTGAAAAATACCTTTCATCCCTACCCCATTGCCCTTGTGTTTGAGTATTGGTTCTCTTAAGTATCAGGAAAACAAGCCAAACTTCTCCCTAAAGAGGAGGGTTTTGAGGGGTACAGCGCCCGTCACATGCAGGATAATATTACTTTTATTCTAAGGGAAAACTAGTCTTTTAATCTAATGCCGTTTCAGGCCATCCTAAGCGCAAGAAAGGTTACCAGGAAGGTTAGCCTTGGATTACAAAGAGTTAAGAGAGGTGAACTCTCGCGATTTACTAATGCTTCAAGTAAAAGGGCTCATAAAGATGGATCTGCTATTAGAAATGAAAAGGAATTTTCTTAAATAATAAGGAGCCAAATTCCACTTTTTACTCTGAAGTTCAACTTTTTATTACAGTTCTTTGTAGTTAAACATTTACTTTTACCGGTCAAAACTATTGTTCAGCAATAAAAGGGGCCTTCAGCCCCCTCAGAACCATTTTTGCACAATTTGGCCAGCTATATTCCGTGTAAATTCAGAGGTTATATCCTCCGTTAGTATTTATTTGAAGTTCTCTCATGGAAAAATTGAAGAAACAGGGCTAAAAATCCATCTTTGAGGCGTTAGGTACCCCCTCCTCTCATACAAAATTTTGATTCTCTTATACTTATAGTTATACGGTTAATTCTAAATAGTGGCTAATTTTGATTCTTTTTATGCTGAATAGTTAGAACTTTCTTGCTAGAGCTCATGATATTGCCATTTTTTCTCATAGATAGTTGGGAATACTTGTTTCTGTCAATGAAGCGCGTTCTCACAAAGGCCAAGGAATGTATACAGAATCGTTATTTTCGTTCCAAACGAAAATAGGGATCAAAAGGATAAATGTATAGCACCAAGTTTCAGAGGACTAAAACCAAGGGAAAAAACATGCATCTTTAATCCTCTTTTCGGGAAAAATATAAAAAGAATTGTAGTGGCATTGGAGTTTTCAGACATTTTGAATTGTATTGCACAATCACGGTTGCAGTATTAGATGCGACCTATTAAAAAGCTAACCCTAAATCATAGTAACTGTAAACGTAAATATACATTCTGAAAAAAAAAAAACAACTATCAGGTGAGGAAGAATCGCCATTTGAAGCTCTGATGCAGGAATAATAACTACTATTTCCGTTAATCTTAATCATAAAAGTTATTTGCGAAAAGAAACTTATGGGAGTTTCAAAAATAGTCTAACAATCTCGAAAATGGCATTGGGTTGAAATGAAAACTGCATTGTTAGAATTGTAAGTACTAGCGTAGGGTACGATACTTCCGTGAATATATCATTTGTATAACCGGTTCACATCTCATTAGCATACTCCAACAGGCACACAATTAGCACAGTACAAGAGATAAATATTTTGTATACTTACATGAGCATATATTCACGTCATGACAATTATGTGAATAATTTTTTTATTTGGGTTGAATGAAACTGGTCCTATGCCACGCGCTTGGGTAAAGTAAACCGGACGCATTTTATAATACGAATCGAATTTTTATGAATAAAAAAGTGACAAATCTGTTACTCATTTTTTTCCTATGCCATGCACTTGGGTAAAGTAAACTGACGAACTTACGTTCCCCATTGAATCTATTGCTATGGGATTCTTTTAGAGGGAACTTCTGGTCATCCATATCTCACCACCAAGGGGCCTTATATACCCCTCCCAGATTTTTGCCCCCTTTTTTGGACTTAGAATTTTTTTTGGGGGGGGGGGACTTAAAATTTCTGGGGGCTTTGTTTTTTGTTTTCCATGTCTTAGAATGACATGTAATCTGGTGATATAATTGCCTCAATTGAAATTAGAATCAAAATAAATAGTAATATTTGTTTAAATAGGGATTTGAGAGAATACTCACTTAATGCTTTAAATACGAATTTAATGAAAAATGATTTATCAAATTTTATTTCAAAACCAGTAAACAATACAGCTCAGCCTGTTATGAACAGACCTCCTAGACTGGATGCCAAAAAAGGCAAGATTAGCTTTAAGAGCTTGTTGGTAAATGTGTTTTATTCCATTTGAACGAATTGTCTTTTTCACTTCTTTTGATGTACCAGTCCTCGTTAAACTTTCCTGAAGTAATAATGCTAGGACTGTTCTGAGTTCTTTTATATTCTTCATTTTTCATTTGTTTTGCTGAGGACGGCTCTTGGATATAGCGTCGAAATAATCATTTAAAGTTGCATTCCGGTAAATAAACCGATAAATAATATTTAATAGGATTATTTTGTTGCATTTTGTTCATGTGTACGTGTTATTGTTTTTTATATATAAGAATGGCTAGGTGGATAATCATGTGATGTTATGTTTAGATTTTTATTTATAAGATATAAATCATAATATGAATTTGCAGCACAAGTCCATAGGACTTTCTATTTGCTGCAATAATTTATTAGTTTTGTCATTTTTATTTATGTTTATATTGTGGATAAAAATAAAACATACCTACCTACCTACCTACCACTGTCTTATATAAAGGATTTCCCTATTGTTCTATTTGTTGTTTTTTAGTTTTCCATTGGAAAAACGTAGCTTCGAAAAATTTAGCTGTAACATTCAATTTGGTATGAACCAAACAATAAAAATCTTAACGAACGTGTCCGCTACACTTAAGCTCTCCTGTCTGACCGTAATGCAGTTTAATAGCAAGAGTATTTATTAGCTGACCACTTTCCTTAAGTTAATCTGAGACGTGTCTGAGAAGGCACGAATGGGCCTATCACAAATTCGGATAGTTTTCTCAATTGACCAAGGGAGACACCATCTCTAATCCTTATTGAATGTAGTCGAAGTTTTGTTATCAAAAACCCTTTGAATGCTGACACCGATTTAATCCGAAGCATTTCAGTATAATCATAATTAATGCCTTCCGCTCTTAAAGCCTCATATTAAGAGCCTCTTAGCTCAGGGGATGGTAACTTTGTATAAAAATTTTGAAAATAAATTGTTTTCTTGAACGATTATTATTTATTTGTTTATTTGTTATCTCAGATTATTTATTTGTCAGAAGTCATCTTTGTTTTTACGATGAAATCTAATTTGGATTTTGCCGTCTATATTCCATTAAAGAAAAATATACAGCAAATAGTCTACATAGTTTTAGTCATAGTTTTAGTACATAGTTTAGTTTTATTGTAAGTGTTTTATTGTTTTTATTTTTTCTTTGCTGAAGACGGCCCTTAGATATAGGGCCGAAATATTCAAATAGGTTTTGTTGGTTCACTGTCTTGGGAAAAAAAGTCCTCATTATTCTCTCTTTTGTTGTTATAGTTTTAGTCGAGCAGAATTTTTGTCTTTTTAGCGAAAAAAGCATAAATAGACTACAGACAGATCTGATCCTTAGGTGGCATGTTAGATTACTTAGTTTTATATATTTAATAGACCGTTCTTTATTTAATAAACAGCCTAAATTAACGGTTCATTTTTACAGACTAATTTCACGGTTCTTTTGTTTACAGATCTATGTTTAGAAAAGAATGGTATACTGCAACTCAGTATGGCCTATGAGAATATAAATATGTTTTTAATACTTCTCAGAATTTTTCATGGATAACATTTCAGCCTTTTCGGGGTAAATACTTGAATGCAGCGCTTACTGTGGTAATGTCATTGAACAATTTCCATCAAGACCACATCCCAGTGTTGGGAAGTTCAATTCTATTCCTAAAATTATTCTTCATTTGTAAATGGCAATGACGAGCAACTTTAAAATTAATAAGTTTCGAGTTATTTTAATGGGCATAAACAATACATTTTATTGCTGCAAATATTGTTATTTTTATTTTTTCTATTTGACATTGGTTTTTAATAAAAAACTTAACATGAAAACATCCCCTCTAAATGCAACAACACGATATGGAGGAGGGACAACCAAACAAATCCGCAAAAAATACTTAACATTAACCGCAGAAGGGGTTTTAAGACGAAACACTACTACAACATCATATACCCTATTACCACACCTCTTACCAACTTAACACTTAATATTCAACTCCTTCCTAAACACACCTCCATCCGAAACTTTGTTTCTTTGGATAGTAAGTTTCTATTAATGCTCTGTGCTTACATCTTGTTACCTGGACATGTTCGATTCAATAATCCCTTAAATGTGAGGGAGGCTTTTACTCCATCCTTCAACCCCATTTTTAAATTCCAGTTTAATACTTCTGGCTTTGAGAATGGTAATTCTCCTTGAAAATTGCACCTCTCCAATGATTATCAGGAAATTATTTAAATATCAACAATTAATTAAAGGGTCCCCGTGGTTTTCATCTTTCCCGTGGTTTTCAAGGTGAAGTCTAAGATTGAATCTTATTTTTAGGGGGATCCCCATTGACACTGACAAGAAAGAGAAGGCATTGCCCATGTTCAGAAAGAGAACTTATAAATGACAAATTTTCCCATTTAAATATCAGTGAAAACCTCTCCACTTTTCGTACCAGTAATCAAATGAACGCAATCCTTTTTGTTACTATTTATTTCTGCCATAAGAGGGGAGCTCTTCCACTGCATTACTCATATTACAGGCTTGTCAAAAATGTTCAGGAATAAAAGGAAACTTTGCATGGATATTTTAATTTCCTAAAACGTAACATTTTCTTAAAAAATTAAAAAATAAAATCTACGAAAATATACTTTGCCACATCTTGCGTAGATCCTTATAAACAATTAAGACACTATTTTACAGAGAATATACTTTTATTTCTTTTTTGCTACACGATGTTTCAAGTGAGAAAATATGAATTTTGTTCGTTTAGTTACTGGCTATTGGGTTATCTGCAGGGTTGCCACCCGGTAAAAAAATCAATAGATTTTGATGATTTCTCGGTTGATTTCATGATTTTCTTCAATATATGATTTATGTGTTGATTTATTGATTTTTTTTGTTTTAAAAAATATAAAAAATAACTAGAAATAGTTATAAATCACTAGCGGTGGCAACCCAGGTTATCTGTTGTAAGCCCTTCAACCTTTAATGGTTATGGCCAGGTATTGATTCAAGTTGAAATACCATCTAGGATCAGCAAAGCTCTACAATGTGGCTCATTTTGCTAATAAGACTTCAAAAAATATTTTTTGCTATGATTCACTTATGCATTTGGATCAGAATAAAGGTTACCAAGCAGCTCTTTTGAATTTGAATTGTTGCAGCTCATGCGTTGCATACAATTATTTGACAGGTCTTAGTTACAGTGGCTTCAATCAAGGGAGTAGGGATTTGACTCTCCACTTTTTGCCCCCACCCATAAATTTTGAAATACACTTTTTTGGCATATTTTTATTGAAGAAAGATTTTTTTTTCATTGAAAAAATGACAAACTTGCCCACCCTGGATTTTAAAAAACACCTTCTACCTTGCCTTCCTAAATTTTCGTGAATTGACGCTACTTCTTCGTTGCAATGTAAATAATATAGATCATTGATAATATAGATGCATAATAATATACGTAAATAATATAGATCTATTGGGTTTACAGAAACTTGGCAAAAAAAAACATAGCGAAACACCCTTAAACATTCCATCATATTAGAATAAAATAGGTTTGGCTCTAAGTATGTTGGAATGGTGGCTTATATGAGGTCAAGTCTTAAGACCACGGTAGGGGAGGATCTGTGCCATCGTTGCCAACGCTTTGAGATAAAATGTAACGGTTTTCCAACAACATTGAACAAAAGAGCATTCTTTATGATACAGCTGTATTCATAAATTTAATGTTTTAATTTGATTGAGGTGTGTTAAGGAAGGAATTGAGTATTGAGTTTTAGGCTAGTTGTTGCAGAGTACAGGATGCTGTAGTTGTGTCTTGTTTTAAACCCTTCTAAGGTTTAATTTTTCTTGGATTTTGTTTGGTTATCCCTCCTCCATATCATGCTGCGGCAGTTGGAGGGGATGTGTCTATGTTAATTTTTTGCTAATAATTGATATTAAGTAAATTAATTAATTAATTAATTATGCGTCAGTTTCTATTTCACGGATAAGAATACTAGAATAAGCTGAGAAGCAGGTAACCTCTTTTTTTAAACTCATATTTTTCATCCTCTTCGAAGTTAATTTTGAGTACTGTTTTTCGTATTAGGATTAATCTGAAATTCGCGGAGATTTCTTTCAGTGTCACGTTTATGTTCGAAACAAATCCTTTTTCTTTTGCTTCGTCTCTAAAAGGTGACTAAAGGAGCTTTGAAAATCTCGACAAAATAAAATTGACGAAGCGAAGACAGCCCAAATGTTCCGAAATATACCAATGTATTATGCTGGACTAGAACCCCACAATTGTACCAAAAGAGTACACCATGTTGGCAAAACTTGATCTTTGGGTTTATATAGCCAACGCTTGAGCTGTTGTTTGAGACTCTGGTCTTAGAAATTAAAGCCCAGACCCGTAAATGTTAAATATGATAGTTTATAAGCTTCAGTATGTACTAAATATTAGTTAAAGTTTTTTTTTAAACTTAAAAAAAGCTTATTATTCTAATTAAATTATTTGATTATTGCTAAAGTGTTTCATGAGTCATTATTAAATAACTGGAACAAAAAGTCAAGTCTTGGCGTTAAGAGCGAGCTATTGAGGAGGGGCAACCTCCTCTTTTAATGATGCTCCTTACTTTCAGTTGAATTTTTTTTAATTTAATATCTGTAGCTGTTGTGCTTTGATCTACAGTTTTCAAAGCCGTATCCAGGGGATTTAGGGGGTTTGAATTTCCCCGAAATGTTTGTCGGACTCGTAAAAATGTAACAAAATTGCATATTTCAAAAACAAATTTTTGATGTATTTTGTCAAAGTCATTTTCAATTTTTTTCGAAAACCTGCAGGATTTTCGAAAAGGGGGAAAACCCCCCAAAGAGAAGTATTCTCAAAGATAGTATTACCAAAGAATTTAACCGTATGAGAAAAACCTACTGTAGAGGCTTCAACCTCCTACCTACAAAAATGGAGAATTTTGCATTTTTCCCAGGAGAAAGATCATGTAAATGTTTTTTCTTTTTCTTTTTTTTTATTTCCTGGGGTGCGATCATGTTAAAGCAATGGCCATAGGATGTCGGGAGAGAGCTCATTTGAAAAAAAAATCCAGTATAGTTTTTCAGTGATCTAAAGATTATGACATGGAAAAGTGGTATCTGCCATTTTATGGCACCAAACTACAATTTCAACGCAAAAAGGACCAAATTACCACTGATTGACAAGTCTGAGAAAACGAATTGGTCTAGAAGAATTAAAAAAATTTATATTTAGTTCCCCAGTTGCAGAGGAAGTAATGCTCCATGGTGGATTTTGAAAAATAACGCACTCAATACAAGATAAATGCTTAATATAGACTTCTATCTTAATGCTGGATTTGGCTCTTTCAACTCATTTGATCACCTCCAAGTAATTAGCTCCTCTGAAGAAAGAGTGGCGAGCCATTGTATTGATGGAGGGAGGGGTATTGTATGTCTAAAAGAACACATTTCAAAACAAAGTTGTCAAACTCTACATGAACTCTCAGATAAATGTAGAAAAAGGAGCACGTGTGACTGTTGGGAGGGGAGAGAATTAATTTGTCCTTTACCTTGGTGAGACATTTGAAAAATAAATCAGATATTAAATAAAAACACAAGTTTTTTCAAACAAAAGTAAGAAGCATAATTAAAAAGGGTCGTTGAATTTGAATGAGAAGTAGTTTTAAATTGATGTAAGACTTTAGCATAGCGTTCGAGGGGTGGACGAAGGGGCAGCCCACCCAAACATACGGAATGATTTCTGTTTCACAAAGTGTGGTGACAAAGTTGGTGAATGATATGTAATTTTAATTGTTACTTTTTGTGAAAAGGGCTTCACTGGATTGAAAAGGAGAAGTAGAGCTGGTACTAATCCCTGAAACTCATGAATAACATTTATTACATTCATTCAGAAGAGACATTCATTAAATAATAATAGCACCTTATGAATAGTACCTATCAGATTGACTGTGAAATTTCCAAACAGCTTTTGAAATTTTTAAAGGAAATAAATATTGCATCATATCATATAAAACTGCATTAAATAAATTTCAGAAAGCCATAACGGAATTACATGGGCAAGTGGAAACTCTTTTAGGGCGTGGAAGATTGTCTGATTTATTCTTTGTGATGGAGATGTTGCTATAAATATGAAAAAAATCCTTTAGCTTTAGCTTTATTATTACCAGGTATATACGAAGGGAAAGGGGCATCAGATAAGATGGAGGGAGCCCACTCTTTCCACCCCCATTGATATGTCTGATTGAAATTAGAAAACATAATTTTTTACTTTTAGTGCGTCTACAGATAAAAATACTTTTCCTTTAAGTGTTTAGCACAATATTCCCATATGCTGATCTATTTCAGTATCATAAAATGTCACGGCCCTGTGAATATTGTGAATGAAAAATTTAATGAATATTACACTACGGCATGAAATTTTTCCATATAGTATGGATAGTTGCAGTCACTCGACTCTTCATTCTTTGATTAAAGAGTAGTCTAACTTACCATGGTAAATTTGGCTATTGGAGTATACATTCCATTATGCTTTTTATTCTATTTTTTGTGGTATTCAGTTTCAAAGTCGTCTTTATGAATTTTATCTTTGCCATTGGAACCAGCGTGACACATTTTTTCTTTTATATTGTGAGGATAAAGCAACAGATTTATCATTTTAATCTGCTTATCTAGAATCTTCTTCAAGTAGTGCTCTAGCACGCATGCCAATTATTCTTATTCCTCTATGAAAGACATAAAACCAAATTACTTGTATTTAATCTCAAAGTAACAAAGTAGCAACCTTTTTGAATGGTTTTAAGACGAAATGAGCTTAAGACTTACCAAAACAAAAGTACATCAGCGCCCTCGCAAGATTGTTGGAACTATATTCCACGTCGCACGATGACCAGGATAAGTTCCTACGTCCGTGCCTGATCAAAAATCAGCTCAACCCAACAATATCCCCCTAAAACATTTTAATTCTTTGAAACAGTTCCTGACATAACGAACTATAAGTAAAGAATGACCTTATTCAATGAAATTAAAAATATAAAAAACTAAATTTTGAACCCAATACATGCATAAAAACACACAAATTTTACAATCACACTTTCTTGTCCTCCACTTTAATCTGTTTTAATCTTCACTCTTTACCCACCTCCCGCAAAGCTTCAATTTCCTTTAAATGCTTTCTTGTGGTGTCTTTCCGTACCCCGTCTGGGGTATCGTTAGAAATCTCTTATCCACAAAACTTGGTCAAACAAACTTAGCCTTTCTTTCGGTATAACCCTAGAAAGTGGGATCAAATACTTTTTTTCCACAGCTTGCTATTTGGTGTGCCACCAGTCAAACGGTCTTCTAAGACCATGCTTCGACAATTTTTTTGGAAAACTTAGAATAAATCTTGCTCGGACTTTCGAAGCGTCCCTTTTTCAGAACCTTTCGAACCTTTCGACTTTCGAAGCGTCCATTTTTCATTTGACCACTGTCAATACCTTGGTTTCCAATATTCTAAACTTATTTTGCAGACACGTCTTACTATTCTTCCAAACTTTCTCAACTGCGAACCTTAACCTAGGCTTGGCTTATACCCTGTGTCTTGGCTTTTATACTTTTACCTCTTCACCGCATCCATCACCTTTACTAATATTAACTTAAAAATATTCCAAAATGAAGTTTTTCAAATAAAAGCAAAGAACTAAATTAGATTCTACATCAGTGAATAAAGGAGACCCGCAACGAACGACTATTTTAGGTTTAAATTGATTATTTGCTGTATTACAAGTTATTTTTGTTTGGATATCATTTGTTCATGGATAGTGATTTTCTTTGTTCTGAGGTCAAATCATCACTTGACTTTACTTTTTCTTGTCTTTGGTTCAATTTAGCTCTTTACTTTTCTTTGAAAACCCTCTTTTATGGAAAACAGTTTTTAAATTAATTTTTTCTTCGTTTTAATTGAAATTATTTTTTTCCAATGGCTAATAAAATCATATTAAAAAAAAAATGGGTTTTATGCATAAGATTTTGGCTTGCTATTTACATTTTGAGGAAAATTTTGTCATCCTGGAAGCCATCCTACCAGCGTTACAATCTTCAGTTTAGACGAACATTGATTGACCACTTTTATTACAAGAATATATTCGGTTATGTTTGATTTAAATGCTTGTTCGTTTTAGAAAATACATATAAGCTCATTTATCAAGCAGAGTTTGATTTGCTGTTTGAAAAATAAGAATAAACACAACTTTGAGAATTCATGCAGATTTGTTTCCGGTTGAGGCTCCTTTGGCTCTGAAACTTTGAGGTGTATTTTTTTCTGAAATTTTAATCTAATTAACAAAATAAAATAGTATTTCTGACTAAGAATCAATGCAACCACCTTTTTCCTTCAAATGTTTCTTGTCCGTGATAAGCTCCCTTTCGTCCCCCAATTAAAAACTAAAATTTACTCCCGTCCAACATTACCCTAAGGTTTCAGTTGTGTCTTTTAAGCCATTAATTTATAACCTTAGCCGCACTTAATATAATGTAGATACACCCTTGTGGAAATATGGATTAACATAGTGTCTCTTGATTTTGTTGAACACCCCCTTGACTTTCCAGAAATTTTCAGCTTAATATCCAAACCGTTCCAGATGCACCCTCTTGACAGCCTGGATGCATTAGTGTCTTTTTATTTATTTCAATATCTTCTCAAAGTTCCCTGGAAGTTTCAATTTAACAGGCCTACTCTTAGCCTTCCCTGAGAAACTGCAAATGCAACCATTTGACTACCCGGATACACATACTTCCTTTTGATTACCGGATACACCCTTTTGAAAACCTGGATGCTCATAGTGTCCTTTGATTCAGTTCAACATCCACATAAAACATACCCTGAAAATTGCGACCTAGCACCCATAGCCGTCCTTCAGATATTGCAGATACACCCTTTTGGGAATCTGGACAAACTTATTATCTTTGGTTTGGTTTCACACCCCTCCCCCCTCAACATCCCCTGAAAGTTTAAACTTAATACTCTTGGCCTTTCCTGATATTCTGTAGATATAGCCTTTTGACTGTCTGGATGCACCTAGTGTCTTTTGATTAGTTCAGCATCCCCCTTGACACTCCCTGAAAGTTTCACCTTAATACCCTTAGTCTTATCGGGCAGTTAGGATCAAGCTTGTCGTTCTTCCCAGTAATGAAACTTATATGTAAAAAAATCGTATGTATGCAAAATGGCTATCTCAAATTTTTCTTAGAATGTATTTGGGGACATGGGGGGGGAGGGGTTATAAAAAGGTGCATGAGGAAAGCTGGTTGCCCTCTGATCACTTTCAACTCTGAAGTGGGGTATTAGAGCTTTCATTTTCCAATGAAATAAGCCCTCTCTGAAGTTTCTATAACCACACCTTCCACAGGAAGTGGCCTGGTAAATGAATACCTTGAAGCCATATCGCTCACTACTTAGGCAGCGTTGCTGCGTTGCCGATGAATAATACCCAGGTAAGAAAATCTTTTCACTTGATTGATTTTTTCCTTGCCTAGCATCACCTCTTCTCCCTCATTTATTCAGATTTTCAGTGACTTAACGTTAATTTCAAACCTGTTTTCGCACCCTCGGGCCCGAGATACACTCAGTGTTTTTTACTGAGTGTTTGTTTTACCGAGCGTTTTTTGCCGTTGATTCTCTTGTGCACACACTCTGGGCGGTAAACATTCTACCATCGCAGCCTCAGTCGATCATAAAAGATCTGATAGATCCATAAAATCCCTATTTATCACAGTAATATACCTCTAACTTCATAACAGCCATATTAAAAAAGGACTATTTACCCCACTATCGAAAACTGGGGCATTTTCTTTTTTACCTTATTATCGCTAGTACCGTCGCTCGTACTTTCTCTTTTTTATTAGTATTTTTTTTCTTTTTACAACTATTTTCACTTTTATATTAAACCAGGAATGATTTTTTGAGTTTTACCAACCTTTCCCTCTAAGAATATTTTAGTTTTTTAGAGAGCTTTTAGTTTTTAGCTTTTAGTTTGTCTAAAGGCTTTTAGCTTTTAGTTTTGAGAAACAAGGATGCATATGGTCAAAATGCATCTGATATCCTTAGCAATACTAAATCATTTTAAAGAACTTAATAGAAATTGGTCCATAATAGAAACTGGGGCACCCTTATGTGGGGCAGTAAATATAGGTGGGGGAGGAAGAAGGTCTCTCAATGTGCACTCAAAGGGGCCCATCTGCGTGTGAACACGTCCCATGATCTACAAACCTTCTCCCAGTAATTGTTAAAATTGCATGGTGGTGATGCAGAACACCATCGCGGGAGGATCCTCTATAGTAGGACAACTGCGACGAGTAAGATCCAGATCTATGAACACGGATCTCTGCAAAGGGCTGCCTCGATCCTTTTGGGTACCTGTAAGATTGGAGCTCTTGTGGTGAACTATATTCCCGGTTGAGGAGGGCACCCCTCGAGGAAATTAAAGCCTAGTCTACTAAACGACACAGCATTTGCACAGGATTTTGATTAATGGATATTTCTTCTCGGTTTGGTCTGTATTAGTGGGCGTTTTCGGACTGAAAATCTTCTACCTAGCTAATTTACCTACTATGGACCTCTTCCTTGTAGTAGCATAATATTTGTAGGCATGAATATATAATAAATCGGAGGTAATAAGCTTGAGACTGTCTGTGCAGGATTTCAACCATGTTGTGACCAAGATGGGCCAAGGATTGCACAAAGCCTTTATTCTACTGGAGGTCCCAGGGACTTCTTGCTGTCCAGTTCTAAGCTTGCTTAAGCAATTCGGTGTAGACTTGAGAAGATGTGTTGGTCCCCATCCTGCACTGGTATCCGCTTTTCCTGAGGCCAAAATAATTTCGATAACTTAAAGAATTTGATATTTACAACTTGGAATACTACAACGTTAAAAAATGGCGATCTTGTCAACATTTTGACAGACGAATTCAGACGATTCGAACTGGAATTATTAGGAGTTTCAGAAACTCATATCCCAGTGGTGGTCGCAAGAAAATATAGGGTATGGAATGTGTTTACTCGGGCAGGAAGTGTGGAGTACATGGACAGGGAGTAGGACTCATGATGAAAAAGAAAGCTGCTAACTCTTGTTTAGGCTGGAAAGGCATGAATAATAGAATACTAATCGCTCACTCTATGACTAAAAACTTCAGGGTATCAGTTATAGTAGTATATGTCCCTGTAGAACCGACTGATGGAGATACTAATGTCTCAAATGAATTTTTCTTACAGTTACAGGAGCAAATAGACAGGGTCCCAGGCAAAAATATGGTGTTTTTATTAGGAGATTTTAACGACCAGGTCGGTAGAAATAGGGATAGATGTTATCCTGACCTAGGGAAATTTGGTGTAGGAAAAGAAAACAGCAATTGCTACAGACTGTTGCAATTTTGTAGGTATAAGAATAGAGTTATAACCAATACGGTATTTGGTCATAAAATGGCCCATAAGTTGACATGATATTCACGTTATGGTAAGACAGCAAACCTTAGTGATTATGTTATTGTAAACCGAGGACCGGTAGGATCAATTTAATATACTAGGGGATATTGGGGTGCTGTTATTGATGTTAAAAGTAAAGATCACCATCTGGTAGTGTCTAGGGTAAATTTAAAGCTGAAATTCTGAAAATAGCTACCTCCTGGAAAGCTATGATGCTAGTAGACCCCAGGATGAGAGTTTGAGAGGAAATTCCCTGAAACAGTTGAATACTATGCTGGAGAGCTTAAAATTTGACAATGTTGAAAGGTCGAATAACTTTAGGAAAGCCATTTTTGAAGTTGCTGATGGTTTCATGGATAAGAAAGTTAGGACCGCAGCTAGGAATATAAGTGAAAAAGCTTTATGTTTACTTGAGAGAAGGGGCTTGTGCAAGAATCATCTGAGTGATAGATAGTATGAAAATAAAAGGAATGTAAAGAAAGTGGAGAAAGCTTTAAAAATAAGAATTAAGGGGATGTGAAGTGGAGACCCAGTTGAATATATGAACGGGGCCACAATTAGTGACAAGGAAATGGTTAAAGAGAGATGGGCAGGACAATTTGAGAATAGGCTAAACCGAGATAGAGTTGCATGAAAGGATATAGAGGAAAATGAAAAAGTTTCTGATACCTTGGATAGTGACAATACTAAAAGGATTAAAAAATAAGGCTCCATATGCTGATAGAGTGGTAATCGAGTTTCTTAAATATGGTAACTCTGAGGTTAGAAATAAGCTACCGAAGATTATGAAGATGATTTTAGAAAAAGGGGATGTACCTAGCGATTTAGAAAAATCTTAATCAAACCACTGTATAAGTAAAGTGATAAAAATAAGTGTGGTAATTATCGAGGGGATTAGTCTGATCTTCGCAGGTAGTAAATTACTTATTAATATGATACTTTTTAGACTGAGAGATGTTGTAGACAAAGTTTTAAGGGAAGAACTGCGCGGCCTTAGAAAAGGAAGACGATGTGTCGACCAATTTTTACTCTTAGGTTAATAATTGAGAAGTGCCTGAGTCATCAAACACCTTTGGTCCTAATTCTCATAGATTATGAGCAAGCGTTCAATTCTGTTGATAGAAGAGCTTTAGCAAAGTTTTTACCCTTGTATGGTATACTAGACAAATACTTGAAAGTGACTAGTGCTATATAGGAGAATAACATTGCTGAGGCTATGGTAGGAATTGAGGTGAGAAGCTGGTTTTGTATTAAATCAGGAGTTAAGCAGGATTGTGTTTTATCGCCCTTTATATGGATCATTTTGATGGATTTTGTCTTAAGAAGTGCAGGAAAGGCAATGGGAGACCACGGAATCAAATGGGGGGGGGGAACTCTTCTGGACTTAGATTATACTGATGATTTAAGTACCCTAGATGAAAGTTTCAGCAAAATGAATGAAGTTTTAGAGGTTTTGCGATTTCAAGGGGCTAGAATAGGTTTGAAAATAACTGTTAAGAAGACAAAGTCACTAAGGCTAGGAATAAGTGAAGATGAAAAGGTGACGTTGGGTAACGAAAAGATTGATCAGATGGACAGCTTCACTTACCTTGGTAGTATTATTAGTAAAGACGGTGGGAGTAGTGAAGATGTTAAAAGTAGAATAGCCTGGGCTCAGGGTGTTTTTTTTTTTTCACAGTTAAAAAATTTCGAAGAACAGGAAAATAAGTGTGCAAACCAAGATTAGAATATTGGAAACTACATTGATGACAGTTGTCAAGTATGGCTCTGAAGCACGGGCGCTCCGAAAAGCAGATGAAGATTTGTTAGATATTTTCCAGGGATTGTTCTGAGTACCCGGCTGACATATCGTATTTCGAACAGTAGGCTGTATGAAAAGTGTGGTTCAATCCCGCTTTCTAGGACTATAATGGGAGAAAAATTGAGATGGCTAGGGCACGTCTTGTGGATGAAGGATGATAGATTGTCAAAGATTGTCCTTTTCGGCGAACATTATAGGGCTAAACGGAAAGCAGTTCGTTCACGTTCGGGATCGGAGGATGTCATAAAGAAAGATTTGAAGGAAATGGAACTTCCTGGGGGCTATGATGGGGAAGCTTAGACTCGATTGAAATGGAGAAGGAGTGTGCGTAGTTGTGTTGGCCTCAGGCGGCCTAGTGCTTCGGTGAGTTGTTAGTAGTAATAGTAGTATGACTCATAGTATAAACCTATCATCGTACTAAGTAATGTGCCTCCTAAATACAACAAACTGATTTCTTTATAATTACCGTACTATATTTTATCACCATTCTTATGGAGGAGTTTAATCAAAGTTTTCCTAAAATCACAAGGAATTTCAGTATTTTATCTCTAGCTTCACAACCGCCATATTAAAAAAAAAAAAACTGATTTACCACACAATCGTACCTTGGGCCTAACTTTGTTTTAATACTTTTAGTGTTGTTTCTAATCCTTACTCATAAAATGAATCTTCTTTCAGTTCCAAAGTGCCGCAGATTTTTTCTTTCTTTTCTGCAGTGTTTCTTGTAACTTCTTCACGGTTTAGCACATTCTAAAAATGTTCTGTCCATCTTTCTTTATGCCTTTCCTTGTCACTGATTATAGTCTTGTTCCAATCTTTACCTGAAGCAAGTTCAGATCGGCTATTCCTTTAACATGTTTTTTAACTATCTTGTTAGTTCATATTTTAATGCTCTCTTTACTTTGTTTACATTCCTCTTATTTTCATATGAATAATCACTTCAATACTTCTTGTACTGACACCTCCTCTTTTCTACTAAATTTAAAGCATTTTCACTAATATTCTAAGCTGCGTTTCTTACCTTCCTCTCTGAGATACCATCTGCTAATTCACGAACTATTTTCCTAAAACTATTCCATCCTTCTTCTACATTGTCAAATCTTAGATACTTTAATTTAATATTCAACTATTTTTGGATAGTTTATGCAAAAACTCTTTGGTAAAAATTTAGTTGTTCTATAGGGTTGCGAGCCGGTGCACTCCAATATTCGGCATTAACCCAATCGGTTACCATAGAAACCACCCTCAAACGAACTGCTGCAGATGTGTGCCATTAAATCCCTTTTTAACCATTGCTAGGCGTAAATTACAGACTATATTGGGAATATTGCTTAGGGGATGGTAAACACCAAGGGGCAAATATCTCTCACCATCCCTCTAAAAAAAGAAGTACAAATAAGAGTAAAAGAGGGGACATTATTTTCAGTGTAATGAAATTAATATTTATCTCCAGTCGGATCTTAATCGGAAATTTTACTTCCCCTTCACCTATTGCCAAAATACAAAACTGAGATGGTGTCTCTCTCAGGCAAAAAATTTTTTGTTTCCATATAGTCTTTTTGTCATGATTTTTTTCTGGAAGTGGCTGGGAATGAGAACTGGTACAAGCACAATTGGTTCAGCAGCCCCAAGCATTTTTTTGGATCACCAGCCCCCCACAAAGATTCAAGTTTCGCAAATCACCCTTTAATTTTATATAATTTCAATACTTTTGGTTGTTTAAACAAAATGCTTCCCCCCCCCCCTGTGAAATAAAAAAAAATGTGTTCGTCTCTACCTAGAAGCCTTGTAAGATATTTTGAAAGTTTTCAATAGTTGTCAGTCTATTCTCTAAGGGTTTGAAATCTCTCTAGGTTTGAATATTTAGATAATCCGGTAAAGTCCGGCGACAAGCTGTCTAGCATATTTTATCCCAGACAAAACGAAAGGGTATGCTTAGCCTACCCAGATTGAATACCCTTTAACAGTCATTAGGTAGCCTTTTGGTGCCAAGCTGTCTGGCGGAGTAGTTTTTATTGTAAAGGGTTTCAACAAGGTTGATATATCCATTGGGAGTTCTCGGGTTGTACCCAGGTCAGGCTAAAATCAGATTTAAGCCTAAATAAGGCCTCCACTTGTCTAACGTTTCAATTGTCATAATTTGATTATTTATCGTATCCTTTTTCTTGCGAGTAAGTAAATAAATACCAAAACAAGCATTTGAATAAGGATCAATAGATATAGATTCTTTCGTTGCGATACATTAGCGCAAAATTGTCTGTACGGGGGTTCTAACTGACGAAAATGTATGAGGAGGGGGAATGCATTTTTTAAAATATAGGGGGATTAATTTTGCAGTGTTTTATGTTTTCAATGAAAATAAAAAATCAATTCCATGAAAATATTAAATCATAAATAGCGTTTCCTCGTGAGAGTAGGAGTAACCTTAAAACTGGAAATGAACCCTAAAAGCTAAGGGGCCTTTTCCCCCTCACAAGATACCTTCCATTCCCTCCCCCCTCTAAAAAAATACACAATAGGAGAGACAATCTTAGCTGAAAAAGTTATTTTCAAACGAAAGTAAAGAGCGACGTGGAAACTTAAACTGACCAGGAATTATCTTGAAAAGGAGGCTCTGACCCTCATTCGAATCATTTTATTTGTGTCCAGGAAAGGGACAAATGTTGCTTTAGCACGACACAACCAAATTTTTTTCCACTAGAGAGTGACGTGAAAACTTGAAATGAACGAGCACTCTCCTATGAATTACGGGGTTTCAGTCTCACCGTATGGTAACCTCTGTTGTATCGGTAAACAAATAAGGACACCATCTTAATTAGCTAAAAATAACACTTTTCTCTTGGAAATAGAGCAACCTTAAAAGTTGAAATCGACCTGAGCCCTCGGACGAAACCCTAAATTTCAATGAATTTCTGGGGACTTGATATTCAATTCGTCACTAAGATTCACTTTTTGAATTATTGATCCCATCTCCATTTTTTTTTAAATTTTGCACATGTGCCTCCCTGAAACCTTCCTACTAATGTAGGTTTCAGTAAGTTTACACTTTATGATGCAATTCTCATCAGTATCACACCCGAGGGTTCTCTTCCTTTTGTTAATGACGCAAACTCCAGGATCCTAATTATTTTCATATTTAATTCCAAACTTAACGATTTCTTATATATCTGGAAGCATTAAAAATATTAAATTCCTTTTAGACGTCAACTAAAAAGAATGCTTCAAATAGGAGTAAAGAGCATCACTAAAACCTTAACGAGCAGAGACTATCCTAAACATGACGGGGCTTACTGCTTCCCTAAACCTTTACACTTTACGCTAAAGTTTAGCATGCACTTTAATGATTTTCTTGTAGATTTTCAAGCATTTTCTTCTTAGCACTTCAAAAACGAATGTGCTCCGTCTGGTATAAGTTCCTATGTTTAAAATGCAAAATATAAAGAAAACACATGCAATGACCAACCCGTTTTGTTTGTTGCATTTTGATCAGCTTTTAGTATAGTTAAACTTAAGGCAATTTCTGTTCGTGCTAAATTTGGAAGTTGTTCTTTATTGTCACGTGAGAAAACTTTTATTTAAGTTCGTTTTTGATTGTTTATATCCAGTAAACGCCACTGAAATTCGTTAGTAATTTCAGTTCGATTTAAGGTATTTGAAAATTGAGTGCCATCACTTAAATAGTTTTGAGTCGACTCACATACAGCTTGAACTGGATTGCGATCCCTCAATGCGTAAAACTAATATCATAAAAGAGGTAAAAGCATAATCTACCGCATGCTTGTGAATCCTACCTATTAAATTGCATTCCATCAAGGGTGTATACAAAATTTTTGTTCAGGGAGGAGGGTAGTACACAAATACTTTTGTAAACGCTTTGAAAGTTTTTGTGTATGCATTCTTGTTCCGTTATTAAAATCGGAGGGGGGGGGGATGGGGAGTTCAAACCCTTTAATTCCCTGGATAGGCCATGTATTTCATTCATTCTATATTGTCTACTGCAGTGGTTCTCAAACTTATCTAAATATTGTACCCCTTTTACCCAGAAAATATTTTAGGTACCCCTTTTCAGTTATTGGTAACAAGTAAGCTATAACTGAAATATAGATAAAATTGCCAGTTCTAAAATTAAAGGGTTGTTTTTTTTTGTTGGCCGACCGCGTAACCCCTAAAACTTTTTGCGTACCCATAAGGGGTAAGCGTACCACAGTTTGAGAACCACTGCTTTACCGAATTAGAAAAATCTGGAAAGTTGTCAGTAAATTTTTTCGCAAACAAAATGAAATGAAGATATAGACAAGCAGAGATAATATTTCATATAAGACAGTAGAAAACAACAAAAGAAATCCTTTTTTCGCTATTAATGATAAAGTGCCTCTTATTATAAAAATTATGGACTTTGTTATTATTATTAGTAAAGAAAACTTGATAGTTATTTCCCACTCTCTTATTCGAAAAATTATACCCACTTATGTATATTTTTATTTCATTTTTTTTTGTAAATGGAAAGGCATTGCGGTCTGAGAAATGGTTTAATTTATTCGCTTATACTTTTCATTTCTTTATGTTAAATATTCTTCTTTGGGACAAGCAATAGGATTACTGTGTTTTGTTGTAATAGATACATATTTCATCGTTTACATCAAAGACAAAGAGAAAGGGCCAATACCCAGACGAAAAGATGAGAGGAATTCGGATGCTAGAAAACGGGAATTTATTCTGGGTATACCGGGAGCAAACATCAAAGAAAATTGTCGATATTTTGCATGGATGTAAGTGAAAGATTCACCAAGGTCAAGGAGGGCGGTACCCTCCTCGATCCTTCTCTGAAGCTCCAACCTGAATAAGCCCTTTTCAGGGATTGACATAGTGCCGTCAGTTAAGAAAAACCCGTCAGTTTAGGGGAGAAGAGCTAAGCAAATTTATTTTTCAAAATCTAGCGTTGCAATTTTTCTGATTTTTTACCCCATGGAAGTACCAAAAGAGGCGTTTTTCTGTGAAACTGCTCCCAAAAGTGATATTTGTCAAAATCTCAGGTTTAGCAAATGTCCCTCAAGCTCCCAAATTAAACCCACAGACACCAGTTTAGAGGCACAGGGGCAGGTTTGGAATGAAGACTTGATGTCCACCTTTGAAGGAAAGCATAAAAAACTCCTGGTCGGTTTATCTCATTTGGAGAGGGGAAATAGTGGTCCCTCCCTAGAAAATTTTGAAAAGAGACCACTAAAATCCCTCCTCCCTATATTTTGCAAAATATTCCGTCTACCAAATAATTTCAGTAAATTGCGCCAATACTTCTTGTATTCTCGAACACCACTAGTTTTTGATCAAACAGTTTGTGGTTACAATCAGTAAGTAAGGAGTGACCCGGCTCAATAGTAAACAAAACTCTAAAAAACAGAATTTTTATACTAACTGCATTTTTATGCTGATTTCAAGTACATAAATTTTTATCCAGTTTAGTTCTACTCATCAAAAGTTATGAGCCTAAGAAAATTTGCCTTGTCTTTGAAAAAAGGAGGAAACAGCCCATGAAAGTCATAGACATTTAATAAAAATCACATCATCAGATTCAGGGTGTCAGAGAACCCTACGTTAGAAGTTGTAAGCCCCCATCTGCAAAAATGTGGAATTTTGTATTTTGTTTTGCCAGAAGAAAGATCATGGATGTGGGTTTACTTTTTTTCCCAGGGGTGATCGTATTGACCCAGTGGTCCTAGAATATCGCGAGAGGGCTCACAGGTTTGCCCCCTCGTCAATTACTCGCTCTTTACGCTAAAGTTTTTTTTTAGTATTTAAAAAGAGCAATTTATTTTAATTAAACGGCCTTTGTGATTCAGGGGTCATTCTTAAAGAATTCGAACACAATTCGAACTTTAGTGGAGAGAGCGAGGGATTGACAATGGGTTATCCCCACTCTCAGATACATAATAATTTCTGTTCGTTTTAATTTTTATTGTTGCTTCTTACTTTAAGTTGAAAAAATTATTACTTTTAATTTAAGAATAAGAAAGTATCTGTTCAAAGCTTTGCAGTATTTCAATGGGGCCAAGTCTTCATCGAGCAAAATTTGTTAGGGACTCGAAAAAGAGGATTTATATACATAGCATAGGGCATTTATGAAATTTTTGCAGATCATGGTATTTTGGAGGGTTGAAAGTGGGGTTTTAATTCTTGCCTGAACAGACATGTCTGACTAAATCTAAATTCAATTTAAATGTATATAAATGTAAATTAGCTCATTTGAAAATTATTGGAGCAACTTGCAGTAAGCAGTTGTAATTATTCAAACTGTGCGCAGTCTCCGGGGAGCGTGTGCTGAAAGAGATGCTCTAGGCTCATGCTTCCAGAAATCTGAAGATTGTTCGACATTATATTCATCCTTTTTACTCTTCGTATTCCCCCCACCCTCCAAAAATAAATTCATGACAACGTGCTTCCAGTCTCCTTCTCGTTTTTAATCCCAAATAAAATACCCATTCCCCTATAATCCCAAAAATTAATCGTAAAATTAATCGTTGAAAATAATTAGAGCAACTTGCAGCAAGCAGATGTAATTATTCAGACTATGCGCAGTCTCCGGAGAGCGTGTGCTGAAAGAGATGCTCTGGGCTCATCCTTCTAGAAATCTGAATATTGTTCGACATTATATTCATCCTTTTTACTCTTCGTATTCCCCCCACCCTCCAAAAATAAATTCATGACAACATGCTTCCAGTCTCCTTCTCGTTTTTAATCCCAAATAAAATACCCATTCCCCTATAATCCCAAAAATTAATCGTTTAAGAGTTTTACATAAGATAAGCGCTTAAAACGACGCTCCCCTCTTACCCAAATCTCTGCATAAACATTCAAACCTCTCCACCAGCCCTGTCTATTCGAGCATACTCTCTAAATCGTTTTGAATCAAGAAAAAAAAACTACATCCTTCCCTAATTCCTCTTCGGTAGCAACAGTTTCTGCCCTCATAAATCACTTATTTGCTCTTCTGTAATGGAAATCAGCTTATTGTTATGGAAAAGTATCTGTAATCCTCGAAGCAATAGCTAGAATCTGATTGGCTGTTAGCTTGTTACTGGCTTATCCACTCACAGCAAAGAGTTGGTCGATGTTAGCCACTCAGACCTCAAGAAGAGATCTTAAGGAGCATACTTAGGTTTCTATTCAGTTACTGAGTACCTTGGTCTTAACAGTGCGGTTAAATATCTCACGAGTTCTACATGTTCTTTTAAGTTAGGATGTTAATTGCAGATCATATGGAGAGAAAGGGGAAAGAGGTCTCCATGAAGTCGAGAAAAACGTAAGTGCCAATCAAGTGATTCGTGAATTGTATGCAAAATTGTCGTAAATTAAATGTAGCATACAACTTCAAATTATGCTACTTATTCGAAAATATAAAAACGGTATATTTAGAGTTTACTGGTTTTTCCGCTAACCTGGGAAGTTGTTGAGCTACGGGAATAAGACTTTCAGGAATGAACCTAAGCCCAAAAGACATTTTCAAGTTCCTATGCCAACTCCTTTTTTTGGATCATAACTTTTCTTGAACTGAGAAATTTAGCGCTGGCGGAATCAAACTTAAGAAATAGACTTATAGCCCAAGTAAGGGTATGATAAAGTACTGTTAACCTCATCCAGGATTTACTTCTCAACTTATTAAATTCGAAAGATTCTCATAAAAATATTACCCCTAACTTTGAACAAAAATCAAATATAGTTTAGAACCCAGCACCATTCTTGGGAACCGTTCTGTCCTGGCTTACAGTAGATCTTCATGCCATATTTAGTGGGCTCTTAGGCTTAATCTGAAATCTTATTTCATGAGCTAAGATTGGTAATAGAACTGCCTTTGCAAGATCTGTAAAGCCCCACAAGGAAGGAAGGGGGGAAGTCTGAGCTTCAAAGCAACTTCCCAGGGAATAATTGGATTGCATTTCCATTTTGAAACTTTCATGGATCCAGCTCGACGACTTTCCAAATTTGCAAAAAGTCTCTCAGCAAGATTTATACTGCAGATTGTTTGGTTGAGGCTCAGTTTTTATTATTATATTATACTGTTTTAAATACATGGATAAGCAAAATTTTTTTTATCTGTCAATACGAGGGACTTAATTTTTTTTCCGCAACTATTTAAGTTGCATAGAAGTAATTCATTCAGCTGAATTGTTTCACGATTGGATAAAACCATCTAGTTCGAGATTTTTTCGGGGGAAGGAGGACTGAGTATTCTAGGGGCAGAACTGTTCCCCTGGACCCATTGCTAAAAGTATTAACTTCTGAATATCTTTTCATGATTTTCTTTCTAGTATGTTTTATGAAGTTCCTTAGGTACATGCCTGGGGAAATAATGGTTCAATGAAACTGAAAGGTATGACTCTATGTATGTATATCAACTATCGCAAGTATCATTTATGTTTGAAAACTGTTTTTTTTTTCATTGGAAGAATGGAATCAAACATAATAAATTCCATCCACAAATTTAAAAAAATAAATTCCCCCGCCTCCTTAATTTCTATGAATTGATGCCATTGAATGTAACGTGTAATTGTTAGTGTAAATGGGAAGAACTTGACTCAGGTTCTAGGAATTTTCGTAATTCACATTAAGATTTCATGCAAAATTACCTCTTTTGCCGGTTGTTACAAAGATATCCATTTACAGATATCGTTGTTGAATTGGCTTTTAGTCTAGCACGGTATCAAACCTACTTTAAAATTAGTGGTGTACTCTAGTAATAGTTTTATTATAAAAATATTGTGTAGTAAAACAGGGAAATAACAAGGACATTATATATAATCACATACACAGTTGCTAACATGTGCAAATATACTTACTAAAATCTGTGTAACAGAAATGTGTCAGATTGATTATCTGGATATGGTATAGCTTGCAATAATGTTCCATAATTTTTTCTAGATTCTGTGACTCAAAGGCCAGCGGCCAGAAAGTGTCCGGATTCTCTGTAAGGGACATTTTAGATCTTCCCGCGCACGGGTCTGAAGCTCCGAAAACGTTAACCGACGTGGAGCAACTCTTACCGACGGAATCATCAACTGAAGGTAGGCAAATTTAACGTTTATTTATTATTAGAATGGGGAAACATTAAAAACGGAACTATTTACTTGAAGATAATAGTGTCTTGATCATAGAATATAAGTTTGTTTTCCAGATTGACTTCGGACTCGCCCATTAGATAGGGCTAATTATGACGGGATTGGTCATTTTGTTTGGATGAGTGGTCGCCATGGGCATTTAGGGGGTTGTTTATTTAATAATGGGGTTGATAAGTAATCGATAAATTTTAAAATATGATTAATTTATGGATCTTTTACAGATGGAATCATTTACTGTGGCTTAGTTAGTCCAATTTTGTTTTTAGTTGGATTGTAAAACTTCCAAACAGGAATAGGAAATTTATAGACAACACCATCCTGATGGTAGAGTATATACGTTTTTCTTTTAATTGACGTTAAACTTGCCCTTTCAGTAGGGCTATGGGTAATGTGATTGGTCCTTTTCCGTACACATGTAGTCGGTGTGGGTATTTAAGGCAAAGTTTGTTGAATAATAGGGACGATAAATAATTGGTGAATTTTAGCCAATGTGTTGCAACTCTTGCCGACGGAATAATCGATTAAGAGATAGTAAATTCAATTTTTGTTCTTAGAAAGAATTGTAGACTAAAAGAATAAATGGAATGCAAAATTTGAAGATAGTATAAGATTGATCATAGATTATGTAAGTGTTTACCAGACAGACATTGAATTTGCGCGTTAAGTGGGGCTATAGGTGATGGGGTCGGACATCTTCTTTGAACATGTAGTAGACAGAGGCGCCATTTGGGGGGGGGGGTCAGGGGAGGCAAATGCCCACCCCAGATTTTCCAGGGGGCCCAAGCTTCCACCACAAAGGGCCCTTTTCCGGCCATAATTATTCATTATGTCCAACATAATCCATTCTGTTCAAATGATTTGAACTAACTGCACGCCTATTAGCCAAAGAGCGTAATTACCTGACGACCCTTGGGGTAATTACGCTATTTACTATTAATCATTGTAAACTTTGAAAGTAGGTTAGATTCATAATAAAAGTCTCAAGTTCTGTCAAATGCCCCATGCCCACCCCAAGATTTGACCCAAATGGCGCCTCTGGTAGTAGACGAGAGCATTTAGGGAGAAGTTTGTTTAGTAATAGTGAAGATTAGTTTTCGGTTGAATTTAACCTATGTATTACAGTTCTTACCAGAATTACCGACTAAGGCTATTTGACTCAATTTATGCTTTAGGCAGTAATTAAAAAACTGAAAATGAAAAAATAGAATACAAAACTTGAAGATAATATAATTTTGATCAAAGAATATATAGGTGTTTTCCAGGCAGACATCAATTTTTCCCGTTAAGTCTAAAGGTGATGGGGTTAGACATTTTCTTTTAACATGTAGTTGGCGTGGACATTTAAGGGGAGTTTTGTTGAGCAATAGAAATGATTAGTAGTCAGTACAATTTAACCTAAGTTTTCTAATTCTTACCAAAATTACCCATTAAAGACTAGTAAATCCAAATTTTGTTTTTCCTGATTTTTTTTTTTTTTTTTTTGATGGACATCGAAGTTATCCGTTAAGTTTGGTTATGGGTGATGGAACTGGACATCCTTTTTTATCTTGTAGTTGATTTTAGCATTTGAGGGAAAGTGTATTTAATAATGAGGATGACAAGTAGCTTCTAGGTATTCTTAGATTAACAAAACTAGATATTTGATAACCATAGAGAGTTTGTTTTTTACCATAGCATTTCCTTATACTATTCTTAGAAAGTCATCTCATGAGTAGAATAGGCTCAGACTCTACTTTTTTTCATTATATATATATATATATATATATATATATATATATATATATATATATATATATATATATATATATATATATATTTAAGGATACTGCAATCAAAAATGTACGCACGCAAAAAAAACACCCTGAACCTTTATCGTCAGTGAGCGATTCTGTTAGAATAAAAACTAGCAAAATATTTTCTTCTTTACTTTTCTCTGTTGTTGATCTTATGGACTAGAATTAATTTATCTCCTGAACAGCTGAAAGGAACCGTGAATATGTTTAAATTCCTTCTAGCATTCTTAAAGAAGATATTGTATGTTTGCAGTATGCTCAGGCTTGACCTATCCTTTTCATTTACAGGGCTTAATTTCTCTTTTTCTTTTTAAGGGCTCAGAGCTAAATTGGATATTAGCTCTCAACAAAAGGATACATATTCCTCAAGTATGGTCTCATTTGAAAGCCCTCGTTTCAAAAGTCAGTTAGACCAGAATATTGTAGCACATCAATGGATGGACTCTCAAGGTACGAAACCTAAACTGCTTTTGTTTATTATTAATATTATTCTCGCGATGCACAGTAGCATCAACACTCAAAAATGAAGGGGGCAGATCAAAATGATTTTTCAAAATCTCTCGAAATCATAATATAAATGCAAACAATCTCAACACAGGGGGCGGGGGGCGGGTAGATGGCGAAAAACCTAGGGGAGCAAATGCCCCCCCCCCCTTCCCAATTGATGTGCCTGACAGTGGAGACAGTAAATTGTTCTATTTCTTGTAATTAGTTTTTCCGCAGTCCATCAATTTCTTATAATTTGTTCATTAGTTTTTCCGCAGTTCACTTCTATTCGACTTCGGACCACTCAGGATTCGGCCTTGAACGAGGTTAGAAACCGATTAAATATTGATCTATTAGCCTCAGCTGAAATAAAAATAATCAAGTAAGCGTAAACCAGTAGCTTTATCACAGCTACATGTAGCTTTGGAAATTTCCCCAACATTTGATGCTGCTCATGATAAAAGGAGTTTCGATAAGGCAAAATATCGTATTCCGGACGTGACCGTATTTCAGATATGAGCGCAACAACTTGGGATTACGGCTAGGATTAGTTTACAACAGTATTAGTAAAAATAATACAAACCTATTTTGGACAACGGTATAATTTAAGTTAGTTTAGTCCGAAGTAGGTGCTAAATTATTTGTCAAGTATTGTTAAATTAAGCAGTTGTTTAATTTTTCTAAAAGTATTACAGGTGAAAAGTGTGTAATTTTTGTAGATATTTAATATTAACGGGCTGAAGTGTATACCCCCCTATCTACTTCTTTGATTTACATTCAGAGTTTTGCTTAAAAATTAAAGGAAGAAGTTTTCGAGAAATAGTTATTTACCCTACCTCTCTTAGTGATCCCCTTGTCCTACGAATCATATGAGTGGTGGTTGAAAAAAAAGATTGGTTTCCAAACCCATATGCAAAGAAACCTCCAGTTTCATGCCCCCGAATTTTCATGATTTTTTTTTATTTCACGTGATTTGGCTGTTCTCAGCGAACTTGCCACTACAATGGAATAAATTTCTCTCGAAGTAAGTTATTGCACGCCTTTCTGAATAGTGTATTGCCTTACTATCCAGCACGGTTAGTTAAATAGCTAATATGATGTTACCAAATGTTTGTATAAAGTAAATGCGGGGATGTGCCTCCTTTCCAAAGCCTCGTGATTTCTATTTTTCTTGTAATTCTCCGATACGGCTACGTTTTGTCTGCGTTATGCATACGGCTACGTTATGTTTTATAATTTTGTATTTTTTGTCAGAAGGCAGATAACGGATGGGTGTTTATTTGTTTGTTTTTTTGTTGTTTTTTTTCCAGGGGTGATCGTATCGACACAGTGGTCCTAGAATGTTGTGAGAGGGTTCATTCTAACGGAAATGAAAAGTTCTAGTGCCCTTTTTAAGTGACCAAAAAAATCGGAGGGCACCTAGGCCCCGTCGCACGCTAATTATTTTCCCAAAGTCACCGGATCAAAATTCTGAGATAGCCATTTTATTCAGCGTAGTCGAAAATCCTAACAACTATGCTTTTTGGGATGACCTACTCCCCCACAGTCCCTGTGGGAGGGGCTACAAGTTACTAACACTGACCAGTGCTTACATATAGTAATGGTTATTGGGAAGTGTACAGACGTTTTCTGGGGCGTTTTCATTTGGTTGGGGACAGGGTTTGAGATGAGGGGGATATGTTGGGGGAACTTTTCATGGAGGAATTTGTCATGGGGGAAGGAAATTTCCATGAAGGGAGCGCAGGATTTTCTAGCATTATTTAAAAAAAAACAAGAAAAAATAAATATGACAAAGTTTTTCAACTGAAAGGAACAGAATATTCCTGTTATTATTTTCCTGTAAATATTAATTCCTGTAAGTATTCCATAATAATTTCTGTTAAAAGGAACAGAAATTATTACGCATATGAGGGGCTCACCTCCTCCTAATACCTCGCTCTTTACGCTAAAGTATTTTTAGAAGTTTCAACTATTTATTCTACGGCTTTTGTTATTCAGGGGTCATTCTTAAGAAATTGGGACACAATTTAAGGTTTAGCGTGAAGAGTGCGGTACTGACGAGGGGGTGAACCCCCTCATATATGTAATAAAAATATGAGAATACAGAAGTTTCTTTACGTAAGCTAATTTGTAAGTTGCGTATATCTTTCACTAATAAAATTTATTTTTACTAATAATTTTACTAATAAAAACATTCATAAAAAATTAAAGGTTCTAGTTGCCTTTTTAAGTAAGCAAAAATCGGAGGGCAACTAGACCTCTATCCCCGCTTTTGTTTTCCTCAAAATCACTCGATCAAAACTATGAGAAAACCATTTAGCCCCCCCCCCCAAAAAAGAGGCAAATTTCGTTTTAATTATTCATCTGCGGAGAGCATAAATCAAAACATGCATTGATTCAAAAACGTTCAGATATTAAATTAAATAAAAACAAGTGTTTTTTAGCTTAAAGTAAGGAGTGACATTAAAACATAAAACGAACAGAAATTACTTCAAAAATGAAAGGGGCTGCTTCCTCATCAACGCCCCGCTCTTCACGCTAAAGTCCGACTCTTTCTCTTAACTCTATTTTTAAAACAGTAAAAAACTTTAGCGTAAAGAGCAGGGCGTTCACGAGGAAGCAGTCCCTTTCATATACGAAGTAATTTCTGTTCGTTTTAAGTTTTAATGTCACTCCTTACTTACAGTTATTTTTTTTTCAATTTAATTCTTAAGAAAACTTTGGTTTTCTGAGAATCCTCGAAGAAAGCTTTCAACTAAGTTTGGTGTTTAGCTTCGAATTAATCAACTGAGGTATTTTAATTAGCCTATCCCTAGGAAAAAAAGTGGAAAAAACAATAAATTTTCAAATGCACTCTGTGCATGCCGTCACAGTTTCATATACATGGGCATTTTGTATTTGAGAATGATAGTGCTCTTTTGCTCATTTTCTCTTCTCCCTTGGTCGGTAACCAAGCTTTGCAAGACCCAGCCAAATATTACTATCTCTCCAAAGGAAGCTGTCTATCAAAACCTCTCACAAGACTTGATAATTGGTACTATTTGAAGTTTTGACAATCGACGGTCTCTAGAGAATTAAGAGACAGAAGACTAACCTAAATTCAATTTTGAAGCTCGATATTTTCAAGTTCACTTAATCACAGCCTTATGCATAACGTACACAAAGGAGACGTGCATCCTCTCAAAAGTTTCATGATTTTTATTTTCTTGTTGCGGGCAAATTCTAACAACATTTTTTTTGTCAACTTTTTCTGTTACATTCGATTTATTAATTTCTTTCAGACACTTTCTAGTATATTTAAGAAAGCTATTGACAGCACAATTTTAGTTCCACATAATGTAACATGCGATTTGAACTTTTTAATTTGGCTTGGAATCCATCTGAAGATGGGGCTCGTCCTTGAAGTCCATCTATGCCAATAAATACGTCCCTTTCCTCAAAAGTGAGGGATTTGGGGATGCCAGATAAAATCTTGACTGTATTAGAAATACCAGAGGGCACCCCGAAATCAAGAGCGTATCCAGGATTTTTTTCCCGGGGAGGGGGTGGAGGGGTTTTACAAAAACTACTTAAAAACACATAAAAAAAACTATTTGTATTCATTTTCTTTACGTCTTTACCAGTCTAACAAACATTTTTGGGGGAGGGGTCAAAGCCTCTAACCTTGTCTCCCTGGATACGGCCTTGTTCACATTAACAAACGATTAAAATCACTAAGCTCTGGCTAAAAGCTTGATTATCTATCATTGTTATCTATCTATCTATTATCTATCTTATTTATCTTATTTATTATAATTTATTATAATATCTTATTTATTATCTATCTATCAAAGCTTATTCATAAATGTTTCCCACGAAACAAAGTTTTTATTTTACTCTGACCCTCAAATTGCTTTATTGTATGCGTGTCATTAGGATGCCTTGCCTCACTAAAGCGTTATCTTAAGGTGTTGCTTGTACCAGTGGCGTGATTTTATATGGAGCAGGGGGGCAACTGCCATAACGAGACCTCGGTTTGCCCCGCAGGACCTCATCTTGCCCCCCAGCTGAAATTTAGTCTCTCCCAAAATCTTGTCAAAACTAAGATAAACCTACGTGATTCAAGTATCAACATAAACAGATCAGTTTTTTAGTACACATTTACCTTGCTAGTACTATAAAGTACCTTTGTAATATTTCTATAGTAATAAATAGTACTTTTATGGACCAAATGGCTTTTTTTAGTTTTTACTAAAACCATTTTTACTTCACGTAGATAATAGGTTTCATCCTTATTTTGAACTGTTATATTTTTACTTGATTTTGGAAAATTGGCTCCAGCTCCCCCTCCCCAGGATTTTGACATAATGAAGCCACTAGCTAGTATACTACCGATTTACGTTGAATCAATAAAATGATTAACATCAATAAAAAGAATGAGAAATTTATGAGAATTTACGAATCAGAAATGTTCATAAAATAGTCGTACTTGTTTATACAGTTTTTTTTTAACCTTTATTAGTTCTTGATGTCTTTACTGTTATACCTACTTATCAGTTCGCTGACTTTATGTATATAGTCTGCATTTTAGTGGATATTAATAAAATTCAACAAACCCGTGTGTGTATAAATAAGTGATTTTGGACTAGAGAGTTTGTTGAATCTGTATCCTGCTTTTATAGCCGTCCTAAGGTTAGCCACATTCAAAATCATAAACTTACTAATCAAGTTACCCAGGGTGGCAAAGGGGGAGGAATGATGACTTTAAAATAGGCTTAGTAGGACTAAAAACTATTAGTATTACTCGCAGTCAAATACTACCCAGCAGAACTAGAAATATTCAAAACAGCCTAAATTTTATTTATAAAAGTATGTATGTCATTTGACGTTCTATATCTTAGCTAGATTCAACCAGAAAATATTTAAAATTAGCTATATTTTTTGCTTTTAAACTTTACTAATTGATTATCATATTGTAAGACTAAATGCAGAGCATGCTCAAGTTTTTAAATGTGTTGAAATTTTGCTACTGTCTCATTTTGGTAAAACTAATTATTTTATCTGAGACACAATCTAAAGTAAGATTAAGAAAATATTTCAAAAGTGAAAAGTAAGTGGTATCCTGATATAGGTATTTATAATTAGTTTTATTATTTTCCTGGCTAATACTAGGCGGTGTTGTTGGTTTTTTTCCAGATGGACTTGAGTTTCCTCGCATCAGCTTTGCCCTCTTTTCGCATAATCTTACCATTATTTTTAAATTTATTTTAGTTATGTTTTTAGAATTTCGTTCGCTGCAAGCACTGCAAGAAGTAACATCACGGCTGTCACGTTCGCCGTCGGAAGGAAGACCCAGTCCGACACATACACCTAACCCTCAGGCTCAGTCAGAGCTGCATCATATTGACTTGCATTCTGAGTCAGATAGACTTGACTCAGATATGGATAATATTGATGTGCTTAGTTTAAGTGATAAAGATTATATTTCAGAAACTGAATCTGACGATAAAAATTCGGGCAAAACTGAAGGAGCCCAAAAGAAGCGTAAACGACGAGTTTTGTTTTCTAAAGCTCAAACTTTTGAATTAGAACGACGTTTTCGACAGCAAAAGTATTTATCTGCACCCGAAAGAGAGCACCTTGCAAGTATAATACGTCTTACTCCAACTCAAGTGAAAATTTGGTTTCAAAACCATAGATACAAAACAAAAAGAGCAAGGGTTGAAAAGGGATTGAACCCTGAAATGTCATCAAACAGTTTTCAACCTCCACGAAGAGTTGCAGTTCCAGTTTTAGTCAGGGACGGACGGCCTTGTCCCTCTTCGGGCCAAAAAATTGATTTTCCCTTGACCCCACAGCAAGCAGCAGTTTGTCTAAATGCTTTTACTAGCCTAGGAATTGCTATGAATCCATTTGGACTAAATATGGCAGATTTAGCAGCAATGCAATCTCACTCGCAGGTCAATTTAAGCCAAGTGATGTCTGGACAGAGTTCTCACAATTTGAATGGTATTGTACACCCTAGATGGTGGTGAAAAAAGTGCTTAGAATGTAAAGTTGTATAGTTCATAATTTATATTTCTAGTTATTTTCAGTTTCAGCGTTCGTGACGTATATCCTGCCAATTAATTCAACTTAGTACATTATATAGGTTTCTCAAATATCTCTAGCAGAAGCAATCGGCTATGATAATTATAAGGGCCAAATTCACCGTTTTTGTAACTTTTCAGGAGAGTCAAAAAATGAAAAAAGTTTGTCGGCTGTGGTCGCTATAAGGAATGGGGCTAAAGGAAATATAAGGAACACATTCTAAACCAAAACTTTATTCTTTTTTGGGTGATATAGATCAAATTCAAATATTCCGAGCGAATTTAAAATTATTTCGTTTTACGGCATATTTTTTCTTAAAGCTAATTTTACGTTTCCTTTTTCCTCAAGATAAAATGATCCTCTTCTGTCAAAAGTATTGTGAGCGAATTAAAAATTAATCCATTTTATGGGTTTTGTCTCCTTTTTCTTTGACAAAAAAAGAGACAAATGCCTGGTCCCCACGTTATAGCTCCATAATATAATATTCTTGTGTCAAAACTGGCATATCTCTCTTTTCTATCTTCGTAACATTACAAAATAGGACAATTCTGACTTCACCATTCGATTCCACGTTCTGAATTTACCCACTTCAGATACATAACTAATTTCCAACCAAAATTATCACGGTCGCAATTTGTCCTACCTAAAATTGTTACTATTAACTTAAGATAAGGTGACACTATTTCTTTTACTAATTCTTATGCTTGTTGCAGTTTCCCTGTTTCATTTCTATTCGTTTTCTTTTTGTTTTCTATCGTAGAAAAGAATCCCGTCCCCTTTTGCGTCAACTTGTAGTTTAAATCGTGTAAAATGAAGTTTTTGACTTTTCCTTAGAGTTGTTGGCCAAGGAAATACAAGAATCAATAGATTATATTAGACAACATTTAAAAAAAAAAAACCTCCTTTTTAAATTTTCCGCAAGTCTATAAACCCCAGTAATTCCCTCTATTTCATTTTCTGTGATGCTGCGGGAAAAGCACTGTCTTTGGCTACTTTTTCAATCGCTCCGCCAAACTGGAAAACTATACATACGTATATGTAGGCTTATATTTTAAACTAGATTATAAAGTTTATATTTTGAAATTATGTTCACATGGTACCTGAATTCTTCCTCATAAAATTTTTGAATAAAGTATATATTTATTTAAAATTTTGAATAAAATTTAAATCAAGTGAAATTAGGTTTAAAATGCTTGTTGAAAAATTCACTCTAAGCTGTTTTACTGAACGTTAGAAAATTAATACGTCAAAATGTGACGAAAATTTAATGCAAAACTGCTCTCTAGCAGGCTCGGATGAAATTAATTTTAATTGGAGCCATTGCATTGTACTTACACTGAGGCTGATTTTAACTTAGAATCGGGACTAGTACTTTTTCTTTAGTGTGAGCAAGCCATTTCAGTCGTTGCTGTTTCACCTCTAAACAACCGACCAATAGCGACTAAAATACTGGAGCACCCACTATATTTAAGTACATCCACAAGACAGAATACAAAACAGTAGTACCCACTAAAATTGGTGCTTTGGTTGCTGGACTGGTGCTCTTTGAGGTCGAAACTCGGCGTAGCAGTTACCTAATTTTGAGACCAAAAGGTTTCCAAAGTCGGGATAGCAGCTTGCTAAATCTGTTATCCCAAAAAACCTAATGAAAAAAATTCCTTTCGGGCATTTTTAAATTGAGGTTTGATGGATGGGGGAAAATCTCTTTCCAGTGCTTATTCTTGGTTAGAACGACTCCTGATACTTTGTAGCAGACATAAGTATTTTTTTTTTATTTATGGCTCTTCGGGGTAAAGGTATTTTATAAACGATGATTTATTCCCTTTTCTCTTTGATCTATATTATTGATCTGTATTTTCCTTAAAAAAGCATCAGTTTTTGCTATCTTCCAATCGATACTCATTGTAAGTTTTACATCATGTTATCTACATTACTGTACCGATTTTCGAAGCGCCAAAATTAACCTTTCCGTATATCTGATTTTACAACTTCATATTTTATGGAAACCATAATTAGCTCAAAATAAAGTTTTAATACAAAAAATTTAATTTAAAAAATTTTTAACTCAAAATAATGATCAAAAATTCATTTTCGCCCGGCTGCACTTCAGAACTGCTTTTGCAGCGTTTCCATAGTACTTAGCTAACTTTCCGTATTCAGTTTTCACTTTTAGCTTTTTCATCGAACGATCTTATTTTGTAAGGATGTATATAGTATTTTTTTTTGTTTTTTTATATTTCCAATGTATTGTATAAAACGAGTTAGAGTAGGAGATAATTGTTGATACTGTTTTGTCCTGAATATAACAGCAACTAAATTATTCTAGTCAACAACTTGATTTTTTTTGTTCTTATCAGACTCTCGGAGCTTTGAAGTAAAGTTCAGGAAATAGCTTTCAGTCAATATTGGAATGACGACTTGTAGGCATATGACCTTTATATAGTAGATTCTTAATACAGAAGTTGTTATGTAGCTTAGATTGAAGTTTCCAATGTCTTATTTTATTGCGATTTTCTTTTGTCAAAATTGATAATTTATGTAATAAACATGATATAAGAAGTGTTATTTTAATGATAGATTTCATCTTTGGTGGATTAGACATGGTGTTTTTGGAGCAAAATGGAATTTGGTATAGAAAGAGTGGCTTAAAATGGTGTGCGGCGGTACCAGAAATGCAGTTCTGTACTAATTTTAAGCAAAATAAAATCATATTGATGAAGAAGAATTAATCACCGAGAAAGAGAGTACTTTTGTGTACAAAATGCTGTGATTGAAAACCTCTCGTTCTTTAGTTGGCTTAATATTTCTGACAAAAGAACCAATCAGGTTTTTAAAAAGGAGGACTCATTTTCTAGTATTTCTTTATGTATTTAATTTTCTGTCTAGATTTATCACTCCCTATTAATGCTCCCCTCCTTTAGTTAATCCAGTTTTAAAAAGGCGGGTCCAGTTTCTCATAAATTATTTAATTGGCTTGAGAAAATACGTCAAAAAGTGAACCAATGAAATTAAACAAAACTTTGAACACAGAAGTATAAGACAGTATTCTCTCTTCTTCTCTATGGTTCAAATTAAATGTGTCAAAAGGAGATTGGTGTCAGAGCCCTCCTATATGTCATTCTCTTTTTTTTGCATTTATATTTGAAGCGAATGCCATAACAAGCGTTCTAAGTGAATGAGAGCTAGAAAGCAGATTTTGATACTGTACAAATATAAAAAGCATTATCAAATTAGTTCCATTCCCCGACGGTAAGTGAGAATCTCATTCATGGATTTTTAAATGATTTAGGATTAAACAGTTTGTGATAACCAACTGTAAGTTAGGGGCTTCTTGGGCTAGTAGTAACGGAAGATCTAACAAAAAGGGAATTTTGATGACAATTAATGCATCAAAAGTACTGAATTTTTATGCTGATTCCAAATATATAAGTTTAAAGTTACCCATCAACATCTACTAGCTTGAGAAAATTTGCCTGTAAACACCCCAAAAGCTAAGCGATTCTGATGAAAATCACACCAATAAATTAAGTATATCTGAAAGCCAACCCTTATGTAGAGGTTTCAAGCTTCCAATAAAAATGTAGAATTTTGCATTTTTTACCAGAAAAAAGATAACGGATGCGTGGTCATTTCTTTTGTTTATTTTTTTCTCAGAGGACCAAGTGTTTACCCTTGTTTTTTAACAGAGGACCAAACCTTTGTTTTTTAACAGAGGACCAAACCTTTGTTTTTTAACAAAGGTATGGTCACCAAAGCCATTGGTGACCTTATCCATTTCCAAATCCCAAACCCAGTCATCATCACTATCACTTTCAACTTTGACATGTTTTGATTCTCGCTGCCCAGGTTGATTTTCATTGACTCGCTTACATGCTCGGTGTCGCATGTCTTCTAATCCTGTGTGTCTTTACTTTTCATTTTTGACACACCGCCGCTGTTTTTCTAACCGCGTGTGTATTTACTCTTCATTTTTGTTTTTGATTCGCCGGTGCTGCATGTCTTCTAAACACATACTCACATACTCGGTATCTCATGTTTTCTAACCATGTGTGTCTTGGCTCTTCATTTTCATTTTTGACACGCTCTAATTGTGGTTTCCGCATCTCGGTGTCGTGTGTCTTCTAACCATGCGTGTCTTTGTTCTTCATTTTCATTTTTGACACGCTCTAATTGTCGTTTTCGTATATCTTCTAACTACCCGTGTCTTTGCTCCTCATTTTCATTTTTGACAAATTTTTTGGATTTTGATTACTTCGGAAAATTTAGCAATGGCCTTTGCTTTAGCTGTTCGTTCTAGTGTTGTCGCAATTGATGGTCCGGGTTGTCGATTCTCATATCTTATTACATTTGATAGTTCAGGTGTTGGTTCCAAAGAATCATCATTTATAGTAACTGCAACTGCAAATTTTCCTTTTTTAGGCCTTACAACGGACATTGTACATTTTCATTGACAAAACAACAGAATTGGTAAATTCAGAAATTGCCCCTGGTTCCTGAAAAATAAATTTCCCCCTCTCTACATTCTTTCCATTGAAGTCGCAGTCTGTTTTTTGCAATAAGGCCAGGTTACTGGATAGCCCTTCAAAAATTAAATTACGCTGCTTATTATAGCACATCAATTTCATTTTAATGGATTCTCACCACTACATATTCTCTGTGAGGAATAGTACATAATACAGTGGCGTCAATTTGGGAGGGGGTTGTGAGGGAATGTTCCTCCCTGGATTTTTCCACCTTCTCCAAAGACTTTCAAGAATTGACACCAATGTCAATTCGTCTGAGAGGACGCGGGTTCGAATCCCAGTGTACCCAATTCTTCAGTTTGGGACGGGGGTCAGTGGCGTGACTCTGTAAGCTTAGCTAGAGTCGACCCAGCTCTAAATGGGTACCTGGAGAAATCTGGGGAAGGTAAACAGGAAGGGTGTGCGAAAGCACAGGATGGCTGGCCCCCAACCCCCCATTGCACTTCCTGGCTGAAGGGCCAAGAAACGGAGATCAGCACCGCCGGTACGGACTGTAAAGTCTAATGCCGTATCCTTATCCTTAGGTTGAATAGCGTATTGCGCTATGTTTCAAAGAGTAAGGAAAACTTTGAGAGGAAAATCAACTTCGTCTCTGAGAAAAACAAGTAACACCATCTAGCCTTACCCAGCAAAATCACGAAGGTAATTATAAAAAACTAAGTAAAAACGTTAGTTTTACTTTGGCTTTACATTAGGTCGAATACCAAATTCAAGGAATTGAAAAACGGTCAGAAGTTTTACGCATGTAATTCGTTTTTTTCTAAACTTCAGATCTGCAAACTAAAATATTAAAACATATATCAAATAAATATTAAGCTTAGATATATTCAAAAGTCAAGTAAATATTCAAAAGAGTTAAAAACAAAAGAATATACCAGCTTTAAGGAAATTTCAGACTGGACCCAAAGCAATATTTACATCTTTATATATCAGTCATACACAGATTACCATAATAGGGTAGATGTTGTCCCCTTCTGAACTACATACGAATAACGGGATTTGCCTTCATGGTGCTCATAAAATTGGCTTTAATCACATATTCAGAGGCTCTTCCGGTTTACTTGCATTCAATCTCCACCCCTTATTCCGCCCCCAATGACCGATGTAGCCTTGGCTTAAACTCTAAGATTACTCATTTTGATATTTTGGGGTCTTTTTTTTACTCATTTCTCATTAACCGCTATTTTTAATGCAGCTTAAGGTTTAAAAAAACAGCAACTCAACGTTTAGTCTAGACTATATCCAGATGTTAGGATAGGGAGGGTTCTGGGATGAAATCAAACTGGGAGCACCTCTGAAAATCTAATAATTAAATTTTATAAATGCACAGTTTGTTATCCACCCAGAATTTATAGTTTTTAGCCGAGGACCAGATCCAGCCAAGGGGAAGATGAAGGGGCCAGAATAAAATTAAACTAAAATTGCCTCTTCTAAGATTGCCAATTTCTGTTTGTTATTTTAGTATAAAGTTCATATAGGGATAAAAATTACGCTGTCATCACCCTATTTTAATAAATTACAATTAAATTCAATTAAACTTCTTGATTGTTCTTTTATCCTGATATGTACTGCTACAGTCCTAGTGGCACCAGCAGCTTCCTATTTCCTTTGGTCTCTGCTCTAAGGTACAGAAACCTTTCTTCTAACTCTCATGGGTTAAGTCTGTTCGTTCTTGTGGACAGAAATTCCCCAAGTAGACACGTGCTTCCAAACCATTTTTCTGGAGTTGTTTGACATACTGCTATCTTGTTTTGGTCAAAAAGGCCACTGTAGTTTATCACTGGTCTTACACTCGATTACACATCCATTGAAAAGACCAAGCTGCTAATGAAACCGAATACAAAAGAGATTTCCATTATATATGACAGTAACTATTCCATCATCTACTGGTCCTTCTTACCGTGAGACAAAACGAGGCAATGAAAAGCCATTGTTTTTTTTGCGTGCCATAACCACTTCCTCGTGTTTAAAATTTGGATGTTTTCACTAGGATGTGGGGTATTTGGGAAAATATCATGTAGATAAGTTCAAAATTTTAGTTTTCTTTAAAATGAACATTCAAATTGGATTAGAAAAAAGAGAAAATCATCTTTTAACGTAGCAATCATTTCCTTTTAGAAAAGTTGATACATATGAAATTAAAAAAAAACCTTTGAGACCTGATTATCTTTATTCTTTTCTACGAGAAGAGGGTAATTCGTTCTTGTCATCCTTGTGCGCTTTAGTAGAGGTCAGTGGTAGAGATTTTTATCTACGCTACAGCAGAGATTTTTTCTGTTACCCTCAATCCTTATTTTGCTGTTTTTCACTCTTTTTTAAGAATACATTTGTCACATTGGTCAATTACTGGCAATTGTCAAATTGGTCAATTATCCTTGCCACAATAGAACCCCCCTCACGCCAAGATTTTGCTCTAGATCCACACCTGACAGAGGTACGAACTAACAATATTTATTCCCAGGTTTCAAGGGCGCCGGCAGAAACTTTTCCAAGGGGGAGGCAGACGCCAAAATAGCAGTGATGGTTTGGTGATAGGGAATATATTTTAGGATATATTTTTCGAATGAATAATTTTTTTTTTACTTTTGAACGACAGGGATTCCTGCAAAAGAGATCAATTTAATTGACCAATAATATTTTCGATTATTATGCATTTAATCTTAAAAGAAAATCAAACTCAAACCAAAATTACGAAAGATTTATTGAATCCATAGGTTGTAACAGATATAGACTTGTCTTTATGTAATTTCCTACCTCTTATATTTTACAGAAGGAGTAGAGACACTCAAAAATCATCCTGCCTGTACAGATATCAAGTTTCGATTTTATAACAGCCATTTAAAATGTACTTCTTTCATAACAAGGCAATTTTCCCCCTCGAAATTGAATCCCTTACATATACAGACATTAAAAAAAAATAGCAAAATAAATACAAAATTTAAACTTACTATCCAGCTGTCAAATTGACCCTCTCTCTTTTTGTTGTCCTATTCAACTGAATAAAATGAACAGTTCAAAAAAAAATTCGTCACAAGAGAATCTTATCGAATAGACATAACTGAATTAAAAACTTTTTGTAAAATTTTAAAAAAAACTGGAATTAAAAAGTGACTTCGAACAGTATTCACCAAAAGTAATAATAGAATTCTCATGACAGTTGCTATACTAGTAGTATTGTCTTTTTATGCTGATTAAATTACAAAACAAGTTTTTTAACTAAAAGTAAGGAGCAACATTAAAACTTAAAATGAACAGAAATTACCCCGTATATGAAGGGGGCTGTTCCCACTTCAACGCCCTGCTGTTTACGCTAAGGGGCAATATGCGCATACTTCGAAAAGGCAATATGCGCATACTTCCTTATATGAAATTACTTCGTATATGAAAGGGGCTTTTCCTCTTCAACGCCCCGCTCTTTATGCTAAAGTTTGACTCTTTCTCTTAACTCTATCTCTTAAAACAGTAAAAAACTTTAGCGTAAAGAGCGGGGCGTTGAAGAGGAAAAGCCCCTTTCATATACGGAGTAATTTCATATAAGGAAGTATGCGCATATTGCCTTTTCGTCAGTTGTACATCCCCCTCATCATGCCCTAAAAGTTTCCACTTAATATTCTTAAGCCATTCATAAAATTAAAAATCTTTATTTCGATCTGAATGTTTCTATTTCTCATAATATCGGAAAAAAACGTTATAACCGAGATTACCGAAAAAAATGAATTCAATTCAAAGAAGATGCCTGCAGTATACTGATATGCTGCAGTATTGAACTAGCTCTCAAAGGGATTACACCTGTTTGAACTTTTGAATTGTTTGAACTTGATTTCTTAGCCATGAATTAATCCAGTTACTACAGAAATTGTGCAATCTGATACTTGAATTTATCACACAATCAGATTTTTGGCGTTTTGAATTGAGAAAACTAGATACGATAGCCAAGTGTGGTGTGTAGAGTAAATTGGATATAATTTGCCTGTGCGTTAATTACACTTTTTAGTGTAGAGAAGGATTAGCAGTTGGGATGACGTCGCACAGTTTGGACTGATTGCTCACTTGGATACATTAGTGAGGCTCGGCCCTCACGGAAAGATAAGTTTCTTTCACTTTATAATCTTTCATTTACTAGGCATGAATCCTGCGAACATTAAAATCGGTGATTTATTCCTAGCCAAATTTGCAGGCTATCCCCTCTGGCCAATTCGAATCCTAGAGGTAATGAGGACGAATACCAGATACTGCAAATTTGCTGTTTTTTGCTACGGCAAAAAAAGGGGGCTGTTCCCTCTTCAACGCCCTGCTCTTTGCGCTAAAGTTTGACTCTTTCTCTCAACTCTAATTTTTAAAACAGTAAAAACTTTAGCGTAAAGAGCAGGGCGTTGAAGAGGGAACAGCCCTTTTCATATACGGGGTAATTTCTGTTCGTTTTAAATTTTAATGTTGCTCCTTACTTTCAGTTAAAAAAAACTTGTTTTTTAATTTAATTTCTGAACGTTTTTTAGTTAATCCTTGTTTTAATTTCGGCTCTCCGCAGATGAATAATTAAAGTGAAATTTGCATATTTATTTATTTGGCTAAATGGCTTTCCAATAGTTCTGATCGAATGATTTTGAGAAAAAAGGAGGGGGGGGAGGCCCAGTTACCCTCCAATTTTTTGGGTACTTAAAAAGGCAACTAGAACTTTTAGTTTTTTACGAACGTTTTCATTAGTAAAAGATATATGTAACTTACGAATTAAATTACATAACAAACTTCTATATTCGTTCGTTTTTATTATCTATATGAGAGGGTTCACCCACTCGTCAATACCTCGCTCTTTACACTAAAGCTTAAATTTTGTCCCCTGAATCACAAAGGCCGTAGAATAAATAGTTGAAATTACTAAAAATGCTTTAGCGTAAAGACTGAGGTATTAGGAGGAGGTGAACCCCTTACAGGCGTAATATTTTCTGTTCGTTTTCATTTTTAATGCTACTCCTTACTTTCAGTTGAAAAAACTTTTGCGTATTTATTTTTTCATTGTTTTTTTAAATAATGCTAAAAAATGCTGCGCCCCCTTTATGGAAATCTTCTTCCCCATGACAAATTCCTCCATGGAAAGTATCCCCCACACACCCCCTCTTATCAACCCCCCCAGTCAAAAAATCACCCTGAAAACGTCTGTACACTCCCCAAAAACCATCACTATAGTTCGTCCTCAAAGACATATTTATAAGGTTTTTCAACTATGCTGAATAAAATGGCTATTTCAGAATTTTGATCCGACGACTTTGGGAAAAAATGAGCGTGGGAGGGGGCATAGGTGCCCTCCAATTTTTTCGGTCACCTAAATAGGGCACTAGAACTTTTCATTTCCGTTCGAATGAGCCCTCTCGCAAAATTCTAGGACCACTGGGTCGATGCGATCACCCCTGGGAAAACAAAAAACAAAAAACAAACAAACAAATAAACACGCATCCGTGATTTGTCTTCTGGCAAAAAATACAAAATTCCACATTTTTGTAGATAGGAGCTTGAAACTTGTACAGTAGGATTCTCTGATACGCTGAATCTGATGGTGTGATTTTCGTTAATATTCTATGACTTTTAGGGGGTGTTTCCCCCTATTTTCTAAAATAGGGCAAATTTTCTCAGGCTCGTAACTTCTGATTGGTAGAACTAAACTTTGATGAAACTTATATATTTGAAATCAGCATTAAAATGCGATTCCTTTGATGTAACTATTGGTATCAAAATTCCGTATTTTAGAGTTTTGGTTACTATTGAGCCGGGTCGCTCCTTACTACAGTTCGTTACAACGAACTGTTTGATTCTAAATATATAAAATTCCTTCAGTTTATTGTTACCTACCAAAAATCTGAAAAAAATTGCCCTATCTTAAAAAAAGGGGAAGGACTTCATACAAAGCATGCGATCTTATTGAAAATCCCTTTGCTAAATACATCATATCAGAGAACCTTACCGTAGAGGTTTCAAGTTCCAACCTTCAAAATTTGGAATTCCATATTTTTTTCAGAAAAAACATCGTCCATCCGTTTATCTGTTTTATTTTTTCCGAGGGGTGATTTTATCAAATTGAAGGTCCAACATAATTGGGAGGGGGCTCATTCAAACCTAAATTTAAAGCTGTAATTCAAGTAACCACACAGATTGGGTCAGGGAAAAGTCTTGTTTTCTGCCATTTTAGGGCACTAAACTACGACTTTGCCCCGAAGAGGATGACTTTGCAATCATTTTAAAATTCTGAGAAGCTAATTGATCTAAAAGTATCAATAACTATATTTTAGGCTTCCCAGTTGCAAAAGCCGTCCTGGCCGAGTGGGTTGGAGCGCTGGATTCGGGATCCCTTGTCTGAGAGGACGCGGATTCGAATCCCGGTGTACCCAATTCTTCAGTTTGGGACGGGGGTTAGTGGCGTGACTCTGGAGCTTAGCCAGAGTCGACCCAGCTCTAAATGGGTACCTGGAGAAATCTGGGGAAGGTAAACAGGAAGGGTGTGCAAAAGCACAGGATGGCTGGCCCCCAACCCCCCATTGCACTTCCTGGCTGAAGGGCCAAGAAACGGAGATCAGTACCGCCGGTAGGGACTGTAAAGTCTAATGCCGTATCCTTACCTTTTTTTTTTACCTTTTAGTTGCAAAAGAAGTAATGCCAGAAGGTGGCAGTAGACTCAATCAAGTTGATTGGCTTCTTTTGTAATGAGATTAGGCTATGTTTGGTGATCTGTAATTGTGTATCAGCTATTTTGAAGGGGACTAGTCATTGTTTAGGTGGGAGTAGGGTAGATTTCTAAAAATGTGCATTTTTTATTGACAAACCGCTTATTTTTCACGAGGTTTCAGATAAATGTTGAAAGGGGTAGGGGGGGATAGTAATTAATTAAAGTGTTGGTCTATACAATTAAAATATTATTCCCATATCCACCAGCATAGTAGTGGGAAAGGCAAGGCCGGTCATCATCAGCCCCGCCAGAATATTTCTTTGGGGTGGCAATCAATTCTAGGAACTTAGTTTTCAGCAATTTTAGATGGTAAAATTTTTCTTTTTCTGTTTATATGAAATGCTTTAATGTATGTAAACGGATGTGTGTAATATATTCATAGAAAACAAAATCCTATTGTAGAAGTTGTGATAGCTTCAGTTACGCAGAAGATCAAAACTCTCACAGAATTTTCATCCATACAAACAATAATACGACCGTTCCATGGCCTTTCCATCCAACCGAAATTCTTTAGTAGCAATATTAATTTGGATTAAAAAAAATTATTATTCATCTTTTGTCCGCCCACATCTTGAACTTTGGAACCCTGGCATCTCCCGTGAAGAATCCGACAAAATTGAGTCAATCCAAAAAAGAGCCTTGCGAATAATTTTCAAAGAAGGCAAGGTGCCTTACTCTCTGCTCCTAAAAAAGCTAGTTTGGATACCCTTGAGCGAAGGAGGTCGTCGTTGTGCCTCCGTTTTTCAAAAAATGCATTAACGAACCCTCACTCACCATCCAGATTACGACAGCCTCGAGCTGTTTCTGAGCCTATCCCAGTTTTGTCCCCTATTCGCTGCGTTACTTCCAGATATGAAAAAAACCTTTGTCCCCTTCATCAGAGAAAAAATAAATAAAATAGCCAACTAGTTTCCCCCCTTTTTTTCATGTGAGGTGCTTTAAGTCGTTGCACAAATTTGCTTGCCCCCCGCTGTTTTGGTCTAGTTTCCCTTTTAATTCATATGTGTTTTTCGTGTGTTTTATGCTTCGTTCTTTTTTTTGTGAGTCTTTGGACTTTTTTAGTGTCCCTTTTAATTTGTAGATATATATGTTTATTTCTTGTTCTTTTCTGTATTATTAGATTTTTTTTTTGACCCCTTCCCTTTTTTTCTGACTTGTATTTGTTCAAGTTTAGTTTGACCGATTTTTTTTTTTTTTTTTTTGACTGATAATTTGATTATTCATTATTATTAGTGTTTTTTGCTTTGTTTGCTTTGTTAGTCGACTCCGAAGTCCGAATTCGGCCCTTTGAGGGCTTGTGATAGTGATTTTTTTGAAATAAATATCTTATCTTATCTTATCAATTTTTAAAGTATATTCAAATTTTTATCCAAAATTGAAATTGCAAATTTTAACGTTGGACGGTATTAATCAACGTACAATTATCAATTTACACATTTTAAAAGCAATTAAACAGGAATTTAAGGTACCAGTACCTCAAATTGTATCTTGGATAGGCCCGAGTATAATTTGGAAAACAATTAGAAATTAAATAAAAACGAGCTTGTCAACTGAAAACAAGGACCAGATTTGAAACCTATTTGAACAGGATATTCTTTATATGAAGGGGGCTGTCTCCTCCTTAGCTATTTACTCTTTAGTGTGAAGTTTGGCTTTTTTCCAAATTTTCAAAGAAAATTTGTAATTGGAAAAAAAGATTTTTGAAAGCACTAAAAAACCTTTGTTTAATGAGCAAGGTGTTGAGAAAGGGGCAGTCCTCTTTATAAGTAGAGTAATTTATGTTTGCTTTAAGTTTTAAAGTTGCTGCTTACTTTAGTTCAAAACTTTTTCTATTTGTTTAATTACATTTCATGAAACTGTAAAGTTGTATGAATTTTCAACTGAAAACAAGGACCAGATTTGAAACCTATTTGAACAGGATATTCTTTATATGAAGGGGGCTGTCTCCTCCTTAGCTATTTACTCTTTAGTGTGAAGTTTGGCTTTTTTCCAAATTTTTAAAGAAAATTGTAATTGGAAAAAAAGATTTTTGAAAGCACTAAAAAACCTTTGTTTAATGAGCAAGGTGTTGAGAAAGGGGCAGTCCTCTTTATAAGTAGAGTAATTTATATTTGCTTTAAGTTTTAAAGTTGCTGCTTACTTTAGTTCAAAACTTTTTCTATTTGTTTAACTACATTTCATGAAACTGTAAAGTTGTATGAATATTTCGAGTGGGAGTATATATAGAAAAATCTTTAATAAGAAGAAAAAGTTTTATATGATTAATTTCTTTTGTAGTTAGATTTGGTACTTTTTGCGTTGAATTCTGTTTTTTGTGCGTGTTCGTACTGTTGTTAATTTCCTTGCTTGTTTGTTATTTATTTATATTTTGTGTGTATATGGCCCACGGATTTTTGAAATACACTTATCTATCTATCTATCTATCTATTATACTTTTGGTAACGCTGATAAACTACCAATATTTCAATGATCTCTAATTAGATTTTGTTTACCACGAACTGTTTAGAAACAGTTCGTGGTAATGAACTGTAAGTAAGGAGGGACCCGGCTCAATAGTACTTACTTACTTACTTACTTGTGGCGGGAATCAGGCGTTTCCACCTCACCCGGCATCGATGATCTTAGAGACCTTCTTGGACCATGTTGATCGATCTTGTAACAGCTGCTCTGCAAAGGCGAGCCACTGTGTTGACCATCTGTGACCAAATTTTCTGAAACCCCCTATTGATTAAAGGTCTGACTTGGCCAGGTTCCACCAGTTCTTCCTCTGTCCTCCTTGGCGTTTCTTCCAGTAGCTAATAGGCTCAACTAGAAGTATTTGGCGAGGCAGGTACTCTGGCGGTTTCCGCAATACATGGCCCAACCATTTCAAACGGCGTTCTTTAATAGTGAGCACAACATCTCTCTGAATATTGCACATTCGACGTATATTCACGTTGGAGATACGGTCACGTAGCTGTACTCTACGTGAGTACAGCAATAGTAACTTAAACTTTAAAAATCGGAATTTTGATAGTAATAGATATACCAAAAGAATTGGCTTATTATGGTGATGCCAAATATTAAAATTTCATTAAGTTTAGTCTTGTCCATCTAAAGCTACGAGCCAGAGAAAATTTAGCTGATTTTCGAAAAAGGGGAAAAGACCCCCTTGAAGTCAAAGAATTTTAATGAAAATCAGATTCATCGTATCCAAGAACCCTACTGTAGATGTTTCAAGTGCATATGTGTAAAAATTTAGAATTTTTCAACTTTTGCCAGAAGAAAGATCTCGGATGCGTGTTTATTTGTTTTTTGTTTTTTCTCTAGGGATGAATGTATTAACCCAGTGGGCCTAAAACGTCGGGAGAGAACTCATTTTAATGAAAAAGAATAGTTCTAGTGCCTTTTTACATAACCAAGAAAATTGGGGGGCAACTAGGCCCCCTTCCACGCCACTTTCTTCCCAAAATCGTCCGAACTAAATTTTGAGATGGCTGTTTTGTTCAACATAGTTAAAAGGACCAACAACTATACCTTTGGTGATAAATGGACCCCCTAACACCCCTGGGAAAAGGTTTTAAACTTATCAAATTTGCCCATTGTTTTGTTTGTAATTGTAAGGAGCGATCCGGCTCAATAGTAACCAAAACTCTAAAAAATTGAATTTTGATATAAATAGCTACATCAAAAGAATCGCCTTTTAATGCTGATTTTAAATATATAAGTTTCATCAAGTTTAGTCTTAGCCATCAAAAGTTACGAGCCTGAGAAAATTTGCCTTATTTAGGAAAACAGGGGGAAACACCCCTTAAAAGTCGTAGGATCTTAACGAAAATGACACCATCAGATTCAGCGTATCAGAGAACCCTACTGTAGAAGTTTCAAGCTCCTATCTACAAAAATGTGGAATTTTGCATTTTTTGCCAGAAGACAAATCACGGGTGCGTGTTTATTTGTTTGTTTTGTTTTTTTTTTCCCCAGGGGTCATCGTATCGACCAAGTGGTCCTAGAATGTCGCAAGAGGGCTCATTCTAACGGAAATGAAAAGTTCTAGTGCCCTTTTTAAGTGACCAAAAAAATTGGAGGGCATCTAGGCCCCCTCCCACGCTCATTTTTTTCCCAAAGTCAACGGATCAAAATTTTGAGATAGCCATTTTGTTTAGCATAGTCGAAAATCATAATAACTATGTTTTTGGGGATGACTTACTCCCCCACAGTCCCTGGAGGAGGGGTTGCAAGTTACAAACTTCAACCAGTGTTTACATATAATAATGGTTATTGGGAAGTGTACAGACGTTTTCAGGGGGATTTTTTTGGCTTTTGGGGTAGGGTTGAGGGAGGGGGCTATGTGGAAGGATCTTTCCTTGGAGAAATATGCCATGGGGGAAAAAATTCAATGAAAAGGGCGCAGGACGAATCTGGTCACGTTAGAAAAAAACGTCAAATTAAGAGCTTAATATACAATGCTGGGTGTTCGGAGCCTCTCTATTATGGAGTATAATTTGAAAATAACACAACTATACGAGCGATAAAACATATATACCACAACCATAACTCAACTAACGAAAGAACTGCTAAGAGATAACACAACTATAAAGCGAAAACAGGTGAAAACTAACGGGAAAATAAACGAACTAAGAGGTGGAAGGGGCCCAGAGAAAAAATATAATCCTTTTTCAATTTTGAGCCTAACTTCCGCAAAGGAGTAATAATATCAGAAGCCCCGAAATACCGAATTATTCTCTTTTCAAACAGTTCGTGGTAAGGAACTGTAGTAAGGGGCGGCCCGGCTCAATAGTAAACGAAAGTCTAAAAAACAGAATTTTGATGCTAAAAGATACATCAAAATTTTTGATGAATTTTTACGCTGATTCTAAATATATCAGTTTCAATTAATTTAGTCTTTGTCATCAAAAGTTACGAGCCTGAGAAAATTTGCCCTATTTCGGAAATAAGGGGGAAACATCCCCTAAAAGTCATAGAATCTTAACGAAAATCACACTATCGCATTCGGTATATCAGAGAGCTCTATAGCAAAAATTTCAAGCTCCTATCTAAAAAATGTGGAATTTTGTATTTTTTGCAAGAAGACAAATCACGGTTGCGTGTTTATTTGTTTTTTTTTTTTTTTTTTCCCAGGGGTCATCTTATCGACCAAGTGGTCCTAGAATGTCACGAGAGGGCTCATTCTAACGGAAATGAAAAGTTCTAGTGCCGTTTTTAAGTGACCAAAAAAATTGGAGGGCAAATAGGCCCCCTCCCATGCTCATTTTTTTTCCAAAAGTCAACAGATTAAAATTTTAAGATAGCCATTCAGCATAGTCGAAAACCATAATAACTATGTCTTTGGGAATGACTTACTCCCCCACAATCCCTGAGGGAGGGGCTGCAAGTTACAAACTTTGACCAGTGTTTACATATAGTAATGGTTATTGGGAAGTGTACAGACGTTTTCATGGGGATTTTTTGGTTTGGGGGGTGGGTTTGATGGGAGAGGGCTTTGTGGGAGGATCTTTCCTTTGAGGAATATGTCATGGGGGAAGAAAAATTCAATGAAAAGGGCGCAGGATTTTCTAGCATTACTATAAAAAAACATTGAAAAAATAAACATGAAAACGTTTTTTTCAAATGAAAGTAAGGAATAGCATTGAAATTTAAAACGAACAGAGATTATTACGCATATGAGGGGCTCTAAAAATATTTTAGCATAAAGAGCGAGGTATTTAGGAGGAGATAAATACCTCGCTCTTTATGCTAAAATATTTTTAGTGATTTCAACTATTTATTCTACGGCCTTTTTGATTCAGGGGTCATTCTTAAAGAATTGGGACAAAACTTACGATTTAGTGTAAAGAGCGAGGTATTAACGAGGGTACAAACCCCCTCGTATACATAATAAAAATATAAGAATATAAAAGTTTGTTACGTAAGTTAATTCTTAAGTTACGTATATTTTTTACTAATAAAAACGTTCGTTGAATATTAAAAGTTCTAGTAGCCTTTTTAAGTAACCGAAAAATTGGAGGGCAGCTAGGCCTCCTTGCCCACCCCTTATTTCTCAAAATCGTCTGATCAAAACTAAGAGAAAGCCATTTAGCCAAAAAAAAATTAATATACTAATTTCATTTCAATAATTTATGTGCGGAGAGCCAAAATCAATCATGCATTAATTCAAAACGTTCAGAAATTAAATAAAAAAAACTAGTTTTTTTAACTGAAAGTAAGGAGCGACATTAAAACTTAAAACGAACAGAAATTACTCCGTATATGAAATGGGTTGTCCCCTCCGCAGTCCCACGCTCTTTACGCTAAAGTTTTTAATTGTTTTAAAAAGTAGAATTGTGGCAAAGAGTAAAACTTTAGCGTAAAGAGCGAGGGATTGCGGAGGGAACAGCCCATTTCATATACGGAGTAATTTCTGTTCGTTTTAAGTTTTAATGTCGCTCCTTACTTTCAGTTAAAAAAAATAGTTTTTTTTATTTAATCTTATAATAGAACCTATATCTAAAAAATGAGCAACTGACATAATTTACACTCCTTGCTGAAGAGGAAATGGGAAGAGGGCTGATTGCCCACCAATCTTGCTTGACTAATAAAGAGGGCACTGGAACGTCCAATTTCGAATCGAATGAGGCCCTCTAAAGGTTATACGACAACTCCTTCTATACGAAATGGCTAGGTGAAGAAAAAAAATTTAATGAATCCATAGCGTTCTTTACTTAAGCAGCGCTATTGCGCTGCTTATGATAATTGGTATAAAGATTGTTTTTTGGTATGAGAGCATCATAGCGTCCAAAAAAAAACCCAGCATATCTCAGGTTTCCAACGATTGGAGTAACAAAAACATTTGTAGAAGCTACATAACATAGTTAAATATTATGGATTAATTTTTAACTTTAAATAAAATTATGTTACGTTACCTCTAAGCTAGTAGGTGCTGAAACGCTTTTGTTGAATTAATGGCTGGTATCCCCTACCTTTTAAGAAGCAAATGGGTCTCCGCAAATGTGACCAGTAAATAAAGACCCATACCAAAAAATAATATAATAATAATAATAACATATAAGGACCCAGGACAATTCGGAGAACCCTATTTCAACCCCAAAAATTTAGGGACAGTGAAAACTCTGCTTTCTGTGTCCTTTTCCAGACAAAGCGTAAGATACGATCTTCTGTTTGGACGCGAGGGCTTAAGTTTATACCACCCTAGAAGAGCTTATTAATTGCCAACTGTGATAGTAAGTTGTATGAAATCTATCACAATTGATAAAATGAAATTGTAATCTACTAGACTTGATTTGGTCATAAAATTGGTCGAAGGATCCTAACAATCCTAACAAACGAACCTAATTTCACGGCTGGTTAGCGACACATTTATTAGCATCTGCTGTTCAACCAATAGTGCTAAAGAAAGTTTAAACCATGAAAATGACTCCGTACTGCATTTACCCAATACGGTAGCAGTGTCACAAAAGCACCCCTGGATTTTTCAAAGTTTGCCCCCTGCCTATCCCTACTATTTAATTGTTGATGTATGAGATATTAACATCTGTGTGAATATATTATATCCCTTGTTTGAGGTCAAAGATTATATGATAGGGAAGGGAGGCAATTTGTTAGCGTTAGCTGTTCTGCTGGAGTAAAGCTGTAAGAGATTTTTCTAACGTTAAATGCTCGGAATTTCTTCGTAAGGTCTCATTGAATGATTCTTTTTATTTGGAAACCTATTCAAGTTTAGGACAATAATAAAGATGGCTATAGCAACAAATGGAGGTGTTTGAAGCTATACAAAGCAACAAGAGGTGGTTGCTTTAAAAAGAATTTATAATTTAAGCTATTTGCTTTTTTACCGAATACAACTCGAAAGTACTTATAAATCGGAATTTGGATTATTTACAAGATAGCTTCCACAAGTCTGGTAAAAAAAAAGGAAAAAAACTTTCTTTTCTACAGAGATACGAGCCTACAAGAAAAACTTCAATAATTTTAAGTAAATGTATACACCAACTAGCTAGTCCTCCCAGTTATATCATGTTTTTTGACGGCTAGTTCATTTACATTTAGTTTTAATTCCAAATAAAAAGTCATTTGTCTCATTTAACAATTTTTGCAAAAAGAGAATTTGCAGTTTTGTAACACTTCTAAGAAGAAATTTATTGAGAATTAATCTTTGATAAGTTTGATTTACGATTATTTTTGTTACTATCTGTTTCTAAAACTTTCTAGCTTATACAATAAACCCAAATAAATTAATTATTTATACAAAATAAATTTATTTTTCAACAATACAAAATTCTCGAGAAAAAACCTCGTTTTTTTCCGAAAGACAATAGTTTTTCTCAAATTCTGATCTGCTGTAAAAAGAGAAAATATTTGAAACGATGACACTATACATGAAAAAAAAATCATAGAACTCCATTTCGAGGCCTTTCTAGTAATTGCTTACTACCAAAACCCTTCTGTGTGAGGGGGAGTTGGGAAAAAAATGGTAAACTGAAAGGAGAGTATTCTGAGCTACAACTTGCTTGAACTTTTGAGACTTAAAATAAAAATTCTCCAATTTGTTTTTGATACCTCTAAAATTTTTAATCTGATGCCAGTTCAATACCTTTAAAGCCAGCCCTTTCCGGGCTGGCTTTAAAGGTATTAAAGGTATTCGGAAATTAGTGTTCTCAACATTAAAGTTGCTGCAAAACTTAAGCCACCTATTAAGAGCTTAAGAGCATAAGACCCTCTTAATAGCTTAAGAGCTTATTACCCTCTTAATAGGTAGCCACCTATTAAGAGCTACCAAATGAAATCATTCTTCTAAAGTTGTAAGATATAAAACAGTTCGTGGTAACGAGCTGTAGGTAATAGCTCAATAGTAACCAAAAGACTAAGAAACGAAATTTTGATATCAATAATCAAACTGTTCGTGGTAACGAACTGTAGTAAGGAGCGAGCCGGCTCAATAGTAACCGAAACACTAAAAAATGGAATTTTGATACCAATAGCTACATCAAGAGAATTGCATTTTAATGCTGATTTTAAATATATAAGTTTCATCAAGATTAGTCTTACCCATCAAAAGTTACGAGCCTGAGAAAATTTGCCTCATTTCAGAAAATGGGTGGTAACACCACCTAAAAGTCATACGATCTTAACAAAAATCACACCATAAGATTCAGCGTATCAGAGAACCATATTGTAGAAGTTTCAAGCCCCTATCTATCACGAATGCGTGTTTATTTGTTTTGCTGTTTTTTTTTTTTTTTCCAGGGGTAATCATATCGACTCAGTGGTCCTAGAATGTCGCGAAAGGGCTCATTCTAACGGAAATTGAAAGTCCTCGTGCCCTTTTTAAGTGACCAAAAAATTGGAGGGCATCTAGGCCCCCTCCCACGCTAATTTTTTCCCGAAAGTCACCGGATCTAAATTCTGAGATAGTCATTTTATTCACCATAGTCGAAAAACCTAATAACTATGTCTTCGGGGACGACTTACTCCCCCGCAGTCCCCGTGGGAGGGGCTGCAAGTTACAAACTTTGACCTGTGTTTACATATAGTAATGGTTACTGAGAAGTGTACAGAAGTTTTCAGGGGGATTTTTTTAGTTTGGGGGGAGATTTGAGGGGGAGGGGTTACGTGGGAGGATCTTTCCATGGAGGAACTTCTCATGGGGAAGACAGTTTCAATGGAGGGGGCGCAGGATTTTCTAACATTATTTAAAAAAACAGTGAAAAAATAAATATGAAAAGTTTTTTCTACTGAAAGTGAGAGGCAGCATTAAAACTTAAAACGAACAGAAATTATTACGTATATGAGGGGTTTACCTCCTCGTAATACCTCGCTCTTTACGCCGAAGTATTTTTAGTAATTTCAACTGTTTATTTAACGGCCTTTCTGATTCAGGGGTCATTCTTAAGGAATTGGGACAAAATTTAAGCTTTAATGTAAAGAGCGAGGTATTGACGAGGGGTGATTCCCCTCATATACGCAATAAAAATTTACGAATATAGAAGTTCGCTACGTAATTTAATTCGTAAGTTTCGTATATTTTTTACTTATGAAAACGTTCGTAAAAAGTTATTATAGTTGCCTTTTGAAGTAATCAAAAAATCGGAGGGCAACTAGGCCTCCTCCCTCACTCCTTTTTCTCAAAATCTTCCGATTAAAACTATGAAAAAGCCATTTAGCCCCAAAAATATTAATATGCAAATTTCGTTTTAATATTTTATGTGCGGAGAGCCGAGATCAAAACATGTATTAATTCAAAAACGTCCAGAAATTAAACAAAAAAAGAAAAGTTTTTTTTAAATGAAAGTTAGGAGCGACATTAAAACTTAAAACGAATAGAAATGACTCCGTATATGAAAGGGGCTTTTCCTCCTCAACGCCCCGCTCTTTACGCTAAAGTTTTTTACTGTTTTAAACATAGAGTTAAGAAAAAGAGTCAAACTTTAGCGTAAAGAGCGGGGCGTTGAGGAGAAAAATATACGGAGTAATTTCTGTTCTTTTTAAGTTTTAATGTCGCTCCTTACTTTCATTTAAAAAAACTTTTTTTTTAATTATATCAAAAGAATCGGCTTATTATGTTGATTCCAGGTATATAAGATTCATTAAGCTTGTCGTCACCCATTAAAGGCTATAAGTCGGGAAAAATTTGCTCGATTTTCGAAAAAGGAGAGAAACTTCCCCTAGATTCTAAGAATATTAATGAAAATTACAGCATCAGATTAAGCATATCAGAAAACCCTCCTGTAGAGGTTTTAAGCGCGTATCTGAAAATTTGTTGAATTTTGATTTTTTGTCACAAGAAAGATCACGAATGTGTGTTCATTTTTTTTTCAGGGGCGATCGTATCAAACAAACGGTCCTAGAACATCGAGAAAGGGCTAATTTGAATGGAAAATTAAAGTTTCATTTCCCTTTTTAAGTGACCAAAAATAATGGAGGTTAATTAGCCCCCTCCCACGCCTTCTCCCAAAAAAATAGTTTGATCAAAATTTTGAGATAGACATTTTGTTAAGGATAGGTGAAAAATCCAAAAAACTACGTCTTTGGAGATGACGTAAACCCCCTTCCCTTAAGCTATATCCTAGGTCCTTAAGTTATTAAATTTGCCCATTGTTTACGCATATTATTGGCTAATGGGAAGTAGACAGACATTTTTCAGGGTATTTTCGTGCTGGGGGGGGATCTATGAAGATAATTTTCCATTTGGGGAGAAGTTTCCGGGGCTAGTTTTCAGGGGAAATTTTACAGTGATTAACAGATTTCCCCTTTTCAGGGGGATTTAACAGAATTCCTAAACGATACACTTTTTATCCGTCTTACTTTCTCGGGGATTTATAGTCCACAGGAATTGTCTGGGGAAAATTTCTAAGTGGGTTTTGATTTTTGGATAATAATTTCTACGGAAGGAAGAATTTCCAGAGCGATGGGAAAAATGGCTAAAACTTAAAGTCTTTTCAAGTAAAATTATGATAAGGAATTTTTTTTATGCTGAATCTTCTTCAAGAAATTTTACGGGGAAGGAGGAATTTTCACCAAGGATGGAATTTTCTGGAAGGAATTTTATGGGGGGAGTGTATTTTACTTGGGAGGAAATTTCCATGAGAGAGTTTTCCGTGAGGGGAGGGAGTTTTTCATGGAAGATGAACCAGATAACCGGCATTATTTGAAAAACAATCAGAAATTAGATTAAAACAATATGTTTTTTTGAAACTGAAAGTAAGGTGCAGAATTGAAAGTCAAAATGGATAAAAACTATTCCGTATATAAAAGGGTTGGCCCTCAATAACTTGCACTTTGCGCAAAAGTATGACTTTTTGTCCTTTTTAAAAACGACTCCTGAAACACGTGGGCCATTTAATTAGAATAGGAAGCTTTTTTTAAAAGTGCTAATAACGTAACGTAAAGAAAAAGGTTTTGAGGAAGGGGACAGCCCCTTCAAACAGGGAATAATTTATGTTCGTTTGGGTTTTAATGTTGCTCCTTGCTATCAGTTGACAAAACTTTTTTTCATTTAATAATGTAAAGCATTTCTGCAATTTAAAGTTAATAAGCGGTCAACCTGGTAAAAACAAACAAAAAACCATAAACACGCATCCGCGATCTTGCTTCTAACAAAATTCCTAATTTTTGCAAATAGGAGCCGGAAACCTTCCCAGTAGGGTTATCTGATATTGAATCTGATAGTGTGATTTTCATTAAGATCACTTGATTTTTTGGGGGGTGTGTTCCTCCTTTTTCACAATTGGGTAAATTTATCAGACTCTTTACTTTTGATGAGTTTTGGTGAATTTTGGTGAATTTTGCATATTTTGAACAAGCATCAAAATTTAATTCTTTTGATGTATCTATTGGTATCAATAATCTTTTCTTTGAGTTTCGGCTACTATTGAGCGGTATCATTCCCTACTTACAGTCTCTTAGCACAAGCTGTTTGATAATATAAAGAATTTCTGCAATTTCAACGTGAACCGTTATCTACAATTTCAATTTATTGGCTTTCTCTATTTTTTTTTTTTTTTTTTTTTTTTTTTTTTTTTTTTTTTTTTTTTTTTAGCGCTAGTTTCCACCTTATAAAACCAGCCATAGACCTTTTTTTTTCTTGCTTTTTACCGTGGTATGGGATATAGAGCTTAAAATTGATTGGCTGTCTGATAATATTTTTTTTGATAATGAAATTAGTATTCTAAAAGTTAAACCTGGTAACAAAACAGTAAAAATTTGTGTCACCCAGTTCTAGTACCACCAACTAGCAATATGTTCCTGAACCTATGAGATATAAAAATTTGTCTACAATTTTAGAATGAATGGCTATCCCATAAATTTTCTCAGGTGCCATTTTAGCCTTTTTATTGCCAGCCCTTCCGAATACCATGAAATTCTCACAATTAGAGGTACTGTTAAAAGCGCAAAAATTTATGCCTCCCATTACAGGCCATCAAGGGGCAGCATTCTACTCAAATTGTGAAGTGTAATCTAAAGCTTTTCTATAATTTTAGATTTTCTGCCTTCTCTGATCTGCATGCTGATCAGCATGGCGCTTTTAAATTCAAAACCTTTACCCACATAAAATAGCTTTCTCAAAATTAGAGTTGCTGCTAAAAATTCAAATATTTGCGCCTCCTATTATGGGCCGTCAAGGGGCAGCACTGCTGAAATTGTGAGGTGTTATTTAAAGCTTTTCTATATTTTTAGATTTTTTGCCTTCTCTGATCTGCATGCTGATCAGCATGGCGCTTTTAAATTCAAAACCTTTACCCACATAAAATAGCTTTCTCAAAATTAGAGTTGCTGCTAAAAATTCAAATATTTGCGCCCCCCGCTATGGGCCATCAAGGGGCAGCACTGCTGAAATTGTGAGGTGTTATTTAAAGCTTTTCTATAATTTTAGATTTTTTGCCTTCTCTGATCTGCATGCTGATCAGCATGGCGCTTTTAAATTCAAAACTTTTACCCACATAAAATAGCTTTCTCAAAATTAGAGTTGCTGCTAAAAATTCAAATATTTGCGCCCCCCGCTATGGGCCATCAAGGGGCAGCACTGCTGAAATTGTGAGGTGCTATTTAAAGCTTTTCTACAGTTTTAGATTCTTTGCCTTCACCATAATTTTTTCCCTGGTGCCAGCAAGGTGCTATTAATGTGAAATCTTTTACTCTCAATAAACAGTTTTCTCGAAATTAGAATAGCTGTCGGAAAAAAGTAATGGACTAAGATAGTGACAACGTAATAAGTAATTTCAGTACTCCCTTAAGGCTATCCCATAAAGAACCTACCACTGGTTGTTCATTATGTGGAGGGGACTTGAGAAAGTCTGTACAGAATAGAACGAGAGCACTTTCTATGTAACTAATTTATTGTGCTATAAGTTTTCAGCAAGATTGTTTTAGCAACAAACTCGGTTATTTAATAAAAAAGACTTCATGAAAGGGCTAAGAAGCAAATGATAATACTAACAGTATGTTTTCAACATTATAAAATAGAAGTTCAAGTGGAGCAAATTGATAAAAAGGAGTAATTGAGCAAAATTCACGTCTTTCATTTTCAACCCTACCATTTTTGGTTGGATAGCTATATTGAAAGGAGTTTCAGAAAACTAAATTTCAGCTTTTCTAAGCCAAACTCAAAACATTTTGAGCTTGCCCGCAGGAATATTAATGGAAAAAATAAAACAAAAACAACAGTATACAGCTGTTTACAGCTGTTTCAGCCTAAGCTGTTTGAGCCTAAATTACTTTTGAGGTATATTTTTAATTTGGAGATATTGGTCTTGGCTGAATTTGTATTTGGGGGTTTTATTGAAAAAGGAAAATCTAAGGTGAAAAAAACACTAAAAGTATGGAACTTTTTGGTTGTAATTGTTTGGTTAATGATAATTTAGTTATTTGAACCGAAGCAAATATTTTCTTCAAACATCAGATAAAGAAGCGCTTCAAACAACCTCTAACTACCCTTCTAAATCTTTAGCTATGTGCAATGTTGCAAAACATTTCAATTTGCTCAATATTATTAGTGGCCAGTGGCGGATCCAGGGGGACGACGGGACCCCGTCCCCTGACACCCTCATTCTGTGTTTTTTCCTCGTTTTTCATTCTTAAAAAAACATGTCAATTTGGTCAATTATTGGTAACCTTGTCATGCGCCCCCCCCCCAGTTTTTGCTCTAAATGAGCCTTTGTTAGTAGCAATTTATACTTATCACGACTTGACAAATAAAATAACATCGTACAAGTGATGTCCTCCAGATGTAGGTTGAGAAAATACTCGCCACAATTGGAGCGACTATTTCAATTCCTCTTAAATTGACTCGTGCGTTTGACAATGTAATTTCGATCCCTTCAAGCCTAGTTTAGTAAATGATTCTGTTTTAGTTTAACAGCATGAGTGTTGTTTAAAACTGCTTCGACTCTCCACAGGGATCTTTTAGGGCAATTCAATCTAAGAGTAACACTATTACAGAATTTTACATACAACTGATACAGATTTCAGCGTGAAAATGACAGAAGAGTCTGAATTTCAATGAAAAGTAAATTAAATACTTATATTTCGTGTAAATTTCCCTAAATAGCTTTTATCCAAAACTTGGCAAGGTTGCGGATGTATTTTCTGACAACCTAAAGCAAATCCTTATTTTGATCAAACTGTTTCGTGGTAACGAACTGCAAGTGAGAAGCGACTCAGGCAAATAGCAACCGAAACTCTAACAAAACAAATTTTGATAACAGTTAAAAACACAAAAAAACTGGTGTTTTACACTGATTCCAAATATATAAAATGTATTTAGCTTAATATTACCCACCAAAAACCACGATCCTGAGAAAATTGGTCTGATTTATAGAAAAAGGAGAGAAACATACCAAAATGACAAGTGACCTCAACGAAAATCACACCATTAAATTCAACATATCAGAGAACATTGCTTCAGAGGTTTCAAGCTTTATCTGCAAAATGGGAAATTTCACATTTTTCCTGGAAGAAAGATCATGGATACGTTTTCAATTGTTGGTGTTTTTTTTCCAAGGGTCAATCCTAGCAAACTGATGGTCATAAAAGATAAAGAAAGGGCTTTTTCGATCGGAAATTAAATGCTCTAATGCTATTTTTAAGTGACCAAAAAGATTGTACCTAGGGAAAGTGAAGTTTTCTCGGTTTTGTGGCCCAAAATATGATTTTGCCCCAAAGAAGAACAATTTGCTAGCGATTGAAAATTGATTTTTCATAAAATTATGTTTAGTTATGCTTGATTGCGAATCAGCTATTACAAAGGGGGCAGGGGTCATTGTGTAAGCGGAGAGGGGATGCCAGATATCTAAAAGAGGACATTTCAATGCTCGGAGGGTCTAACTCTCCTTGAGCTTTTAGATAAATATTTTATATAAGTAATGACGCTATAATGACTTTAAAATGGTTTATAGGGGTGTACTATTGAAGCTACTAGCCCCTCGAGACGTAATCACGCACACCTAGTTCTTACGCAATACTATAATGCACCTGGATCTTACACAATACTAGAGTAAACCTATGTATCACGTAATACTATATTGCACATGTTTTGTTACGTAACAGCGAGCAATTCTTCCGCTCGGGCCCTAGCAACTAATTCCAACGGGGGCCCTAACAACGATTTCAGGTGCGATCCTAGTAACCAGCAGGTTTTATTGATTATGCGCACCTGCATTTTATTGATTAAATGCAGGTCTTATTGATTATGCGTCACGTAATACTAGTACTCCTGTATGTTACGTAATTGGAGATTGTTTACCTGTGTATAATGACGCACTGTATGACGCATTCTCGTGTGACTAGTTTCTTCAAAGCACGTGAGGAATCTCGGTTTGCGACTGAGCAGGGGGCAAATATGGGTGTTACACAATACTTTAAGAGAGGTTTTCTTCAGGATTTCATTTTTCTTTCAAGTTGTTTTTAAGGCGTTTTTTTCTTCGAGATTTTATTTTCTTCAAGATATTTTTTTTCTTTTTTTTGCAGGGAACCTTCGTAATCCAAAGATTTTTTCCGTTTTAATAATCGAATGTAAGACAAGAGATTTCCCCAATGACCAGACCAGAGCGTTAGAAAGCTGGTGAAGCAAATTATTCATAATATTTTGATTCGAGAAATACCTTCTAAGTGACAAGTTTTTTCCTCGCTTAGAGAGTCCGCTGCACTCAATCCAACAAAGCTGATTTCTTTAAAACAATAGATTCTTCATACTAACTAAAAATGGAAAGTCTTCAAAAATTTGATATTCAAACCAATAAAGTTATTTTTTTGGAACAGCAGACCCTTCACACCCAGAAAAAGTGGAAAGTTTTCAAAAATTTCATAGTCAAACTAATAAAGTTGATTTCTTTTGAAATAATAGACCCTTCATACCCAGGAAAAGTGAAGAGTCTCCAAAAATGTAATAATCAGTCGAATAAAGTTGAATTTATGTGCACAATTGACCCTTCATACCCAGAAAAAGTGGAAATTCTTCAAAAATATGATAGTCAAAGTAATAAAGTTGATTTCTTTTGAACAATAAGCCCTTCATACCCAGAAAAAGCGGAAAGTTATTAAAAATCTGATAATGAAACCAATAAAGTTGAGTTCTTTTGAACAACATATCCTTAATACCCAGAGAAAGTGGAAAGATTTCAAAATTTTGATATTCGAACCATAAAAGTTGATTTCTTTGAACAATAGACATTTCATACCCAGGAAAAGTCTTCAAAAATTTGATAGTCAAAACAATATAGTGGATTTCATTTGAACAGTAGACCCTTCACTTTCAGGATAAATAGAATGTCGTCAAAAATTTGATAGTAAAAAAATAAAGGTGATTTGTTTGTGTTAGTAAAAAAATAAAGGTGATTGCGTCAAAAATCCTCAAAAATTTGATAGTCAAACTACTAAAGTTGATTTCTTTTGAACAAAAGACCATTCATATCGAGAGTCCCTGGTTGTAACTGAGGAGGGCACACATGTGGCTATTACGTAATGGTGGTGCACACTTGGAATTCTACATAATATTGGTGCAGATGGAGGATATTACCTAACAACAATGAACACGTGGGAATGTTACATAACATTTTAAGAGATTTTTTTTACGCAGGATTTCTCTTTCTTTCGAGGCGTTTTTTTCTTCAATGCGTTTTTGTTCAAAATTTCATTTGCTTCAAGATTTTTCTTCGTCAAGACATTTTTCTTCTAGATTTTTCCCCAGAGAACTCTCGCATTTCAAAGACGTTTGTCCGTTTTAGGAATCGAAAGATATTTTCACCTAATGGAATTGTGTGCTATACAGCTGGACCAAGAAAGCCTTTCTAATATCATGATTCGGGCAATACCTTCTAATAAAAACTTTTTGAAAAATCTATGGTTTGCGTGTTTCTTAACCATTGTCTCCAAGCCGCGTAAATATCCATCTAAGTTATTGATTGTTTGTCTATTGGACACCACAACATTCTACATTGTATTAATGTTCTAATATTACCTAGACAATAATTTGTTTTATGGAAGCTATTAATTTAAAAAAACTTTTTCTACAAGACATTTTTTTCAAATAAAAGTAAAGAGCTCCATTAAGCCAAGAATGATCAAAAATAAAGTCAAATAATAAGTGTAAAACTATCACAAATAATTATCACTAAATAAATGAAACTAAAAAAGAACAGAAATAAAAATAAATAGTATAGTCAAACTCAAACCGAGCAAAATTGACATGTGTAGGGCTGATAACCTCTATGCCTTCTCAAGACCAGAACACAATTTGCACTTTATTGAAAAAACAAACAAATGAATGTGGATTGTCAGTTTAATTGACATATACTAACAATTTTTCCTTAAAGTTATGATAATTTCTCATTTATGAAAGTAAGAAAGGTGAAAACATTTTAAACATATTTTGTTTTGAGTAGCCTTTCAATTTCCAATCAAATAATCCCTTTTCAAAGATTTTACGACAACTCCTTCAATACGAATTGCCCTGGTCTATAAAACAAAAAAATAATAAATTGTGTCCAAATCGCTTTTTACTTTTGCAGCATTATTGCGCTGCCCATGATACCTTATAAGCTCCAGGGTATAACTTTCAATCCTTGCCCTGAGGGTTGTAGGAGGATTATTATCCTCAAAACACGATTTCCGGCCCTTTGATTGGAAAATTGCTATCTTGATTGGATGTGTTTGAAGAAATGGTGGGCGTAGGACGGTGTTTATTAACCCTTCAATAACTTTTGACTATAAAAATGAGCGCTAACCCTTTCAATTTTCAATCGAATGAGCTCTTTTTGAAGTTTATGCAACAACAAATGGCCATGTGTTGTTGTATGATGCCAGTCGAACAATGCTGGCCATCAGATATATTTTGGGAAAAAGCGAGGTTAATTGGGGAGAGGTATTAGCCCTATGATCACTCTTAATATGGGCACTAGAACATCTGATTTCCAATTCAACGAGCCCATTCTGAAATTTATACGATCAATCCTTTTATACTAATTTTAATGCTCTCAGGGCATAACTTACAACCCTTGCCCGGACGGCTGTGGGGGAGTTCATTCTCAAAGACAAACTTTACGGACCTTTTAATTAAGCTGAACAAAATGACTATCTAAAAATTTTCATAGGGGTGTGTTTGGGGGAATAGTGGGTGTAAGAGAGGGGTTAGTTGCACTCTAATCACTTTTGACTATTAAAGGGGGCACTAGCCACTCCAATTTGCAATCTAATAAGCCCTTTTAGAAGTTTCTACATCGAATGGCCATTTTAACATTTGTATCAGATGCATTTCGGGAAAATACTAGTTTTCGGAGGGAGTACCAACCGTCCGATCAATCTGAATCTCAAGGAGAGCACTAGAACTTTTGATTACCAATCCAATGAGTCCCCTCTAAATACAATCACCATTTCTATATAAGCCTAAATACCCCCAGGGAATAATTTAAAACCCTTACCCAGAGGGCTGAGGGGAGAGGTTGTCTTCCTCAAAGACATAATTTCGGAATCTTTCAACTATGTTGAGCAAAATGGCTATGTCGAAATCATTTATTGAAGATGTTTGGGGAAATGATGGGCGTGGAAGGGGGGGTTAATTGCCCTACAATCACTTTCGACTGTTGAAAAGGGCACTATCATTTTCATTTTCCAACCGAATTAGCCCTTTCAGAAGTTTTTACGAGAACTACTTTGATACATAGTGCCCTCGTCTTAAAAAAAATACATTACGCCCACATCGCTCTTTACTCAGTCAGCACTATTGCGCTTCCTATGATTAATTTACAATAGCTTTTTGGGTGTTAAATTTCAGTCTCTCTCCCCAGAAAATTTTTTGTAACACCTCTCACCTTAATTTAAATTGTTTTGTGGAAGTTATTGATTTACGATAGCTTATTAGGTGTTGGACTTCAGTCCCCCTCTCTGGGAGTATTTTTGCATTTTGTAAGAATTATTTCTGTTTTCTTAGGAATTTTGGATTGTGTTTGAACTTTTTTGTATTCTTTAAGATGTATTTGGGATGTTTTTATAATTTGTATGTTTTTAGTAAATATTTTGTGTTCTGCACCGGCGGTTAGGACTATTTTAGAATTGTGCAAAGCGTTTTTTTTCGTTATAACAATTTTTGGTGTTGTATGATTATTTTTGATTATGTTTGAACTTTCTGTATTCTATAAGGAGTATTTGTGATGTTGTCGGAACTTTCTGTTTTGTAGCAAGTATTTTGTGCTCTATACTAAAATTTTCGATTCTGCTAGAACTATTTTAGAATTGTGTAAAGTATTTTTGTATTTTGTAAGAATTTTTTCTGTTTTGCAGGAAATATTTGGATTATGTTTGAACTTTTTGAGTTCTATAATGAAGTATAGAGGTTCTTGTTAGAGTTTTTGTGTTTCTTAGCAAGTATTTTGGTTCTGGACCAGCTATTTTACATTCTCTTAGAAATATTTTAGAACTATGTAAACTATTTTTGTATTTCGTAAGAATTATTTTATGCTTTTTAGGAATTGTTTTGGATAATGTTTGAGCTTTTTGTATTCTATAAGAAGTATTTGCGATGTTGTTAGATTTTTTGTGTTTTGTAGCAAGTATTTTGCGGTCTTTACCAACTATTTCTCATTCTGTTAAAACTGTGCAAATTTTTTGGAATTATGCAAAGTACTTTTGTATTTCGTAAGAATAATTTTTTTTTGTAGGAATTAATTTGGATTATGTCTGAAATTTTTGTGTTCTATAAAAAAGTATTTGGGATTTTGTTAAAATTTTTATGTTTTGTAGCAAGTATTTTGTGTTCTGAACCAACTCTTTTCATTCTGTTAAAACTATATTAGAATCGTGCAACGTATTTTTTTATTTTGCAAGAATAAGTTTTACACTTTGTAGGAATTATTTTGAACGTTGTTTGAACCTTTTGTATTATAGTATAGTATTGCACAAGACCCAGGTATGCGCAATAACGTCTTGAAGTGCTAGTACCTCCAATAGTATACCCTTTATGGACGTCGTCCAATCCATGACCTCTTCATTACGTGTATTTCCATGTATTGGTCTTGATTTCTAAGGATTAACGACGTATTGTTAGAATTTTTGTGTTTTGTAGCAAGTATTTTGTGTTCTGAACCAAGTATTTCGTATTTCGTAAGAATAATTTTTGTTTTGTAGTTGAAATTCTTGTATTCTATAAGAAGTATTTAGGATGTTGTTAGAATTATTATGTTTTCTAGCAAGTATTTTGTATTCTCCATGAATTATTTTTCATTCTGTTAGAACTAATCTAGAATTGTGCAAAGTATCATTATAATTTGTAAGAGTTATTTCTGTTCTGTATGAATTATTGTGGACTATATATGAACTTTTTGTATTCTGTAAGAAGTATTTCAGGCGTAGTTAGAATTTTTGTGTTTTGTATCAAGTATTTTGTGTTCTGCGCCAACTATTTTTCATTCTGTTAGATCTATTTTAGAACTGTGCGAAGTAGTTTTGTATTTTGTAAGGATTATTTCTTTTTTTTTGTTAATAGGATTATGTCTGAATTCTTTTGTATTCTATAAGAAGTATTTGGGATGTTGTTAGAATTTCCGTGTTTTGTAGCAAGTATTTTGTGCTGTGCACCAAAATTTTTTCATTCTGTTAGAATTTTGTTAGAATTGTGCAAAGTATTTTCGTATTACGCTAGAATAGATTTTTATGCTTTTTAAGAATTTTTTTTGTAGGAACTAATTAAAAATTTTGTAAAGTATTTTTATGGCACTTGGTATTAACCAAGTGACATATAGGCCTAGCAATCGCAAATTCTGTCGGTCTGTCGGTCCCGGTTTTGCTACTTTAGGCACTTCTAGGTAAGCTAGGACGATGAAATTTGGCAAGCGTATCAGAGACCAGACCAGACTAAATTAGAAATAGCCGTTTTCCCAATTTGACCATGTGGAGGGGAGTCGGGGGCTGGTTAATTCGGAAAAAATAGAAAAAAATTAAGTATTTTTAACTTATGAGCTGGTGATGGGATCTTAATAAAATTTGATGTTTGGAATGATATTGTGTCTCAGAGCTCTTATTTTTAATCCCAACCGAATCTGAAGACATTGGGGGGAGTTGGAGGGGGGAAACCTAAAATCTTTGAAAACACTTAGAGTGGAGGGATCGGGATGAAACTTGATGGGAAAAATAAGCACAAGTCCCAGATACATGATTGACATAATCAGAAAGGATCCGCTCTCTTTGGGGTAGCTATGGGGGGGGGGGGGGGGTAATTCTGAAAAATTTGAAAAAATTAGGAATTTTTAACTTACGAACGGGTGATCAGATCTCAATGAAATTTGATGCTTAGAAGGATATCGTGTCTTAGAGCTCTTATTATAAATCCCGACCGGATCTGGTGACATTGGGGGGGATTTGGGAGGGGGAAACCTAAAACTTGGAAAACACTTAGAGTGGAGGGATCGGGATGAAACTTGGTGGGAAAAATAAACACAAGTCCTAGATACATGATTGACATAAGCGGATTGGATCCGCTCTCTTTGGGGTAGTTGGGGGGGTGAATTTCTGAAAAATTAGAAAAAAGAGGTATTTTTAACTTACGAGCGGGTGATCAGATTTCAATTAAATTTGATATTTAGAAGGATATCGTGTCTCAGAGCTCTTATCTTAAATCCCGACCGGATCTGGTGACATTGGGGGGGGGGGGGAGTTGGGAGGGGGGAACCTAAAACTTGGAAAAAACTTAGAGTGGAGGGATTAAACTTGGTGGGAAAGATAAGTAAAAGTCCTAGATACATGATTGACATAACCGGAGTTGGGGGAGGGGATAATTCTGAAAATTAGAAAAAATTAGGTATTTTTAACTTACGAACGGGTGATCGGATCTCAATGAAATTTGATATTTAGAAGGATATCGTGTCTCAAAGCTCTTATTTTAAATCCTGACCGAATCTGGTGACATTGGGGGAAGTTTGGGTTGGGGGAACCTAAAATCATGGAAAACTCTTAGATTGGAGGGATCGGGTTGAAACTTGTTGGGAAAAATAAGTAGAAGTCTTACATGCGTGATATAAATAATTGGAACGGATCCACTCTATTGGGGGGGGGGGGGTGGCTAATTCTGAAAAATAAGAAAAAATTACGTATTTTTAACTTACGTAGGAGTGATCGGATCTTCATGAAACTTCATATTTAGAAGGACCTCGTAACTCAGATCTCTTATTTTAAATCTCAACCGGGTCAAGCGTAATTGGGGGGGGGGGGGGGCAGTTGGGGGAACCGGAAATCTTAGATAATACTTAAAGCGGTGAGATCAGGATGAAACTGGATGGGAAGAATAGAAACCTGTTTAAGATACGTGACTGACAAAACCGGATCGGATCTGCTCTCTTTGGTGGAATTGGGGGGGGGGGGGTAAATTTTGAGAATTGAGGTATTTGTAACTTACGAAAGGGTGACCAGATCTTAATGAAATTTGATATTTAGAAGGATCTTGTGCTTTAAAATTCTAAATTCCGATCAGATCCTGTGACATTGGGGGAGTTGGAGGGGGAAATCGGAATTCTTGGAAAACGTGAAAATTGGGGTATTTTTATTTTATGAATAGATGATCGAATCTTAATGAAATTTGATTTTTAGAAGGAATCCATGTCTTAGAGCTCTTATTTCAAATCCCGACCAGATCTTTTGACATGGGGGGAGTTGGAGGGGGAAATCTTGGAAAAACACTTGGAGTGGAGGAATCGGGATGAGGCCTAGTGAATAGAATAAACAAATGTCCTTGATACGTGATTGACAGAATCGTACTGGATTCGCTCTCTTTGAAGGAGTTTGGGGGGAGGGGTTCAGTGATTCGGCGAGTTTGGTGCTTCTGGACGTGCTAGGACGATGAAAATTGGTAGGCGTGTCAGAGAGCTGCACAATTTGACTTGATAAAGTCGTTTTCCCAGATTCGACCATCTGGGGGGCTAACGGGAGAGGAAAAATTAGAAAAAATTGGGTACTTATAACTTACGAGTGGGTGATCGGATCTTAATGAATTTTGATATTTAGAAGGAGATCGTGACTCTTATTTTAAATCCTGACCGGCATTAAGCCTCTTATTTTCCTTTTTAAATCAATCTATTGATTCATATAATTTTGTTAGGGCTCATACCATATGATCTCTTGGCTCTTAGCTCTTCTCGCCTCGTCACAAGTGCCATATGAGCTCTTAGCTCTTGTTGTTTTTTGTAAGAGTTATAACGGTTCTGGTTGAATTATTTTGGATTATGTATGAACTTTCTGAGTTCTATAAGAAATATTTGGGGTGTTGTTAAAATTTTTGTGTTTGTATCAAGTATTTATGTTTTGCGCCAATTATTTTTATTCTTTTAGAAATTTTTGTTTTTTTCAATTATTTTTGTATTTTGTATTTTTCAAAGAATTTTTGTATTTTGTAAAATTATTTCTATTTTTCTAGGAATCTTGGATAATGTTTGAACTTTTTGTATTCTAAATAAAGTATTTGGAATGTTGTTCGAATTTTTGTGTTTTGTTGCAAGTATTTTGTTTTCTACACCAACTATTATTCATAATGTTAGAACTATGATAGAATTGTATAAAGTATTTTTGTATTTCACAAGAATGATTTTTACACTTTTTTAGGAATTATTTTGAATAGGGTCTGAAACTTTTTATTGTACTATAGCATTGCACAAGGCCAAGGTACGCCAATTAAAGGAAAGGAATGGGACCTCAATCAGTGATAAGAGAAGAGTTAAAGGGAGATGGGCGGGACATTTTGAGAATATGCTAAGCCGAGACACAGTTGCAGGAAAAAATATAGAGGAAAATGAACAAGTTATTGATACCTTGGATGTGAAGGAAGATTTGATTTCTGGGGAAGAATGAGCGACAGTATTAAATGGATTAAAACATAATAAGGCTCCAGATACTGATAGTATGTTACATGAGTCTATTAAATATGGTGGCTCTGAGGTTAGAAATAAGCTACTGATGACTATGAATATGATTTTTGAAAAAGCGGAAGTACCTAATGACTTTTGGAAAACCTTAATTAAACCACTACATAAGAAAGATGATAAGAGTGTGTCTCTTAATTATCAAGGCATTAGTATAGTTTAAGTAAATAGCAGATTACTTAGTAAAATGATACCTTTTAGACCAAAAGATGCCGTAGACAAAGTTTTAAGAGAAAAACAGTGCGGTTTTCGAAAAGGTAGAAGATCTGTCAACCAAATCTTCACTCTTAGCATATTAATTGAGAAGTGCCTTAGTTATCAAACACCTTTGGTCGTCAGTTAAATAGATTTTGAGCAAGCGTTCAACTCTGCTGATAGAAGAGCTTTAGCAATGGTCTCATCCTTATATGGTTTGCAGACAAATACATTAAAGTGATTAGTGCTGTGTACGAGAATAATACTTCTGCGGTTAAAATAGGAAATGAGGTTAGTAGCTGGTTTTGTATTAAATCAGGTAGGGTTTTGTTCTATCCTCCTGCATATGGATATTTTTTATGTTTTTTGTCTTAAGGAGCACAGGAAACACAATGAAAGACAAAGGAATCAAATGGGGAGGAAAAACTCTCCTTGGCTTAGATTATGCTGATGATTTAAGCTTATTAGATGAAAGTGTGAGAAATATTAATGAACTTTTACAGGTTTTGCGAGTTCAGGGTGCTAGAAAAGTTTTAAAAATTAATGTTAAGAAGACTAAGTCACTAAGGCTAGGAATAAGTGATAACAAATAGGTGACGCTGGGTAGCAAAAAGATTGATCAGTTGGGCAGTTTCATTAACCTTGGTAATATTATTAGTAAGGACGGTGGGAGCAGTAAAGATGTTAAAAGTAGAATAACCAAGTTTGGAAGAATAGGAAGATCAGTACAGAAACCAAGATTAGAATATTGGAAGCTAAAGTGATGACAGTGGTCAAATATGGCTCTGAAGTATAGGTGTTCCGAAATGAAAATCTACTAGATGTTTTCCAGAGAAATTGCCTACGGATTGTTCTGGGTACCCGGCTTATTGACCGTATTTCAAATAGTAGGCTGTATAAAAATGTAGTTCAATCCCACTTTCTAGGGCTATAATAAAATAAAAGTTAAGATGGCTAGGCCTTGTTCTGTGGATGAAGCATGACAGATTACCGAAGCTTGTCCTTTTCGATCAACCTTCTAGGGACAAACCGAAAGCAGTTTGCCCTCGTCAGGGGTAGGAGGAGGTCGTAAATAAAGATTTAAAGGAAATGGAAGCTTTCTGGGAGGTCGTAAAGAGGGAGGCTTTGAATAGATTAGACTAGAAGAGGATTGTGCGTAGCTGTGTTGGCCTCAGGCGACCGGGTGCTGCGGTGAATTATTATTATTATTAGAAGTAGTAGTATTATAAGACAATGTAACTCGGAGACAATGGCGAGGAAACACGAAATCCATATATTTTTCAAAATGTTTCCATTTCCACCCAATAGAATTGGGTGGAAATCTTTTTCGATTCCTAAAGCATTCAAAAACTTTGGAATATAAAGGTCCCCGAAAATATTTCAACGAAGGAGAAACCTCTTGAAAAAAATGAAATCTCGAAAAAAAAACGCCTTGACGAAAAATTGCCTTCAGAGAAAATTGAAATCCTGAAAAAGAAATCTCTTAAAGTTTTATATAACATCCCACGTGTACATCGCCATTACATAATATCGCACGTGTAGACTGTCATTAAGTAACATCCCACGTGTGTGCTACCATTATGCAATACTTACGTGTGTGCCGCCGTTACGTAACACGCATGTGTTCGCCATCGTTACGTAACAATCGCGTGTGTACCGTTCTATTTTACAACCGGGGATTCCCCACTTTACTGTCGGGTCCCTAAACATTTTTGCTCTCTCTCGTGGGTTTTAAAATTTAACTTAGCAATTGTAAAAACCTTGAAGATAACATTTTCATAAATAAACAAACAATTCCATATTACGCAACAATTAAAGAAATCTTGATATTGCGGGGCCATAAAGTTTTTCCCTGGTCCTCGCAGGTTTTTAAATGTAACAACCATATAAATCTTGAAGAATATGTTTCCATAAGTAAAGAAAAAAGGCCATATTGTATAACAATCAGGTTTACCATACCATTACAGGTGCAATATAGTATTGCGTAAAACCCAGGTTTGCGTAATAATGTCTTGAGGGGATAGTAGCTCCAATAGTACAACTCCTATGGGCGTCATGGGACGTATTAAGGTATCACTACTTACTTATATAGCATAAAATATTACATTCACATAAGTCCTGGCACAGAAACGGAAACTCGAGGCGGGGTATCATTTCCTCGCAATAAATGTTTCTTTTGGAGATGTGAGGGGCGAGTGTTGCATTGGCAAATGCTACCAGGAGTTTTGTTTTCAGCCATTTCTAATGGTAAAATCATTTTTTTCCTATTCATATACAACGATGAATTGGAATTTAAACAAATGCGTGCAATGTATCTAAAAATTAAACAACCCTATTTTAGGGGACGTAATTTTTTCAACTACGTTGAAGACAATAGTCACATAGAATTTCCATCCATGTGGACAGTTTACGTCCCTCTCATATAAAACCCCTCTTCATCTACCCAGAATTCTGTAGTAAAAATATTATAAAGAATCAATTCAACAAAACTAAGGTTCATTAAAAATTTTAGCTAAATATTCAAGTTTTGTTTAAAAAATTAAATACTATCCAAAATTTTAATTCTGAAGGAGAAAAATGTTAAAAATGTGGAACGCAACCAATAACTTTACAGCTCTTGACATACACAATTTAACAGCGCAGAATTGGGGGTGTACTTTAACCCGCATCATGTCTTGGTTAGATATGAGAATCATTCGAGCTACAATCAGAAAATTAAAACAAACTAATTTTTTCAGCTTAAAGTAAGGAGTAACAGTAATTTTAAGGCAAACAGAAATTATTCCGTATATGAGGGGGGTAACCCTGCAGTACTCTATAGAATCAATGTGTTTCCTGTCATCAGTGGTCTGCAGCTCGGTAACAGGTTTTACCGGTTACTCGGTAACTCGGTAGCAGTAATAGGCATTGGAGTTGTGGAATAGAGAAGAAAAATTTCTCCATTGTTTGCAAACTAATCCATTGCTTTTCTGAAAAATAGAAACAAGGCATTTTTCTATCTTATTAGAAAGTATTAACAAGAGGCAAAATTGGGATGTCCTAGCTCTGAAAGTAAACTCCTTAGGGGTAAGGTAACACTGAAGTTGTCTAAAACACAGAACTGTTTATTAGAGACCTTCAACATGACAGTCTAAACCTGTTCTAAGGCTCTACAACCTTCCTGGAATGTTTTATACATTTCCTAGAACGTACCTAGAATGTTTAATCTGGAAACCTCAGATTCTCAATTTTTGCCCTTTTTAATGAAATTTTCGATTTTATGAAGTTACATGATTGTTTTCTTAAAACATATTAAGCTTAGACCCTGAGATAGGCTAAAACAAGTCCATCTGCAATGCACTCCATAGGCTGGGGAAGGGAAGAAGGTAGTTTGAAAAATATTCATTTACAGAACTACCAGAAGGCATTCTTAAATCTCATCAAAACTCAATAGGAAAGAAAAACGGTGCCCTACATTGTTATGCTCGTTGGGTGTTCAGACACTACTTAACCGCCACGAGGGAGGAAAGGGGGAAAGGGTGTCAACAGCATTTCAAACAAAAAGGTCAAATCTTGAAAGAATTTAATAAAAAGTAAGAATCAATGTTTTAGTGATGCATTTGAGAATTAAGACCCAAGGTCTTTAGGGGATCCCAAAGTTCTTGTCCTTAGGGTATGTAACAGAAGGAATCGTCAGACCTTCGTCCAGTGAGTGTTTTAGTTTTACTTATTGGAAGCCCTTATCCGATCCAACCAATTTCGAATTTTTTTTTCAAATAAGCTCTAATTTTAAGGACAAAAACAGTGTAGAAGAAACAAATCATACCATTTTTCTAAGACAAAAATACCTCCTTAATTTCTTTTTCCCATACAGGTTACAGAAACCTATAATCCTTTACACATTTCTTTTGTCGTCCGAACGCCAAGCACTAACGAAGAAATATAACCCCTCTGTGATAGGATCATCATGATTAACAATACATCTTCAATAATGCTATAATATTGACTTGTTTGTTTTCATTCCTAGTGCAAGGGTCCTTTTAAAACGATCTTCCACTTTTTTGATTATTGACCTCATGACGGGAACAATATTCCCCTCAATTTCTGAACCGGAACTTCCCTAGGACTTCCTAATATTTACCTTTCTCACTAAGTCATTCCTAGGCTAGAGTGATGACCTGCTAATTTTTTCATAGGGGAACAACTCCATCACACCTAAACACCAGGGGGCTTCCTGCATCACCCCATTAATTACAAAACCTCGACTAGGGTGTGGTTTGACTTCTAATGGCAACTTCATGTCAGGCTATAAAAATCAATAGAGCGCGGTGTTTCAATAAAATCTTCCTTTCGTGATATTTTTACATTATCTTTGTCAAGGGTATTAGAAAGCATCCGCTTTTAAATGACAATCTCTCCTTAATCAAAGACAACCGAGTATCATCACACCAATATAAGAGAATATAATAAGAGCCACACGAAGTCGAAGAAGAAATTTGGAAATCAGCTTTTTAAGTTCTGTATCAAGAGTTTTGCCGTCTTCAATTCAGAAAAGGAAAGACTTTGAGTATCATTAAAAGGACTTTGAAAGTCATGGTTTTAAAGAGAATATGGAGAAAAGAAAATAGACGTTGATGTGAATATGATTTGATTTTCCGTAACTGTTGAGTAGAAACTTCCACTGACCTTCCGTAACTTAGACTTAAAACCTCTCAAACAATTCAAAAGTGATTAATAACAGGACAGTGTTTTAGTATCATTTTGCATCTGAAACAAAACAGTATTTCTTTAGGTTTTAAGATTTAGATTTTAGGTTGGTAGAAATGGGGATAGATGGTATCCTAGCCTAGATAAATTTGGTGTAAGAAAAGAAAACAGTAATGGCTATTGACTTTTGCAATTTTGCAGGTATAACAACCTAGTTATAACCAATACGGTGTAAGTTGACATGGTATTCACGTGATGGTAAGACAGCAAACCTTATTGATTATGTTATTGTAAAACGAAGACTAGCAGGATCAATACAAGATACTAGGGTGTATAGAGTGCCGTTATTGATGTTAAAAGTAAAGATCACCATCTAGTAGTGTCTAATGTTAATTTGAAGCTGAAACTTCGGAAGGGTAACTACCTCCCGGAAAGTTATGATGTTGGTAGACTCCAGGATGAAAATTCGAGAAAAACCTCCCAGGAACAGTTGAATACTAAACTTGAGAGTTTAAAATTTGACAATGTGGAAGACGGATGGAATATTTTTATAAAAACAATTTATGAAGTTGCTGATGGTGTCTTAAGGAAGATTGCTAAGACTGCAACTAGGAATATTATTGAAAAAGCTTTATGTCTATTAGAGAGTAGAAGGGGTTTGTACAAGAATTATCTGAGTGATAAATCGTATGAAAATAAAAGGAATGTAAATAAAGTGGAGAAAGCAGTAAAATATGAACTAAAAAGATGTGAAGTGGAGGCCATGGATAAAATTGCTGAGGATCTGGAAGATGCAGCTAGACGGCATAATAGTAAAATATTATACTGGCATGTTAATAAATTGAAAGCGAGTTGTTAGTCCAGACTAGTCCCAGTTAAAAATAGGAATGGGGCCACAATTAGTGATAAGGAAGAAGTTAATGAAAGAGGGACGGAACATTTTGAGAATGTGCTAAACCGAGATACAGTGGCAGGAAAATATATAGATGAAAATGAAAAGTTTGTGATTCCTTGGATGTGAAGGAAGATTTGCTTTGTGAGGAAGAATTAGCGACAGCACTAAAAGGATTAAAATAATAAGGCTCCAGGTGCTGATAGTGTGATAAGTGAGTTTCTTAAATATGGTGGCTCTGAGATTAGAAATAAGCTACTGAAGATTATGAATATGATTTTTGAAAAAGGGGAAGTACCTAATGATTTTTAGGAAAAGCTTAATTAAACCACTGTATAAGAAAGGTGACAAGAGTGAGTGTCGTAATTATCGAGGCATTAGTCTGGTCTCTGTAGGTAGCAAATTTCTTAGTAATATGATACTTTTTAGGTTGAGAGATGCTCTAGACAAAGTTTTAAGGGAAGAACAGTGCGGTTTTAGAAAAGGTAGAGGATGTGTCGACCAAGTTCACATTCTTAGGTTAATAATTCAGAAGTCCCTTCGTCGTCAAACACCTTTGGTCCTCAGTTTTATCGATTATGAGCAAGCTTTCGATTCTGTTGATAGAAGAGCGCTAGCAAAGGTCTTATCCTTATATGGTATACCAGAAAAATACATTAAAGTGAATTGTGCTATGTACGAGAATAATACTGCTGCGGTTAAAGTAGAAAATGAGGTTAGCAACTTGCTCTTTATTAAACCAGGAGTTAAACAGGGTTGTGTTCTATCCCCCTTTATATGGATCATTTTGATGGACTTCGTCTTAAGGAGCACAGGAAACGCAATTGGAGACCACGGAATCAAATGGGGAGGAAAAACCTTCGTGGACTTAGATTATGCTGATGATTTAAGCATATTAGATGAAAGTATGAGCAAAATGAATGAATTTTTAGAGGTTTTGCGAATCCAGGGTACTAGAATAGACTTGAAAATTAATGCTAAGAAGAATAAGCCACTAAGGGCAGGAATAAGTGAAGATGAAAAGATTACGTTGGGTAACGAAAAGATTGATCAGGTCGGCACCTTCACTTACCTTTGCAGTATTATTAGTACAGACAGTGGGAGCAATGAAGATGTTAAAAGTAGAATAGCTAAGGCTCATGGTGTTTTTCATAGTTAAAAAAAAGTTTAGAAGAATAAGAAGATAAGTCTGCAAACCAAGATTAGAATATTGGAAGCTACAGTGATGACAGTGGTCAAATATGGCTCTGAAGCATGGGCGCTCCGAAAAGCAGACGAAAATTTACTAAATTTTTCCCAGAGAAATTGCCTACGAATTGTTCTAGGTACCCGGCCGACTGACCGTATTTCAAACAGTAGGTTTTACGAAAAGAGTGGTTCAATCCCACTTTCTAGGGCTATAATGAAAGAAAGCTTGAGATGGCTAGGCCACGCTCTGCAGATGAAGGATGAAAGATTTCCGAAGATTGTCCTTTCTTGGCCAACCGTCTGAGGCTACACGGAAAGCAGGTCGTTCTCTCGTCCGGGTTGGGAGGATGTCATCATTAAAGATTTAAAGGAAATTGAAACTTCCTGAGAGGGTGTAAAGAGGGGGGCCTTGAATAGATTAAGTTGGAGGAAAAGTGTGCGTTGCTGTGTTGGCCTCAGACGGCTTGGTGCTGCGGTGAGTTACTAGTAGTAGTAGCAGTAGTAGTTTGTAGTATTTTGGTTTCTGTAACCTTCGGTGCGCTAATACCCAGTGTGGTTTATGCGTAGCAGGTTCAAGCATTTACTTGTCTCACTAAGGTCTTTACAAGATTTCATAGGCTTTTCATTTTCTCTCCAAATTAGTGGATTCCTTTTTTTTAGCATATTTTCTAATTTATCTCATTAGTAAATAAAAACTTGCACTAGATATTAAATTTGAGTCGATAATTGCTCAAAATTTCTCGGAATTTGTGCTGCAAACAAGTTTGGCCCAAAATCTTAAAAAGGATAAATTCTGAGATAGCTGATCGACTTAGAATTATCAATAGAATTTTCAAATTGCCTTATTGTATTAAAGGTCATGTTGGCGTGCGGTGGCGCAAAGACTATATTCCGTATACAAAACGAGCGTCTATACATAAACCGTTTATCCAGTCAAGATAATCATTACGTAGTATCGCATAGTGGCAAACGGACTATTAGGACACATGTTAGTGAATCTTTTTGAGGAGGGTAGAGGATATCTTATGCCAACCAGTGTATTTTTAGCATAAGATTTTCAAGCTTTTGATGAAAGGTACTTCAATTAAGTAGAGGGAGATATTTAACACCTGAACCACTCTTATTTGGCTTATATTTGGGCTAAGCGTGCAATTACGGTGTTAAGGGGGTAACATTTTCACTCTAATTGCTGAAATGTTAGTTCTTAATTGGAATTGGGATTTTAAATACTGAGCTATTTTAATCAAAAAGTTATATTTCATTTTAAAGAATCGATTTGATTGGAATAAACCCTCCCTCCCAATTAGAATACTTAACTTAGATAGCTTCGAAGACCACACTGCCTTTCCATGACGAAAGTAAAACAGTTCAACATAGGGATGAAACCTTTTAATTGACAGTTAACAGATATAAAAATTTTTAACTGGATATTTTGAACACTACAAAAAAAAGTTTTTTTTTAAGTTTTACTGCTGATGATGAACACTGTATATGTGTTCGAAATATCCAGTTAAAAATTTTGATATCTGTTCATTTACTTTAGAATACTTAACTTCTTTTTTTTATAGTAAATACACCTAGATGATCCTCTTTCTTGAAGTAAAGTTGTACAAAAGTTAAACTTCAATGTAAAAAGCAAAGTTTTAGCAGATAACTCTGAACGATATCAAAACGAACATAAAAAAAGAAAAATGTTTAAATCTGAAGTGTCAGATGAAGTAGATGAACACACTTCAAATGAGTAAACTATTCAGTACTTAAGGGAGGCTACTGTCCTTCTCAGTCCTCCGGGGTGTCAATCTACGAAACTGTTGTCCTGACAGGTTATATTCTTAGACAAAAGAGAGGCAACTTTTTCAAAATTAAAATCCCTCCAATTTTTTTTTAATCAAGGAAATGGGAGCAATTGCTCCCTGTCCCCCGATTAGTCCTACTTGCCGAAAGTTGACCTTTTTCACAATACTTCAAAAGCGAATGCTCAAATAAAAAGTGAAAAAAATTCTGGTAAAAAAAAGTTACCACAGTTCCCTGAGAATGACCTACCTTATTTATTTGTATTTGCTTTAATATTAAAACGTTCGGTCAAGACATCTTAAAAGGTCATTGGTAAATGACTACAAGATGGAGTCATTGATAAATGACTCCAAGATGCTTTCAGTAAAACAAAATATCTCAGTGTATCGCAGTTATAGTGGTAGAAATCAGATCAATTTAGGGGACGACACCTACTCTGGTCTTTCCTTAAGTAGCCTATTGCTTTGCCCACTGCGTTCTGCCTGAGATACTACGATTTGCGATGCCCTTTATTCCAGTTTTTTTAACACTTCATTTTTGGTTATCCCTCAAACATTGTAGGTGATAGGTATTTTGTTTCGTTTTAAGAAGCCGTGCTAGTCGCACGGCTTCTATAATAATAAAATTTTAATATAATAAAAAACGCCTATACGGTCTATAATAATAAATTATTATATATTTGGAGCGTCCTATACAAACCCAAGAATCGAGCTTATTGGCTTTTTTCATATTTGATTTTTTTTTTCTCTCAAGTGGCTCGTAATCTTATTAATAAAGCTATTCAACTAAAATATCAGGAGGTAAAATAGGGTAGTAAACCTTTGAATTTACAGAATAAGTTCTATTTACTTTGAGGTTTAATGTTACTCTTTACTTTCATTTGAAACAGCAGCTTTATTTTTATTTTAGTTCTCTTAGGAATGATTGAGCTGACTGAATAACTCACAATAAAAATAGATTTTTAATATGACATTGCCCTTTAATCTTTTTCTATTTTTCGAACTACTCCTCAATCGCTCTTGTTTCAAGACTCACGAAAATTTGAAGGAAAATTGAACGACCTGAACTATTCAGGTCATTGAGTACAAAAACAAACAACATCATGGTAAAACTCCTGAGTTTTCAAATGTATTAATCATTATTGAAAGTGACATAAGTCAACAGTAAAGTATCATTGGCTATCTATTTTACATACAGTCAGCTAAACAACAACATTCTTAAGGGCCGAAGAGGTAGACGATACCTAAATTCCTCCACCCTCGTCCACCGCTTCCGGAATTTCACTTTGTAAATAATGATAAGGCAAGAAACGGATTAATCTACTAATTCTTTTATTAACTGCTTATTGCAGCATCACACTGCCTGGAGTCAGCACAGCTGCTCATGGTCCCCATGCATCCAACTTAATCCAACGTAACTCTTAATTCTCTCCATTAAAAAAAATCCCACTTCACATCTAAAAAACGACTTACTAATTCACTGCCACAGGCTACCACGAAAGAAAAAATAAATAAAAATCTTGACTAAACAAACTACTTAACCAGAAAAAGAAGAATTCTGAGCCCACTTTGAAGAACAGCTGAAAAATAACATGTACATTTGAACTTGGAATGGATATACACAAGGCCATATCCAGAGTGTAGGGTTTTGGACCCTTCCCCTGGATACGACCCGGGAACCCTGGATACAGCCCTGGATATACAAAATGGTGTTTCTCTTAATAGTGCGACGCTTAGGCGTGCATATATATATATATATATATATATATATATATATATATATATATATATATATATATATATATATATATATATATATATATATATTACTCTAAATAGTATAAATACCTTTAAATAGTATAAAAAAAACTTTATACATAATTTTAAATAGTATAAACTCACAAAGAAAAAACAAACAAGAAGAGAAACACACCAAGGTCCAACATTTTAACCGACAAAAACCAACAATAATAAAATTCAATTCCTAAAAACCATAACGAGCTAACCACTCAAACATGACTCCTTATGTTTAATCCCTAAACGAAGAAACTTGCACAACTGTTTAAAAGCACATGCGGTCCTCTCATCCACTCGCTCAATTAACCAATATTCACTCCGAAACAAATATCTAAAACATTCATTCCACAACTCAGACAGCAGTTCATACTCGGATAAAAAGTGAAACAAATTATCATTCACACATCCACATATAGGGCAAAAGTAGGGGCCAACTAACAGCCTAAACTTTTCCAAAAATTTTCTTCTCTCACCTAAATCAAAACTTTCCCCTCTTACCAACAACAAATTCTTCAAATCCTCTCTATTCACTCCAAATTTAAAATAAACCTCTTCACTCCAACACTGTTTAGTTTGGGAGTAAAACCTCAAAGACATAGAATGATGCCTATGAGCTTGCCACTCTTGGATTTACTGACACACTATCATCCATTGTGCCTTTTCCTTCATTCCGCATTTCCGAAAGGCCACAAAGGCTCAGTATTTTCTTGACTTGATTTGGCCATGAATCACGTCTACCGTCCTACAAACTCTTCAAATAAGCTGATTTAAGAAGCCGAACTCCAGATAGTCAAATTATATTCTCCCCACATTTTACCATTCTAACCAATCTAGCACTCCTTAAAGTGAAAAGCCCCAAAACTCCTTTCAGTACCACTGAACTAAATGAATCCTTCAAGCCTAAAATTTTCTGAAAATATCTTAGCTTAGATATTAGTTACTCCTAACTTAGCTGCCTTAGAAAAATCCCAAACCTCAGAACCTCAACGTAGACTAGAAGCTACTTTTGTCTGGAACACTCTTTTGTGGATCCTTATGTCGGCTAGCTGACCATTACTTCTCTAAAGCATATTTATTAACCTATTACCTTTTAAATTACAATCTTGTTCATGCCTAGACTTTCCTTTGAACGCGCTAAACTTAACACCCAAATAAACAAATGCATTTTTAACCTCTAACATCGTTTCTCCAAAATTAAAATTAAAATGAACCTCAGAATTAACATCCCCTTTGCTCCTAAATAATAATACTACTGACTTCTTAGCGTTTAACACTAAATTTTTTGTTAACTATATATATATATATATATATATATATATATATATATATATATATATATATATATATATATATATATATATATATATATATATATATATATATATATATATAAAACTTCGTTTGAAAGTTCTTAAGCTGAACTGGCCAGACATGACAATAAACAACAACGAGAGATATAACTCCACAAAAAAACCTCAAACGAGACTACGGCCAGTAGAGAGGAAAGACTAAAACAACCAACGCGGATATTTCGCCTGTACCCAAACTAGGCGTCCTCAGCACAGCATAAAAAAAAAAAAAAAACACTAAACTAAAAACAAATAATACCACCACCAATAATAATAAATACAATTGTCGCTACTGATCCACGTAGGGAAAAGAAGCTATTATATATATATATATATATATATATATATATATATATATATATATATATATATATATATATATATATATAGCGGCACATCGGGAGCGTTTTCTTTAAATAGTATTAATTTAATGTAGTTAATTTGTTGTTTGTTTGTTGTTATGTAATTTTCCTATAGCCCACGGGCTTTTTCTGGAATAAATTATTATTATTATTATTATTATTATTAGAGTTACTTCAATGAGAACATCAAAGCAACTGAGGAAAAATTATGAAAATTGAAACTTATTTCTTTGATTTAAACTTGCTTTGATGTTCTCATTGAAGTAACTCTATTAGCTTCTTTTCCCCACGTGGATCAGTAGCGACAATTGTATTTATTATTATTGGTGGTGGTTTTATTTGCTTTTAGTTTAGTGTTTTTTTTTCTTTTTATCTTGTGCTGAGGACGCCTAGTTTGGATACAGGTGAACTATCCGCCTTGTTTTAGTCTTTCCTCTCTACTGGCCATAGTCTTGTTTGAGGTTTTTTTTTGTGGAGTTTTATCTCTCTTGGTTGTTTAAAACTTCGTTTCAAATAGTGTATGTAGGTGAGACTATGCAGATGAGATTTCAAATGACATTTCCAAAAAAGAAGCAATTCATTAAAACGATAAGGTAAAATATTGGGAACTGACGGATTATACTTAAGACTGCAAAAGTTACAAAAATCGAAGGCAGACCACTAAGCTCTCCTGAATATGTGCCTGTTTCTAATGAAATTAGAAATGCCCTCTATGTTTTCTCCAGCCAGGAATGAAGGCCTAGTTAGCATAAGATATTTCAGAAAACACTGACATACAGAACATGCATTTACATAAATGTGTCTTGTGTTTTGTTGTGTTTTTTTTTCTTGGGTATCCACATTTTCTATGATGCTGCTGAGACGAAAATAGCTTTTAAATTTTATTTTGGCATATCAATCCTGAACAAGGCATTATGCTATTCCTTATAACAAAACTATATAATAGGTTGCATTCGTGGGATGGGTGATTTCTTACTCATAAACGGCCAACATCACCACCACCCCCACCACCAAAAAAAAAACAACTTGAGGAATTCCATACATTCATTTTAAGCAATACCCATACTTTTAAGGTTTCTACCGAAGTTCTGTCCCATCCACTTGAATATCCAACCCAAACCACCTCCTCGCCCCCCCCCCAAGAAAAATCAAATATGATATCGGGAGAAAATCGTCGACGTTGCGCCTATTTTTAGACTATTTTAGTCTGCCCAACTGGGGACGGGTACAGGTTGAAGTAATAAATGATTAACTTAATTTTTGGCTTACAATTTTCTTTTTTTTATGTGATAATTAACTGCGTTGACATGCAAAATCCAATCTTGCGTTTAAAAGAAGTCGTTTAGTAGAGTGTAACACGTTCTAGAAGCGATTTCTTTTGAGTATTAATCTTTTATGTGAACAAAAAAAGCATATCTATTTCTCAATTCTAAATTGGAATAAGCTTTAAAGGCACCAGAAAGCTAAACTGTGGACGTTGCATTTTGAAAACTTTTTCCATCCCCAGTTCAGACTATAGACACTTGATTGCCTTCAGGTCCATAAATTTCTTTATTACAATGCTAGAGCAGTATGTTTTTTTTTGCTTACTGAATCGGAAGCAGGTCTGGTAAAAACCCAGGCTCTTAAGGTCCGCCTTTGAGTCATTTGATTTGTCAATGCCATTGTCCATTTTGTCCGTGTTTAGTCATCCGAAAAGCTAGTCTTTTAACTGTTTTTTGTTCGGTTCATTTCGCAAGAGTAATCAGAGAAACTCCCCAATAGAGTTGCTGACATATTTATGGTAAAGAAACAAGGGGCCTAAAACTTACTTGATTTATTTGAGCATTTCGAGCGCATCCCCATCAAATGTCTCATAGATAGGCTAATTCATTGACTCAAAAACGTGCAATCATTTTGCTTGAATACTATTGTAGACAAAAATTCTGCTTCAGATTCCCATTGAACTTTTTAAGAAACTTTTCTTATCACTTCGAGGACTTAGGTATAATTTGAAGAGTTTATTGAAGAACCAACCAAATAGCCTGTTGGGCAAAAGTAATCAATCACAGCGTACACTCTTTTGAGAGGGTCCGAGAAACAATGTGTTATGTTGATGAATGTGTTGTGAGGAAATATCCTGAAAGTTTGAATTTTATACCCCAGCCGTCACACGAAATATGGCACACTTATTAAAAAATGTATAATTTGTCACCTTTTAATCAAACCTACCTGTACACTATACCTATAACCAGAAATCCGTGCTTGTCTAGCAGCATAAAAGAAGGAGCAAAAATGTATACTCTGGGGCAGTTTTTGGGAAGACACTGACGCTTTAGATTAGGCTGGTGTTTTTCCAGAGACGCCTCAGCTATTCAGTTACGCAACGGCACGTGATTTTTCCCAAGTAGTGATCGGCAGGGAGTTACCGACATTACCATTCAAATAAAGTAAAATGTGTTTTTGGTTCATAGGGGTGAAGCAGTTCAAATAGGAAAGACAAGATATTGGTAACATAGCCTATAGACGACGAATGTTCTAAGCTATGGATGCATCATTCGAGTAAATGAAAGAATTATAATATTGGACACAAAAATCAAAGAAATCGTTTTCTCGCCAGCAGTAATGATTCATAATTTTGTAAAAGATTTCTCAGCTTCGTTTAATAAAATTACATAAGTTTTCTACTATGAAATCTCGCGACAATCTTTCTTCTTTTTCTAATAGATGTGCGAGCTTAAGTCAGCGTATCGAAAACTTAAAATGTCCTCATAAACACTCTGTAACATTAAAAAAGTAAGTAACTGGAGTAAAGAGGATCTTTACACCTATCCCATCTCCAGAGAAATATTTACCGAATTAGCTCCATTTTCCCCATAATAACCGCCAAATTAGTATTTTTATCATCTTTATATTCCCCCCTCCCCCCAAAAAAGTTACTTCGGCACTTGTGTATTATTCAGAAGACACTCAATAAGTGAAGTTAGGTTCTTTCGTGAAACAAATTACGATGCAGGTACATTTTAATTAGGTAAACCTAACCTAACCTAAATGTTCCTTCTCGTAAGAGCATAAAGTCATATTGTGTCCGTTGAGGCACTGTTTTGCCGTGGGAAACTACCCCTTATCCTTGAAAAAATATATTCTCTTTTTCATTCTTCCGCAAATCCCAAATCTTCATTTTAAAATCCAAGTTCAGACACTATCTTCTATCACTATGCGTAGCAAACTAAATTGAGATTGGTCTTTGTGGCTATGAAAACGGATTTCCTCAAAAAAGGTACCTGTATCGTAGTTTGTTTCACGAAAAAACATAGCTTCACTTATTGAGTGTGTTTTGAATAATACACAAGTATCGTTACTTCCTGCAGACACATTTGGCTGCAACGCCATGCTTACTATATCATGCTTACTACCTTTAGTAGTCTACATAATAAAGTTGAAACAGCATCTTTGTTTTTATCTTCTTTTTCTTCGGTCCAAAAATAAGAGTACTTTTCATCTTAATAATCAATCCATTCAACCTATTCATGTTAAGAGTTTACATCCCTATCTCAAGTACGTTTTTCATCTTTGCCTCAAGTTATTCCTGTCTTTCCATCTGGATGATGGGTCTTATCTGCTCCTTCACAGTTGTATGAACAGGCTATTGGCCAAATTGACCAAAGCATAATGACCAGCTTTTTTGCAATCGAGTGGACTGAGAAACGATTGTTGTTTTCTCCTAGCTAATAGCTATCTTGTCATCTGAAACGCTGGCTCAGAGCAAGAATGATAAATGTTTAAGAAGGATTCTTAATCTACGGTTGTTCTAACTTAGCATTATTAGCACTATTCACCTTATTCTTATTTAAAGAATCATATTACCATTATATTACCATTATTACCATTATTACCATTACCATATTACCATTATTATATTACCATTATTCACCAATTAAGACAAACCACTGCAAAAATTAAAATGGGATTTTACATCCCTCTCCTCAAAGATTTTGTGGGTGAGTGTCTCTACTTTTGAAGAATGAAAGTCTTGAGGATTAAAAAATAGAAAGAACAAATCAATGTTAGAATTAACTGTTAAGGATTTTATACAAGCCGCATGAACTCATTTTCTCAAAATCACCAGTACTCTTTTGAATCTAACCAAGGGGGTCATTCATTGGAAATACATATTATTTTCATTAAAGTGCAAATAACAGGCAAGGTCTTTAGCGGGTCTTAGGGCATCCTAGTGCTTTTAATTTCTGCTCGTTTTCAAATTGGCTTGATTTGTCATTTAATGTGTGTTTATTTTAGGTTTTATTCATTAACCCACAGTAATAGCAGTTTTTATTCATTTTAAGTTGGCTTATTTTGGTAATTAATTTTTGTCTGTTTTAGGTTCAAACCATTCTACATTTATTTTTAAAAAGCTTTTACTTCGAAAACCTTATTTCTATACTAGTATCTTTTCGTTTCTAAGCAATTTCCGAGTTAGTCATTATTTGTGCGAGTTAGTTTTCAACAAATTCGTAATTACTTACTACTAGTTTTGAATAATAGAAAGCATTGGCCTTAAACTTAATATTATAAAATCATGGTAACCTTACGATTTCCATAGATAGAAGAAGATGGAAAAATACAAAGTTGTTTTAATTGAGAATATATAATTTTTTTTAATTCAAGTTCTATCTTCTCATAAATACAAGAGATATTCGAAATAAGTTACTTGATTAAATCTCTTTCAAAATGATATGCAGACTTTTGCAATCTACAACAATAACAAGAGTAGGTCTTTAATATATCATAATAACATTGAACAAATATATAGATTCACACCATCACTTTGTGTGCATAATAATCATTTCCTTTTATTTTCTTTTGTACCCTTGGTAAGAATCAAACAGTTTGTAGTAACGAACCGTAAGTAAGGACTGGTGCGACTCAATACTAACCGAAACTCTAAGGAACAGAGTCCTGAAAACAATGGATCAAACAGTTCGTGGTAACGAACCCGAACTAACGAAGGAGCGACCCGGCTCAATAGTAACCAAAACTCTAAAACATTGAATTTTGATATCAATAGCTACATCAAAAGAATCGCATTTTGATGCTGATTTTAAATATATAAGTTTCATCAACTTTTGTCTTACCCATCAAAAGTTACGAGCCTGAGAAAATTTGCCTTATTTAAGAAAATAGGGGGAAACACCCCCTAAAAGTCGTAGAATCTTAACAAAAACCATCAGATTCAGCGTATCAGAGAACCCTACTGTAGAAGTTTCAAGCTCCTATCTACAAAAATGTGGAATTTTGTATTTTTTGCCAGAAGACAAATCACGGGTGCGTGTTTATTTGTTTGTTTGTTTTTTGTTTTGTTTTTTCCCAGGGGTAATCATATCGACTCAGTGGTCCTAGAATGTCGCAAGAGGGCTCATTCTAACGGATATGAAAAGTTCTAGTGCCCTTTTTAAGTGACCAAAAAATTGGAGGGCATCTAGGCCCCCTCCCACGCTCATTTTTTCCCAAAATCAACGTATCAAAATTTTGAGATAGCCATTATGTTCAGCATAGTCAAAAACCATAATAACTATGTCTTTGGGGATGACTTACTCCCCCACAATCCCTGGGGGAGGGGCTGCAAGTTACAAACTTTGACCAGTGTTTAGATATAGTAATGGTTATTGGGAAGTGTACAGACGTTTTCAAGGGGATTTTATTTTGTTTGGGGGTGGGGCTGAGGGGAGGGGGCTATGTTGGAGGATCTTTCCATGGAGGAATCTGTCATGGGGGACGACAAATTCAATGAAAAGGAGGCAGGATTTTCTCCATTACTATAAGAAAACAATGAAAAATAAACATGAAAACGTTTTTTCAAATGAAAGGAAGGAGTAGCATTGAAACTTAAAACAAACAGAGATTATTACGCATATGAGGGGTTCTAAAAATACTTTAGCATAAAGAGCGAGGTATTTAGGAGGAGATATATACCTCGCTCTTTATGCTAAAGTATTTTTAGTAATTTCAACTATTTATTCTACGGCCTTTCTGATTCAGGGGTCATTCTTAAGGAATTGGGATAAAACTTACGATTTAGTCTGAAGAGTGAGGTATTAACGAGGGTACAAACCCCATCGTACACATAATAAAAATATAAGATTATGAAAGTTTGTCACGTAAGTTAATTCTTAAGTTACGTATATTTTTTACTAATAAAAACGTTCGTTAAAAATTAAAAGTTCTAGTTGGCTTTTTAAGTAACCGAAAAATTGGAGGGCAACTAGGCCTCCTTCTCCACCCCTTATTTCTCAAAATTGTCTGATCAAAACTAAGAGAAAGCCATTTAGCCGAAAAAAGAATTAATATACAAATTTTATTTTAATAATTTATGTGCAGAGAGCCAAAACCAAACATGCATTAATTCAAAAACGTTCAGAAATTAAATAAAAAAACTAATTTTTTTAGCTGAAAGTAAGGAGCGACATTAAAACTTAAAACGAACAGAAATTACTCGGTAAATGAAATGGGTTCTCCCCTCCGCAATCCCTCGCTCTTTACGCTAAAGTTTGACTGTTTGCCACAATTCTACTTTTTAAAACAATTAAAAGCTTTAGCGTAAAGAGCGAGGGATTGCGGAGGGGACAACCCATTTCATATACCGAGTAATTTCTGTTCAATTTAAGTTTTAATGTCGCTCCTTACTTTCAGCTAAAAAAAATTAGTTTTTTTTTTATTTAATACATAGAAAGAATCAAATTTTGATGCTTATTCAAAATATATAAAATTCACCAAGTTTAATGTTACCCATCAAAAGTTACGAGCCTGAGAAAAGTTGTCTGATTGTTTAAAAAAGGGGAAAACACCCTCAAAATCACACAACCAGATTCAGCATATCAGAGAATCCTATTGCAGAGGTTTCAGGCTCCTATATACAAAAATATAGAATTTTGTGTTTTTTGCTAGAAACAACGTCACGGATGCGTATTAATTTGTTGTCATTTTTTATGGGACTTGGTATCTACCAAGTCGGTTAAATCGGAAAAATTAGAAAAAATGAGGTATTTTTAACTTATGAACGGGTGATCGGACCTTAATGAAATTTGATATTTAGAAGGATATCGTGTCTCAGAGCTCTTATTTTAAATCCCGACCAAATCCGATGATATAGGAGGGATTTGGGGGAGGCATAAAATCTTGGAAAACGCCTAGAGTGGAGGGATCGGGATGAAACTTTGTGGAAAAAATAAGTGGTAGTCCTAGATAAGTGATTGACATAATCAGAACCGATCTGCTCTATTGGGGGAGTTGGGGGACGAGGGTTAAGTCTGAAAAATCAGAAAAAATGAGGTATTTTTAACTTGCGAAGGAGTTCTAAATTTCACATTTAGAAGGAACTCGTAACTCAGATCTCTTATTTTAAATTCCAACCGGATCCAGCGTAATTGAGGGGGAGTTGAGGTGACCGGAAATCTTGGAAAACGCTTAAAGCGGAGAGATCAGGATGAAACTAGGTGGGACGAATAAGCACAAGTCCAAGGTACGTGACTAACATAACCAGACAGGATCTGCTCTCTTCGTTCAATTTGGGGGGGGGGAGTAATTCGGAAAATTTAGAAAAAATGAGGTATTTGTAACTTACGAACAGGTGATCAGATCTTAATGAAATTTCATATTGAGAGGGATATTGTGCTTTAGAGCTCTCATTTTAAATCCCGGCAGGATCTGGTGACGTTGGGGGGGAGTTGGAGGGTGGTACCGAAATTCTTGGAAAACGTGAAAATTGAGGTATCTTTATCTTACGAATAGGTGATCGGATCTTAATAAAACTCGATATATAGAAGGATCTTATGTCTTAGATGCTGCATTTTTAATTCGAATTGGATTCGGGGACATAGGGGACTAGAGGGGGAAACAGAAATCTTGGAAACCGGAAATTATGGAAAACTCTTAGAGTAGAGAGATCGGGATGAAACTTGATTGGAAGAATAAGCACAAGTTATAGATACGTGATTGACATAATTGGAACGGATCCGTTCTCTTTGGGGATCCGGTGGGTGTGTGTTAATTTGGAAAAATTAGAAAAATTGAGGTATTTTTTACTTAAGAATGGGTGACCGGATCTTAGTGGAATTTGATATTTAGAAGGAATCCATGTCTAAGAGCTCTTATTTCAAATCCGACCAGATCTGTTGACATTGAGGGGAGTTTGAGGGGGAAACCGGAAATCTTGGAAAACGGTTAGAGTGGAGAAATTGGGATGAAACTTGGTTGGTAGAATAAGAAAATGTCGTAGATACATGATTGACGTAACTGGATTGGATCCGCTCTCTTTGGGGGAGTTAGGTGGTGGGGTTCAGTGCTTTGGCGAGTTTGGGGCTTCTAGACGTGCTAGGACGATGAAAATTGGTAGGCGTGTCAGGAAGCTGCACAAATTGACTTGATAAAGTCGTGTTTTCCCCGGTTCGACCATCTGGGGGCGGAGGGAGAGGAAAAATTAGAAAAAATGAGGTATTTATAACTTACGAGTGGGCGATCAGATCTTAATGAATTTTGATATTTAGAAGGACCTCATGACTCAGAGCTCTTATTTTAAATCCCAACCCTTGTTAAGCCTCTGATTTTCTTTTTAAATCAATTCACTGATTCTTAGAATTTTGCTAGAGCTTATACCATATGATCTCTTGGCTCTTCCGGCTTTGTCACAAGTGCCATATGAGCTCTTAGCTCTTGTTTTCAAGTGTGATCGCGCCGGACTAACAATTCTAGAAGATAATGAGAGGGCTCATTTGATCGGAAACAGAAATTTCTGGTGGCCTCAATAAGTGACCAAAAATATTGGAGGGCATCTAACCCCTCTCCTACGCCCTTTTTTCCCCAAAGCCATCAGTTCAAAATTTTGAGAACGTCATTTTGATCAACGTAGTCGAAAAATTTTACAACCATGTCTCAGAGGATGACCCCCAGGCTGTGAATCCCCACAGTCCCCAGGGGAAGGGCTACAGGCTATAAACTTTGCCCGTTGTTCACATTTAGTAATGGCTATTGGGAAGCATACAGATATTTTTCATGAGGAGATTATTCTGGCAAGGGGGGCAACTGAAAGTACTGATTAACAATAATACTTAAAGGAAACAGAAATTATTACGTAAATGAGGGACTTTGCCCCCACTTCAGTTCCTCGCTCTTTGCGCAAAAACTTTTTTTTTAATTAAAAAAACTTTATTATTTTAATTCAACAGCCCTTGTGTTTCTGGAGTCATTCTTAAATAATTAGAGTGGAAAGCCAAACTTTAGCGCAAAGAGCAATGTATTGAAGAGGGGCCCCCTCATATACGTAACAATTTTTGTTCGTTTTAACTTTTAATTTTGCTCCTTAATTTCAGTTGAATATAAACATGTTTTTTTTAATTAATCAAAAACAGTCATGGACGAAATGTGTAAGTGCTGACAATTACAAGCAGTGGCACAATTTTGTCAAGGTCCTGGAAGAGAGGGGGCAAAGGTGGAGCCGATTTCTTAAGTCAGGTAAAAATGGAAGTAAAAAAGGAAAAATTCGCCATATAGTATCATAAAGGCAAAGCTACACCAAAGAAAAATTATCTGTTTTCTGTGACTGCTTGAATTGTGTAAGTAATGAGGTGTCAATCTACTTAACAGAAGCCATAGGGGTGTAATATTGGATATACTAACCGCTCAAAATGCTATGCCGCCCACCTGGGTCTTACACGATACTAAAGTGCACCTGTAACGGTATAGTACACCTCTATGCTACGCTATAAAGTTTTTTCCGACAGGGGACCCTAGTAAACAATTGCACTACGACCCTAGTAGCCAATCCCAGTGGGCACCCACTAGCAGTCAATTCCAACGGAAAACCTAGCATCCAAATCCGTGGGGGCCTAGCATCCGATTTCCCTAGACTCCTAGCAACCAATTCCCACGGGGGACCCACTAGTCAAGTGGGAAACCCCCAGTTGTAGCTGAGAATGACGCAATACCGCCTGATTTGTTTTATGGCCCATGGGAGACCCCCACTTATAATTGAGGAAGATACACGTGGGATGTTACGTAATGACGATACACCCATGGATGTTACATAATGTTTTCAGATATTTTTTCAGGATTTCATTGTTCTTTCCACGCTTTTTTATTTCAGAACGTTTTTTAAGAGAACCCTTACATTCCAAAGATTTTTGTCCCCCTTATGAATCGGAAGGGATTTCCCCTCAATGGAATGAAGCACTAGACCGCTGGACCAAGAAGTAATTGACGTAATTGTGATTCAGGGAATATCTTCTACGTGATAAACTATTCCACGCACGGAGAATTCCCTACCCGCTTTATAAGACGATTAAATGGATCGTATGTTTCAAACTCTTTCCCTATGACAGCGCGCAGGCATCCCAGGGCTATTGATTTTTGATATATTAAATGTACATCTCTGTTACGTTGTATCAATTTAATTCGTGGTATTGGAAAAATCACATTTTGAAAAAGACAAAAGGATTACGATTTATGCAGCAGAAGCATCATTACTTACAATAGTAAAGACAAGAAAAACGTCAACTTTACAATACATTTTCTCGCTATTAATTGAAACATGCAAACGAACAAAAACGAGACACTTTTTTGCCTTTGGTTATTTCTCGGAGGTTTTAATGAAAATGTCATATTTCTTTGAGCCAAGCCTATGCATATTCACGTTACCATGACAATATGTGACTGGTCCATCCCTGGCAGCCAATCCCGGGGAGGCTAGGGGGAGGGTTGTTAGTAGAGATAAATTCAAGTCATATAAAGAGATATTTCTGGGAGGTCTTAATGAAAATGCCTCACTTCTACTGCATTATTGGACGCACCTGCCTGTTACATTGTGTTCATTTAAATCTTAGCATTAGCAAATTCATATTTTGAATGAGCTGTAAGCATTATGCATTATATAGCAGAAGCCTCATTACTTACAACAGTAATAAATAAGAGAAAATGTAAACTTCACAATACGTTTTTTTACTAGTAAATGAACTCGCAAACGAAGAAAAAGGAGACACTTTTTTGCACTCGGTTATTTCTGAGATGTTTTAATGAAAATGGCTCGTTTCTTTGAATCATGTTATTAGCAAATAATATTTCGAATGAGCCTTAAGTATTACGTATTATGCAGCAGAAGACTCATTACTTGCAATAGTAATAATGAGAAAAATGTCAACTTCATGGCACGTTTTCTCGCTAGTAAATGAAACACGCCAACGAAAAAAAAGATATACTTTTTTAAATTCACTTATTACTGAGAGTTTTTTTATAAAACCGTCACGCTATTTTGAGCCAAGACTATGCATATTCACACCCCTGTTCACGCCTCCCCAATGGTAACCTTGTGATACATATAATCACCCTACGATATTCTTAACCTTTCGCTGGTTTCAGGATTTTTTTGCAGCTGTCTCCCAGGTACTTTATGGCTGATCATCAGCAATAGATATGGTATTGTGTGTTTTCGATCATTACCTTTTTTTACATAAGAAGAATAAACACTCACATGTTATTTTAAAGGTGAAGATGAAATGTTCCAAGAAAGTGTTTGCACCATTATCGCAGCATTGAATGCCGAGAAAGAGAAATATTTGAACAATGAAACAAGTGCTAATGGTAACACTATTGGAAATGTATGCGTTTGTCATGACAATAAGGAGTTAAATTCCTTTAGAGCACCCAACAATTTCCATCATCAGAATGTTGGATATGCGAGAGTAGCGTTTCCAAATACTATAGTGCTCAAAATAGAATGCAAGTCTAAAACTTTTAGTTAATGACAAGGGCCAGCTTCTTGCTTATCCTGCTGGTAACACATTACCCGTTGATGGATCCTATCACCATTTTTCTGGCATTAGCTTTAAAAAAAGACAAGTTGAAGACAAGTCTACTACAACACCAAAGTTATCTTATCCAGGTGCCAAACCTGCAACCTATTTAAAAATAATGTCATAATGGACTGTGAAATTGAAATCAAAATAAAAAGAGCATTAAAAGACAAAATAACTAAGGAATGTAGAGATGAATTAATGAAAAACACAACACTGGCAAATGTCACGAGTACGATCATGGAAAAGGTGCAGTTGAAGTGTTTCAAGAAAGTGTATATTCATAATAAAATTATCGTACCACTGAATGCCCTTAAATAGATACATTTGAACTGTTAAACAAGCATTAATGAGGATCTTATTAGAAATGTATGTTTACGTTTTCACTAATCTGAGCGGTTAAATTCCTTTTGAAAGCCCAAGAATTTCTACCATCAAAATCGAGGAAATGCGGAAGCGACATTTCCAGAGATGATAGTGCTCAAAGAGTATCCAAGTCTACAACTTTTCTCTCACTACTTTTTTACTCTCAACTTTTTTTCTCACTACTGTTGCTGGTAACACATTACCCGTTTATAGATGTTACCACCAACTTACTGGCATTACCAGTCGAAAGAAGAGAAGAAGAAGACAAGCCTACAAAAGCACCAATGTCATAATGCATATCTTATCAAGCTGCTGAAATTGCAACCTATATAAAAATAATGTCGTATTAGACGGCGGAACCGCAAGTAAAATAAAAATGACATTGACAGAAAATATCACCAAGTAATATAAAAATGTTTTGGTGAAAAACAAAGCATCGGCTAACGTTACTATTACCATAATGGGTTTACCAGCAAACCCAGTCCATTAACCCAATAATATCAATGATGAAACGTACGACGAAACTGTTAAAAGTTGTTTAAGATCCAAAATAAAATAAGTGTTACTCAAGAGAAAATATAATGAAGTATTTACGAGAGGGATTCAAAGCAATTATTTTTCTTATGATGATATTCCACATTCTATTATTTAAATAAAAACAATTTATTACATTACTTTGTTACGTTTCCACTATTTTTTTGGGTGTGCTATCAACTCCAAAGCTTAGAATCTCTATTCAAAAATCAGAGGAGCATCAAAAGGAAATTTCAGTGACACAGATACTACTACCAGGCTCATAAGGAGTCTATTAGAGTCTGAGATTAGTTAGCGGGTTTTTTTTACCGAAGTCAGAGAGATATGAGCTGGATTTTCTTCAAAAATCCAAATAGACACAGACACACACACACATACACACGCACACACACACATATACACACACAAACTTACACATACACATACACACACACACGCAGATACATACATACACACGCACACACACACACACACACACGCACAAACACACACACACACACACACACACTCTCTCTCTCTCTCTCTCATATACATACACATACACACACCCAGACACACAGACAAATACACACATACACATACACACGCACACACACACACATACACACACACAAAAACATACACACACACATTCACACACACACACACACTCATACACACGCACATACAAATTACTCACACACAAACACGCTCAAGCACATAAATACTCACATAAACAAACAAGCGCACACATACACCCAAAGACACAGACACAACCCCACTCTAAACACGCACACTTACACACAAACACACCCACATAACATTTACATTCAGTTTATTTCCTTTTACAGCTTCTTCATTAGCATCCGGTCATATAGTATAGCATCACTCAGCTTTTTAGTCCTTAAAGGGCTCTTGGATAATTTTAATCTACGGTTATGGTTAGATTCAGTAAAGCCTTTGCCGCTTTTTTAGTCTTTTATGGTAGAAGGAGCAAAATTTTGGGTCTCCGGATATCTGATACATATTTCTTTATCTGGTATCTTCTCAGCCACCCATTGCAAGAAAATCGAACTTCATCTTTGGGGTGATGAATTGAATGGGATATCTCTAACATCTGAAGCCTTCCAAGTTGAACTATGGAATATGTTCGTCATATTTCATTATTAAAAGGTTATCCGTTGGAACATATCCCTTAAAATAAAGATCTTGCAAATCAAAAAACTGCATATTTCTAGAATCTCTTCTTGTAACTTTTTTAATTTTATGATCATTTTCATTGCATGATCTTATGATTTTATTATAAAAGCCTTTTCGGCTTATAAAATTTAAACACGCACACCATCGTTTTTTATTATACTTCAACATATTGAATTTGGGATCACAATTGTGGCTATAAACTTCACAACATTGTTCATCCAACAATAGGAATGATGCTTCAAATAATGACACCACACGAAGAAGGTTTCAGTCCAACATATTCGGAGTCAATTACGCCTAACATTGAAATAACTGTTAATAAAAATTAATGTTGACACACTGAAATTATTTTCAATAGAGTGGCATGTAAATCGTAAGATCTATCAAGTCATGTGTCGTTGACCTTCAAAACCTGTTTTTGCAGAATTATAAAGCCTCCCCCTCCTGAACCAAAACAAGTTACTTGAGATTACGTCATCTTGACATGTAAATATTGGTCGATTTCTTTGACAACCAGGGGGAGTTCGTAAGCTCTATCAAGTCACGTTTCGTCGAACTTCAAAACCTGATTTTGCTGGATTCTAATGATGCCTCGGAACCAAAACAAATCACGCGAGAATACTTCATCTTGAAAAGTAAATTTTGAACTATCTAACCTAGCCCTGGAAACACACAAAAGATATATGAACGTGAGGTTAGGTTACATTAAGTTAACTATTTTTAAGTTTGGGTCGTTTAGGTTAGGTTAGCACGGCCAGCCACGCTTACCCAGTCTAAACGAAAATAGCTTAAAAATAGTCAACTTCTACTTAAGTAGTTAACTGCTTAAGAATAAGCGAGAAGTTGGCCTTCGTCATCAACTATAAGTTTTAGACTTACATTCTCTTTTAGCAGTATAATCTCTGGAAGTGTTACTGCCACGTATCCACCAATTTTGATGATGAAAATTTTTAGGCACCCCAAAAGAATTCAACTCCTTACTGTCTTGACAAATGCCATAAAAGTGATAAATATGCATCACGGGCATGTCGCTGGACTCACACATATTTTCAAGGTTTCATGAACATACATAGTCTTGGCTCAAAGAAACGTGACATTTTCATTAAACCTCTCAAAAATAACCGAATGCAAAAATTTTCTTTTTTTCTTCGTTTGCGTGTTTCATTTACTAGTGAGGAAACATATTTATAATTTGACATTTTTTCTTTTTATTACTATTTTAAGTATTAAGGCATTTGCTGCATAATGCGTCATACTTACAGCTGATTCACAATGTCATTTTAGTAACACGAAGATTTGAATTATTACAATGTAACAGGCATGTACTTCTAATGAAGCAATAAAGATTGGGTACTTTCATTAAAAGCTCTCAGAAATATCCCTTAAAACTTAAATTAACCTTTAACAGCAACCCTACCTCCCTGAAATTTGGCACTAGGAAAGAGCCACCCTTATTCTGTCACGATAACGTTAATTTGCATAGTCTTGGCTCAAAGAAACGCAGCATTTTCATTAATACCTCTCAGAAATAACCAAATTCAAAAACGTGTCTCCTTTTCGTCGTTTACGTGTTTCATCTAGTAGTGAGAAAACTTATTGTCAAGTTGATTTTTTTTTCTTATTATTACTATTGTAAGCAATGAGGCTTCTTCTGCATAAAGCGTAATACTTAAGGACTCGTTCAAAATCTGATTTTGCCAATACAAAGATTCAAATTTATACAATATAACAGGCAGGTGTGCTTAATAGATCAAGAAGTAATAGCATTAGGATGCTTGCATGCTTTCATATGGAAAGGGTTTTAAACATGCGATCCATTTAATCGTTCGAAGAAGCAGGCAAGGAATTTCCCATGCGTGGAATTGGTTATCACGTGAAAGATATTCGCTGAAAAAACCATAGATTACATCTTGGTCCAGCTTTCAAGTGCTCCTTCCGTTGAGAGGAATCTCTTTTAATTCCTGAAGGGGACAAAAATCTTTGGAATATAACGGTTCAATGGAATATAAGATTGCATCATCTACATATGTAAATATTGGAGCTGGAGACTCCCCAGCTTGACTAGCGGACTCTAACAAACTCTATTACGTAGCATCCAAAGAAATCATAGGTATAAATAAACAATCCCTATTACGTAACAACCAAAGAAATCCCGAAGAAAACAAAAGCTATTAAGTAACTTACAGGTGTATTATACTCTTTCAGGTTTACTATAATATTGCGTAAGAACCAGGTGTGCGTAATATCATCTTGAAGGGCTAGTAGCTCCAATGTTATATCCCCTATAGCTGTTTTTAAATAGATTGACCACTCACTACTTGTGTTAGCCTACCTTAGTTTTGACAAGATTTTGGAAGACGCTAAAGATTTTGAAGATTTCGAACAAAACCTATTACTTAACATATAGGTGTACTATGCTGTGACAGGTTCACTATAGTATCGCGAAAGAAACAGCTGTGCGTAAAAACATCTTGAGGGGTTAGTGCCTCCAATAAAATGCCTCCTATGGCTGTTGTTAGAAAGATTGACCCCTCCCTACTCATGTCACCCTATCTTAGTTTTGATAAGATTTTGAATACGCAAAATTTCGCCTGGGCGAGGGGGGCTGGGATACAGAGGTAGTCAACCTTCTGTCCCATAGAACATAATGCCTCTGATTAGAAGGATAAGATTTCTAAAAATAAATAAATATCCTTCACTTATATCAGGGGGTAAGGACGCCATATGGGCCTACTAATCCCGACATGGCGCCATCCATAACCGAGTTAAAAACCACAATTAAGTCAACGAGTCCTTGGACAGTCCCAAATTCGTGTTTATCTTTGTAGTTTCATCTGTACAATTCACCGACAATTCTAAAATTATACCAATGCGTTCATTTCGATCAAAATAGAATTAATGGCCACTGAACTGCTCTAGAAATATGGATTTCCAAAATAGAAAATTAATAGTAGAAATAGGAACTTGAATGCTGCTTAACACATCGTAACTAATAAGCCGTGTCGTAAGACCTGTTTATCCCTACCATGCCCGGAACATTGTGCCAAACTACACCCCGAATCTTAATATAAATGCAACCTATGAAGGATAGAAGATGCTTAAGCCCCTTCCCCCTGGTATTCTATGATTTTTATTTAATTTTTTCGTATTTACCTATCGGTTCCAAATAATCTGCCAGCTTTTAAAATTTAACAACCCTGCCCCCCACTGTAACAAATATATACATAATGTTTCCAAGTATAGTGTATGATATTATTTACAATTTTCATTTTATGGGATTCAAGAAAGGCAAAAAATTGGATTCCTAGAAAAAAAAACAAAAATTTATATGCCTAGGTGAGATTTACTAATAGGCAAGTAGGTAATTTGCTTAGGCATGCTGATGTCTATATAATAGTCATGCTATATAATAGTCATACACAATTTATGATATACGAAACATCATGTTAATTAAGTAGTTGTAGGCGTTTAAGCCCCCTTCCCCGGAAAATACCCCCGTTGAAATTAAACTCCTGACCATATTCACCCTCCCGCCGAAAATACTCCCCGTGAAGCAGCCCCCATTGAAAATAACTCCTCCTCTGAAAACTAACCCCCGTGGAAACCCTGCCACCTTATTAAGCATAATCAAGTCAAGGACTTTTTGAACTTTTTTCAGATATGTTATTTCAATTAATAGCTGGAGCATCTCTAACATCTCATGGCAAAACAAAACAACCGTGGAACTGCGCGTAAATAAAACTATTGTTTAGTTTTTTTAGTAATCCTGATCTGATGCATTAGCTCTGTTGCATTACTTTTCTGAAGAGTAACTTTTTTTCAAACAGTTCGTGGTAACGAACTTCAAGTAAGGAATGACTCAGCTCAATAGTAACCGAAACTCTAAAAAACAGATTTTTAATAATATTTGATATCAAAAGAATCAGATATATTCCAAATATATAACATTCAAAAAATTTGGTGTTACCCATAAAAATTTACGGGCATGAGAGAATTTTCCTGATTTTTGAAATAGGGGGGGGGAGCACGCTCTAAAATTCAAGGAATCTTGAATGGAAGTCACAATTACCAGAAAGCACACAGCGTACCAGAAAACCCTTCTGTGGAAGTTCCAAATTTGAATTTTTATTTAATAGATACATCAAAAGAATCAGCTTATTATGCTGATTCCAAATATACAAGATTCATCAAGTTTAGTGTTACTCATCAAAAGTTACGAGCCAAGGAAAATGTGCATGATTTTTGAAAAAGGCAGGAAGCACCTCCTAAAAGTCAAAGAGTCATAATCTTAACATCACATGAAAATCTAAACATCAGACTCAGTGTATAGGAGAACCCTACTGTAGAAGTTTCAAGCTCCCCTTTACAAAAATGGAAATTTACATTTTTACCAGAAGAAAGATCACGGATGTGTGTTTGTTTGTTGCTTTTTTTGTTTTTTTCCCAACGGTACTTTTATTGAAATAATAGTACTAAAAGATCGGGAGAGGGTGCACTTGAATTGAAATCAAAAGTTCTAGTGTCTTTTAAGTGACCGAAAAGATTAGAGGGCAACTAGCCCCTTTCCAAAGCCCTTTTTTCCCAAAAGGTGTCCAATCAAAATTTTGAGATATTCTTTTTGTTCAGTATTGATGAAAGATCCACAACCTATGTCTTCGAGAGTGACATGACTCCAAAAAGTCCATGGGGAGAGGCCTGTAAGTAATTAAATTTACCCATTGTTTACGTATACTATTTGCTATTGGGAAGCAAAAAGATATTTTTATGGAGGAGGGGGGGTATTCTTGGAATAGATTTCCATAGGGAGAATTTTCGACGGAGAGGGAAATTTCCGGGGGTTAAACTTTCCAGGGTAAATTTTTCACTGGGTTGATTTGAAAGGATTCCTATCCAAAAGTCCTTTTATTTACCAGACTTTGTCTTTGCCCACTCAATTCTTAACGTGAAGTTACTCTGTAGGAATTAATCGGGGTTTTTCAACGTGCTTGGATTTCCAGGAAAAAATTCCCACCGAAGGGGGGATGTCTGGAGTGATCGAGAAAAGAATTAGAAATTAAGTTCTCTTACAAATAAAAGCATGGTAAGGAGAATTTTTCAGGCTGAATCATCAGCAGGAAATTTTAAGTGGGGATTTCAAGCGAGGATGGAACTTTAAGTATTTAGAGGGTTCCAGTTTTAAGCACACAGATAGGGGATGTAAAAAGGAGCTACTAGCCCCTCAAGGCGTTATTACGCGTACCTGGGTCTAGCGCAATACTATAATGAACCTGTAGCGAATATAGTACGCTACGTAACGTGAAATATCTACTTTTGGTTGTTATGTAATAGGTCTTGGTTGTCACATAGTAGCTTTTCTTTAATTTTGTTTGGTACGTAATAGAACTTGTTAGAGTCCACTAGTCAAGTGGGAAATCCCCCATTGTAACTGAGGAGGCAAACACATGAATGTTACGTAATGACGGTGAATACGTGGGCTGTGATGCAATCTTGCGTCACTTGATAGATTTCTTGGGTGGTGACATAATATTCCGTTACATTGTAGATTTATTAGGAATGATGTAATACTACTACTACTACTAATAATAACTCACTACAGCACCAAGCCACCTGAAGCCAACACAGCTACGCACGCTCTTCCTCCAACCTAATCTATTTAAAGCCTCCCTCTTTACACCCTCCAAGGAAGTTCCTGCAACTTCCTTGGGACGACCTGCTTTCCCTGTAGCCCCAGACGGTTGGCCAAAAAGGACAATCTTTGGTAATATGTCATCCTTCATCCGTAGAACGTGGCCTAGCCATCTCAACCTTTCCTCCAATATAGCCCTAAAAAGCGGGATTGAACCGCATCTTTCGTACAACCTACTGTTTAAAATACGGTCAGTCAGCCGGGTACCCAGAACAATCCGTAGGCAATTACTCTGGAAAACATCTAGTAAATTTTCGTCTGCTTTTCGGAGCGCCCATGATTCAGAACCATATTTGATAACTGTCATCACTGTAGCTTCCAATATTCTAATCTTGGTTTGCAGGCTTATCTTTCTATTCTTCCAAACTTTTTTCAACTGTGAAAAAACACCCTGAGCCTTAGCTATTCTACTTTTAACATCTTCACTGCTCCCACCATCTTTACTAATAATACTACCAAGGTAACTGAAGCTCCCAACCTGCTCAATCTTTTCGTTACCTAATGTCACCTGTTCATCTTCACTTATTCCTAGCCTTAGTGACTTAGTCTTCCTAACATTAATTTTCAAGCCTATTTTAGCACCTTGAACTCGCAAACCCTCTAGAACTTCATTCATTTTACTCACACTTTCATCTAATATGCTTAAATCATCAGCATAATCAAAGTCCAGGAGTGTTTTTCCTCCCCATTTGATTCCGTGGTCTCAAATTGCCTTTCCTGTGCTCCTTAAGACGAAGTCCATCAAAATGGTCCATATAAAGGAGTATAGAACACAACCCTGCTTAACTCCTAATTTAATACAAAACTAGTTGCTAACCTCATTTCCTACCTTAACCGCAGCAGTATTATTCTCGTACATAGCACAAATCACTTTAATGTATTTTTGTGGTATACCATATAACGATAAGACCTTTGTTAACGCTCTTGGTGAGCGTTGAAACTGAGGATCAAATGTGTTTGGGAACGAAGGGATACGTGGGATGCTACGTAATGAAGATGCACACATGGTTGTTACATAATAATTTAAAACATTTTTTGTTCAGGATTTCATTTTTTCTTCAAACCGTATTTTTCTTCTTACTATTCGTTTTTTTCTTTGGGGTTTTACTTTCCTTCAAGGCTTTTTTTAGCCTGGAATACTTTCTATATGATAACCTATTGCAAACAAGGAGAACTCCCTGTTTCCGTATACAAAACGATTAAATAATTCATATGATTCCAATCCTTTCCACTTGAGAGCACAAGCATTATTAAAGCACAGAAAAAGCAATTAAAACACAACAAATGAAAAAACAAAACCTGAAAAAAGCTTATAAAGAATAAAATATAAGCAAAAACAACCATGAATTAAAGAAAGGTGGGAAACCTTCAATAAAAAGAGACATGTTTTTCATTCGGTTATTTCTGAGAGCTTTTAATGAAAATTCTACGTTTTTAAGAGTCAAAACTATAAATATTCTCGTCACCGACATAATATGTGACCAGCACATTCTAGCAAGCAATTCCAGAGGAAGAAGGGTTGTTATTAGAGGCTAAGTTTTATTTACGCTTTAGTTCACGTTTTACAAGGCACCTATAAGAAAAATAAAAATTTTTGCATTTTTGGCTGTAAGAAAGATCATGGATGCGTGTTTGCTGGGGTAGCGTATTTTTAGATAAAATAAATGTCTCTGTTAACCGCTAGTTTGTAGGAATACCTACACTCTTAGAAATTCAATGTGCTACCGGACGACATAACTGCCTCTGATACCCGGGGCTCAATATGGGTATAGATTGTTGTTCATTCTAAACCAATTAACTATCCCAGAAAGTTCACACAATAGCTTTTTTGGACTTTACACATAGCTTTTTTACCTCTTTGGGCTAGAACTGTTGTTTTACGACACAAAATGGCTATAACCACCGCTTTGTTGTGGGACAGTATTTTTGGCAATCTTTTGACTAGAACTGTTGTTCTGCTCCACAAAATGGCTGAAAACGCCAAACTGCTCTGGGACAGTCTTTTTGGATAAAATAAATGTATGGATGAAAAAACCGCTTTGCGGTGGGGTAGTCTTTTTAGCTAAAAAATAAATAAATGCCTACGTAAACCGTTACTTTGTAGGACTTCGCCTATAGAAACGAATGCACTACAGTACGGGATTACTTTCTTTGAAACCCGAGGCTTAATATGCGCATAGTTTTGCAATAATTCTGAATCTATTGACTATCTCTGAATGTTCACACAATAGCATTTCACCCTTATTTTGACTAGAATTCTAGTTTCACACCACAAGCTGACAACACTGTTTTGCTGTGGGACAGTCTTCTGGGCTAAAATAAAAGTGTGTGTTACCCGTTTATTTTGTAGGACTACCTTTACCTTTAGAAACGAATGCGCTATCATTCGACATTACTACCACCTGCTCATTGAAAAACGAATGCATCATCGTAAGGTATTTCTCTCTCTGAAACTCAAGGCTCAATATGCGTATAGATTTTCAATAGCTCTAAATCAATTAACTGTCTCAGAATTTTTACAAAAAAGCTTTTTGAACTTGCTTTAGCTAGAAATGTTAAGTATCTGAAAACAACACTTTGCTGTGGGACAGTGTTTTTAGCTAAAATAAATAAATGCCTACGTCAACTGTTATTTTGTAGAACTACCTGCGCCTTTAAAAACGAATGCACTCCCGTACGGGATTGCTGTCTCTGAAACCTGAGGATTAATATGCGCATAGTATTTCGATAATTCTAGATCAGTTGACTATCTCAGAATGGTCACACCATAGCCTTTTAGCCTTCTTTGGTTAGAATTCTTGTTTCGCACCACAAAATAGCTGAAAACACCCTTTTCTTGTGGCACAGTCTTTTTGGCTAAAATATATGTCTATGTCAGTCGTTATTTTGTAGGAATACCTGTGACTTTAGGAACGAATGCGCTATCGTACTGCATTTAGCCTCTGAAAATCGAGGCTCAACAAGCGTATAGATTTTTGATAATTCTGAATCAATTAACTGCCTCAGAATTTTCTGCAGTAGAATTTTCACCTTCTTTTGGCTAGAATTGCTTTTTAGCACCACAAAGAGCCTTAAAACACCGCTTTGCTATGGGACAGTATTTTCGGCTAAACTAAATGTCCATTTTAACCGTAGGACCTGTAGCACGATTTTTTGGACTATCAGCATGAATAGAAACGAATGCGCAACCACAGGGTATTACAGCCATTAGGGCTCCAGGTTCAATACACGTATTGTTGTTAAAAATTTTAAATCAATATATTATCTCAGAATTTTCACACAATAGCCTTTTAAACTTCTTTTGGCTAAAATTGTCTTTTTGCAATACAAAATGGCTGAAAACACCGCTTTGCTTTCGAAACAGTCTTTTTGTCAAAAATTAATGTCTATGTTAACATTTTATTTTGTAGGACTACCTCGAGCTTTAGGAGCCAATACGCAACCGTACGGCATTACTGCCTCTGAAACTCGAAGCTTCATATGCGTAGAGATTTCTGATAAATCTGATTGAATCAACTATCTCAGATTTGTCACATAACAGTATTAAATAATGACAAAGACTATACTGCCTTTCCATCAAAAACACCAAAAACAAGAAGAACAATAGGAAATTATTTTAGCAAGACAGTGGGAAACTACTTAGAATGAATATTAAAAAAAAAATTCATTTTAGTTATATTGATTGTATTTTGTTGTAAGTGATTCTTCTTATATATTTATGTCTTGCTGAGGAAGACCCTTGGACATAGGGCCGAGTGTCTTGCAAAAGGAATTCCCTATTGTTCTTCTTATTTTGGGTATTTACAATAGCACTTTGGCCTTCTTTTGGCTAGAATTGTTGTTTTGCGCAACAAAATGACTGAAAAGATCACTTTGCTTTGGGGCTGTCTTTTTAGCTACAATAAATACCTATGTTAATCGGTTTTTTGTAGGACAGCCTGCATCTTTAGAGACTTTGTAGGTTTTTAGGTTAGGTCGGTTCACAACCTAGCCTACTAATTTCACGAATAGATAAATCAACATATAAAAAGTTTTGTGAAAAAGAAATAAAATATAACAAGTTCCTCGAAGACATAAATCAAGATGCAGTAAGTTTCTTGAAGAAATAATCCACATGCAGCAATTTTCACATGCGAAAATTAGCATGCATCATGTTTTATGAAGAAAAAACAACATGCATTAAGTTTCACGAAGAAAAATATTATGATAAATTAAGTTTAACAAAAGAATAAATCAACAAACAACAAGTGTTACAAAGAAAAATATCAAAATTAAGTTTCACGAACCCCAATCAGCCCGCAACAAGTTCAACGAACAAAACCAGTTTCACGAGGAGAAAATTCATGAACAAGTTTCATGAAGAGATAAACCAACCATGTAACACGTTTCACGACGAAGAAATGAAAATATAACAAGTTTCTTGAAGACTTAAAGCAAGAAAAATTAAGTTTCTTGAAGAAATAACCCACAGGCAAGAAGTTTCAAGAAATAAAAATCAGCATGCATCATTTTTCACGAAAAAACTAACATGCAACAAGTTCCGCTAAGAAAAATATCATGATAAATTTAGTTTCACGAAAATATAAATCAACATGCAAACAATTTTAAGAAGAACAATATGAAGATAAATTAAGTTTCACGAAAAAAAATCAACATGCAACAAGCTCCATGAACGAAACCAGTTTCACGACGAGAAAGATCATTTTACAAGCTTCACGAAGAGAAAATTCAACATGTAACAAGTTTCATGAAGAAAAAACAAATATATAACATTTATCGAAGACACAAATCAGGATACATTCAGTTTTTTGAAGAAACAATCCACAAGCAACAAGTTTCACAAACAAAAACAGCCTGCATCATGTTTGACGAGGAAACACCTAACATGCAACAAGTTTCACGAAGAAAAATATAATTATAAATTAATTTTCACGAAAAATTATATGAACATACAACAAGTTTTAATAAGAAAAACATCAATATAAATCAGGTTTCTCGAACAAAAATCAGCACGCTATAATTTCTATGAACAAAACCATTTTCACGACGAGAATAATCAATTTTACAAGTTTCAGGAAGAGAAAAATCAAAATGTAACAAGTTTCAAGAGGAAGAAATAAAAACATAACAAGTTTCTCGAGGAAATTAATCAAGATACATGAAGTTTCTTGAATAAATAACCCACCTGCAATAAGTTTCACGACCAAAAACCAGCATGCATCATGTTTCACGAAGAAAAAAACCAACAAGTAACAATTTTCAAAAATAAATACATCATGATAAACTAAGTTTTATGAAATAATAAATAATAATACAATAAGTTAAACGAAGCTCGAGGACATAAATCGGGATATATTAAGTATCTCTAAGAAATAATCCACATACATCATGTTCCACGAAGAAAAAACCAACATGCAACAAGTTCCAAAAAGAAAAATATCATGATAAACTAAGTTTCATGAGAGACAAAATAGTCCTACAACTAGTTTCATGAAGAACAATATAAAGGAAAATTAAGCTTCATTAACTATAATCAGCACAGCAAGATCGACGAACAAAACAGTTTTCAAGAGGAAGAAATCAATGTACACTTTTCATGAAGAGAAAAATCATCATGCAACAAGGTTCAGGAAGAAGAAATAAAAATATAGTAAGTTTCTTGAAGACATAAATTAAGATAAATTATATTTCATGAAGAAATAATTCACATGCCGCAAGTTTCATGAACAAAAATCGGCATGCTTTATATTTTGCGAAGAAAACATCAATATGCAACAAAATTCACGAAAAAAGAAATATAATGATATAATAAGCTTTATGAAAGAATAAGACAACACACAAAAAGTTTCAAAAAAGAAAAAATATCAAGATAAATTAAGTTTCACGAACAAAAAATCATTACGCAAAAAGTTCCACAAACAAAACCGGCTTCAAGAGAGAAAAAAAATCAATGTTCAAATGCCGCGAACAGAAAAATCAACATGCAACAAGTTTCAAGAAGAAACAATAAAAATTTTTGAAGACATAAATAAAGAAACATTAAGTTTCCTGAAGGAATAATCCACATGCAAAAAGTCACATAATGGCGGGATCCATATCCCGCCCAGCTGACCGGTTTATTCGATTTCTTGGGATACTTCTGGATGAAAATCTATCTTTCAAACGGCATACTGAGTCAATGAGATTAAAGGTTTCTCGAGGCCTTGGAATTATTCGAAAGCTGAAGCGAGTCTTTCCTTTCTCTATCCTTCGTCTATTATATTTCTCTCTTATTTACCCTTATTTATGCTACTGCTCGTCAGTGTGGATGTCAACATTTCCATCTGTACTTACACCTTTACATAATCTCCAACTGAAAGCAGCAAAAGTTCTTCAGTCTACCACCCATATTTCTGTTGAACTTCTGAAGATTAAAGATATTCCTTACACCTCTCTTTCATTGCGTTTCAGTATTTCCGTGGAGACCTTCCATCAAGTTTTTCCGGGCTTTTTGAAATTGTTCGAAATGTCAGTCCTTATGAAACTAGAAACAAGGATGATGTGCTAGTGCCATCCACCCCTGCAGTGTGCTCGGACTTTGGTCTGATAGTTGCTGTCGGACGTGCCTGGAATTCCATTCCTGTTTGGATTCGACGGTCCTGTACCATAGGATCCTTCAAGAAACGGTTGAAGAATTTTTTAATAAAAAAAAATTAAATTAAATTATAATATTGATCAGTTATTTATATTGTTTAGTTATCAAGATTTAATTTATTTATTTAATTATTTAGATTGAATTTATTTATTTAGATTTGGGTGGTGTGAGTGTTGGATCCTCGATGTATATATATTTTTTTTATTTTTTGTAAGTAAGTGGTGTGGAGGCCGGTTGTACTCGGGTGAGGATCGTTGAGTAGACTCTAAATATATTTTAAGTGTGAATGTAATTAATAGTTATTTATGTTTTGTTTTGTTGTTTTTTTTCCCAAATAACTGGCCATTGAGCCCTTTGGGATATTTTTTTGTTTATAAATGGATGGATATTGGTAATAAAAGGAACTTGAACTTGAACTTGTGGTGAAAAACAACAATTCTAGCCAAAAGAAGCCCAAAATGCTATGGTATGAAAATTTTGAGATGGATAATTGATTAAGAATTTTCGAAAATCCATACGCATATTGAGGCTTGTATTTCAGAGGCATTATGCCGTACGGTGGATTATTCGTTCCTAAAGCTCCTAGTATTCCTACAAAATAAATGGTTAATATAGACATTTATTTTAACCTAAACGACTGTTCCACGGCAAAGTGGTGTTTCCAGTCATTTTTTGTGCAAAACAACAATTCTAGCCAAAAGAAGTCCAAAATGCTATTGTTTGAAACTTCTGAGATAGTCAATTGATTTAGAATTATCAATGAATAAACACATATTGAGCCTCAAGTTTCAGAGAGAATAATGCCGTGTAGTAGCGCATTCGTTTCTAACGGTGCCGGCAATCCGCCAAAACAACGATTAACACCGATATTTATTTTATTAAAAAAGACTGTTTCAAAGCAAAGTTTCGAGCCATTTTGTGATGCAAAACATTAATTCTAGCCAAAAGAAATCCAAACACTATTGTGTGAAATTCTGATATGGTCAATTGATTTAGAATTATTAAAAGCTAAAATTATATTGAAACTCGAGTTTCAAATGAAGTAAATACGTACGGTAACGCATTCGTTTCTAAAGAAACAGGTAGTTCAACAAAATAAATGGTTATCATAAACATTTATTTTAGCCAAAAAGACCCTCCCACAGCAAGGCTGTGTTTTCAGCCATTTCGTAGTGCAAAACAATAATTCTAGCAGAAAGAAATTGAAAGAACTATCGTATAAAAATTCTGAGAAAGTCAGTTTTGGTTTAGAATTAGCAAGAAACTATAGTAATATTGAGCCTCGAGTTTCAGAGGCAGTAATGCCACAGGGTAGCGCATTGGCATATTGAGCCTCGAGTTTCAGAGGCAGTAATGCCATACGGTAGTGTATTCGTTTCTAAAGGTGCAGGTAATCCTACAAAATAACGGTTAACATGGATATTTACTTTAGCCAAAAAGAGTGTCCTACAGCAAATTTGTGTTTTCTTGGCGCAAAACAACACTTTTAGCCAAAAGGAGTCCAAAGAAGCTATTGTGTGAAAATTCTGGAATAGTTAATTGATCTAGAATTATCGAAAATCAGTTGCCATATTGAGCCTCGAGTCTCAGAGACAGTAATCCGTTTGGTAGTGCATTGGTTTCTGAAGTTGCAGATAGCCCAACAAAATAATGGTTAACATAGACATTAACTTTAGCTAAAAAGACTATCCCGCAGAACACACACATCCGTGATCATTCTTCTAGCAAAAAATGCAAAATCTTTGCTGATGTTGTATCTCTGCTTATATTTCTTTACGTTTTTGCTTATAGGAGCTGTGTAAAACGTGAACATAAGCACAAATAAAAGTTTACGTCAAATAACCTCCCCCCTTTTAATTGCTTGCTAGAGTGGGCTAGCCACATATTGTCACGGTGGTCTGAATATGCTTAGTCTTGGCTCAAAGAAACGTAGCATTTTCTTTAAAAGCTATCGAAAAAAAACAGAATGCAAAAATGTGTCTCTTTTTCTCGTAGGTGCTATTAGTAGAGCAGTAGAAACGATGTAATTTTATTAAGACCTTTAAGAAATAACTCTTAATTATCTCTAATTTTAACCCTCCCCTCTGGAATTGATTGCTATGGTTACAATTTGTCTTTAATTCATGATTCTTTTGGCTTATATATTATCTTTTATAAGGTTTTTTCAAGTTTTTTAGTTTGTTGCGTTTTATTAGATTTTTACATATTTTGATATTGCTTGTAAATTTATTTCTATTAATAAAAGTTATTTTTGCAAAAGCCCTCACTCTTTAGATTCCTTGTTCCACGATAAGACTTGAATACGTAAACATTTACGCAGTGAAATATCTAAAACAAATGCTATGTAACATCTACTATGTAACTTGACCTGTCTAGGTCACTTCAGAAAATTAATAAGACTGTAACATGCAGGTGAGTCTGATAGAGTAAAAATTAACAGCATTAGGATACTTATGCTCTCATGTGGAAAGGACTGAAAATATCCTAGTCATTTAATCGTTCTATTACACGGGAACAGGAGTTTCTCCTTTCTGTAATAGATTTTCATGTAGAAAGTATACCTCGAATCAAATATTATGAATAGTTTGCTAGTCCAGATGGCTAGGGGTCATGTCTGACCATTGGGGAAATCTCTGACATTCCAACCTAACGTGGACAAAAATGTTTAGATTACTAAAGTTTCTCGAGAAAAAACATCATGAAAAAATTGAATCTAAAAAAACCGTCTTGAAGGAAATTAAATCCTGAAGAAAAAACCCTTGAAAGAAGAAAAGAGTATCTTGAAAGAAAAATTAAATCCTGAAAAACCTCTCTTAAAGTATTATGTAACACCTGTTTGTTAATCGTAGTTCCGAACACCTAACGTGTGTGTTGCCAATACATCATTCCCAATAAATCTACCAATAAATCTATCAAGTCACACAAGGTTGCTTCACATCCCACGTGTGCACTTTCATTATTTAAGACTCACGTGTGTTCCCTCCTCAGTTACAGCCGGGGTTTCCCAGCTTGACTAGCAGACTCTAACACGCAAGTCTTATCTAATAGACTCTAAGTACTATTACGTAACATCCAAAAGTGACCAGCTATTACGTGACAACCAAACCATATTACATAACAACCAAAAGTAAACATTCCCCATTACTTAGGTGCACTACACCGATACAAGTACGCTGTAGTATTATGCAAGACCCAGGTGTGCGTAATAACGTCCTAAGGGGCTAGTAGCTCCTGTTGTACACCCCCTATATGTGTGTTGAGAACTGGACCCCCCTCACTACTACTTTCCGGAGCGATTTTTACTGGAAGGGGGATGTATTTTACGTAAGACTAAATTTCTACGGATTAATTTCTCTTAGTAGGGGAATCTTTCATAGAGGATGAGCTTACAGAAATTAATCTCTCAGAAATATCTACCATTATATTAATTATATTAACATAAACTAAACTATCAGAAGTTAAACAATGAGAAATTCTACCGTTTTTAAACTTAAAGTAAGAAGCAACATCACAATGCAAAACTAACAGGTATTATTCCGTATATGAAGGGGTTGCCTCCCCTTCTCAATACCTAATTCTTTACGTTAAAGTTTGGCGGTTTGTCCCAATTTTTAAGAACGGTTCCTAAAACCCAAGGGTCGTTTAATTAGAATAGGAAGCTTTTCTTTAAGGGCTAAGAGCTTTAACGTGAAGAGTAAGGTATTGAGGGGGGCAGATCATTTATATACGGAACGATTTTTGATCGTCTCAAGTTTTAGCGTTGCTCCTTACTTTCAGTTTAAAAAATGTTTGTTTTTATTTAATCATGAACAAAAGCCAAATAAGTTGCTGAATTTGTTCATTTATTAGTGCTTGGAACCTATTGTGCCTCTTCTCATTACTTTTTACTGAGCCTTTTTTCTTGCTATGTAATAGGGAGGAACGGATGGGGAGTCCCCCCAAGATGTTATGTACTTCCCTTATCAGAAACTTATTGACTCTGATTGTATAACAAAAACTATTTACCTCAAGCACCCATTCGACTATGCTCTGCCATAGCTTAGTACCAAAAGATTTTATTTTGGGTTAAGGAAAGAGCCCCTCTAGTCTCGACACGGCGAATTCAATGGCAACCTAGAATTGATTTTTGTTATTTTGCAAGTTTCTGGATGCATTGTTTCGTGGTCTGGTAGGTTGAAGTTTCTTTGAAACAGTCACGACTTGCAATGATTTGATCATTGCTCTTACGAAGCAAAAAAAACTCGAAACTCCTGATCCACCGTTTGCTTCATCTTTGAACGATTTAAAGCATTTCGTGAGTTTTTCTTGCTTTTTAGGCATAAAAAGTGCATGCCCTGCAATTCATCTTCACGACTATGATCAAATCCATACAAAATTCCTGGTTTCGACTTGAGCAAAAACCAACAATTCAACTACAAAACGATCTTACAAGGACGTCCGTTGGGAGGCTTGAAAGGTTGCAAGGATGATTTTATCGAGCTGCAAGGAAATCACCCCCTTTCTCCTAGGTCAAGGTGACAAAGATGAGACCTGTGCCCTTCGGGTCCCTCTTGTATTGAAAAATTAGTAATATTACACCAACATGGTGTTTGTCAAGCATATGCGGTTACTTAGTTCGGCTAAGGCAAAACTTATTTGAAGAATCCAGGACCTCTACCTTTTTGAATCCAGTACCCTTTTTTAAAGGGTAAGTATGTGAGAGTGGTTTTGTCCTTCTTTATTTTTTGTTTTTAAATAAATAGGTTGAGAATCAGAGGATTGCAGCCGTTTAACATCAGGCTGTTTGAGCCTTCCCCGGGCGGTTGTGTGTACGTATAGTTTTTGGAATTTAGTAGCTAATAAAGCATTCACTCATTCATTAGTCTTGATTCGTAGATAGTCCCGCAGTACCATATTTACTATTTTCCTCTCCTATAAAATGACAATTGTACCGAGCAATTTGAAAAAGGCTTCAAAATGAGAAGAGTGACTAATTAGCAAATTATTTTTAAGAATGTAAATGTGGTTGTTTATTTTTTATATCTCTCAGAAAATAGACCAAATTGACAAAGTTGCAAAGAAACCTGGACAGTTACATTCTTGGAAGTGCCTGACATGTGCAAGCAAAAGCATGCACCATCAGTCGGTACACTTCTTCGTTTCTATGGTGATACCCATTAACTTAGTTTGCTGTCGATTTTACGGTATTATGTGTTCATTATTAATTCAAGTAGGGTAGCAATTAAAAAAAGAGGACAACAGTAAAATTGGACTAAAATACATGCTTTTATGGCAAGAACATAGTTGAACCTGTAAAATTCTAAATCTGTTGAAACTTCATATTCAAATTTAGGATCTAAGATCGGAAATTTGAAATCCATCATATTAATATCTCTTCGTAATTTGATTCATTTATTCATCTATAGCACTATTAGTTATTTTCATGTTTGATATAGCTATTCATTTTTATTTCTGTTAGCGTGGGGTTTCATTTTATCATTGACTAGCTTACCCATCGGGCATTGTCGTGATCTCAAAAGAAAGGAAATTCAAGAAAAATTCCTACCAGAAAATTCCCCCTTAGCGGAATTAAAACAATTATTTGAAAAGTTCCCCAAAGGAATGTTCTCCCCGCAAACAAATCTCTTTCCCCCTAAAATGCCTCCTCCAATTTGACCCCCTTACCCCCTGGAAATTTATCCCCCTCCCCGCGAAAAATTTCACCTCGACAATTTCTCTATGGTTTTAACCTTGTATTTTTCATAATAATGTAATTCTGATAGTCAGTTCTCTTAAAATGTTGAAGCCGAAGAAGCCAAAAAAAAAGAAAAAAGAAAAAAAATTAAAGTATACTATTTTATAAGAAATTCGAAATTCTTAGCAGCACTGCGACAGAAAAAATCACAATAGAAATAACACAAATTTTCGTAAAATATATTAACTGTACAACTAAAGTTCTCTTAGTGTTCTTCATTTTTAAAGTCCCTAAACATTTCAAATGGGACAATATTTCATAAGAAATGAATTTTTTTTTTCTGGAACGTCTCAAAAATTCTGGTGATAATATGACGAATTGGACTCTTTATGTGACAAATGAAGCGCGAGTTTTTCAAAATTCCGCAAACATAGGGAAATATCACTAGTTAGTTTATTTTAACTAGTTTAGCATGTTGTTGGGGAAATTCAAACAACACCGCCGTAACGGAAGTCCTTCTCTAGAGTGCTGAAACTTGGCCAGCTGCTGCTTCTGTTCGTGATGCCATAGATGTGGTGCCCAAAGAAGCTTCTTAAGACGAATCGAAGGGATCAAGTGGTACGGTTTCGTCTCGAACACCCGACGAAAGGACTTTTCGGGGGGGCACAAAAAACTTATAAAAAACTCATTAAAAATTTGTTTATATTCATTTTTGATACGTTTTTTACGAATCAGACAAGCATTTCAAGGGGGAAATTCAAACAACCTAACCCTCTCCCTGGATACAGGCCTGCTTCTACTTTATCTTTAAATTATAATGATTAATTATAAAATAACTATAACCGTTAGAATATTTATTTGAAATTTCGTGCTACTAAAATTTCTAAGCCCGGGGCAAGTGCCCCCTTTTCTCCCCCGTAAAACCACCACTGGGGAAGGAGTATATTTTAAAAAAAATATTCGTTGTTCAAACCTGGATTTTTTAGTGATTTTCAGGCTTCGCTTGACACAAACTTGACTTTTCAAACATCTATATAGGAAAAGGTTTCGGATTTTCACTTTCACTTTTTTGGCACTGGTTTACTAAGCAATAGAATTATAGCTAGAATTATTAGTTTTCTAATTTGCACTTAGCTCCTGTCATCACTCGTATTTGCAATCTAGGATCGATGGGGCTTAAACCATCCTTGTTTGTCATTTATCACGCCTGCTTTAGAATACTCATTGAAATAGAGACACAACTAAAAATCCTCCTATAGAGAATAAGGGGTATTAGACTGATGGATTTGCCTTTTCTTGGCGGGAGGCTTTTCAAACTGTTGTGGAAAAGTCAGATCTGCTTCCCTGTAGCTTTGTGGACATGCATGTATTATCATTTGAATAAGCAGCTTTCTTCACCCTTTGAAGCAATGCTCTGCACGTGTCTGATATATTGAACTTCTATTTGATTTTGAATTGGTTATCTTACAGCTCTGTATGGTTTCTATCACCGGTAACCGGTAAAGTTGTTGGCAATAAAACTGTTTGTACTTTTGTTGGTTCAGGAAATCATGCCTTTGACACATCTGCTTCAATAGCGTGCTTTATGTTTGTTTCTGATACTGGTACTTGTGTATTATCCAGAACACACTCAAGAAGTTTGCTCTGTTAGATCTCAGACAAACCGGTTTATCTGTTATAATTATCTACGGTTTATCTACAATCGCTTATAATTAGCTTAATATTAGTGAGAAAAACTATGATTTTGGTATATTTTAATCAAATATTTAATATATAGAGGTGGTTAGGTTAGATGTTTAAAATAATGCGTTTTGGGTGGCCTGCTTTCCATAATTCTTTGCTGTAGTTTCCATAATTTTGTTACTAAAGTCTTATATTTTCATCATATTTTGGTATATTTCAATATGATTTACCTAATTTCACTTCTTGAGTGTGTTCTGGATAATACACAAGTACCATGATAGCCTTCTAGCAATAACAACTCTAGTTGAATTCGGTAATTTGAAACGTCAGTCAACGGAATGTCATTCTTGTGGATGCAAAATTATTTCAAAGAATCAAAAGGAAGAAAAAAATTCAGGGTCTAGTTTATGGCCCTTTCTGAACTCACAAAATTCTTGCTTAATTACTTTCAGGAAGTTTCGCCTTGTTGAATTTTCACAGTCACATCCCCTTTAACTCCTCCCTATCTCTGATTAATACCTGGATGCAAACCTGGAGAATGTCTTTAGCTTGACCACTTTCTTTTTTTTCAAATAGCTATTTTGAACCAACTATTCAAACAAAATAAGTGCGAAAAAAGTTGTAAAACAACAAGGCCAGCAAACTCTTGTACGTGGCACAAAGCTACCCCCAGGTATTACGAGGGGTGTAGCTGAACTTAGTTGTCCATATAACACGATATAATTTTCTAATTGTTTTTCATTATGCTTGGTATAATTTGTCTTTTGTAAATGATCTAAAATTGTTTTTACCGATCGCCATGATTGGTTTTCAGAACGCAAACACGCTCTGCAATAAATTTAAAGAATGCCACCCTTTAATCGTCAAACGCTTTAAGGTGATTCAAAAAAAGAATGTGATTCAACTGAAAATAAGGAGCAACATTGAAACTTCAAATGAATATAAATTACTCCTTATATGAGGGGCCCTTCCAATATACTTCTCAAAACTAATATACTAAAATACTTCACATTGAATTCACCAGCGCTTGTGTTTGAGCGGTCTTTCTTAAGAAATTGTGACAAAAAGTCAAATTTTAGCCTATAGACAGGAGATTGAGGAAGGGACAGCAACCCTAATATACGGGATAATTTCTGGTTGCTTTAAGTCTTAATCTTGCTCCTTACTTGCTTCCTTAAGTTGCTTTTCATTAAATTGAATTTCTGACCATTTTTTAAATCCTTCCAGGCAAACCCCTCCCCCCTTTGCAAAATTTTCCATTAAAGCTCCCCCCATTAAACTTTCCTCGCCACGTAAAATTATCACCGTGGAAAATTTCCCTTGCATAAAATTTCCCAAATTTCCGTATATTTCCTATTAATAAATACAATATGTAAACAGTGGGAAAGTTGCATAGCTGTCAGCCCTTTCCCCAGGGGCTGTAGGGGGTGTCATTACCAGAGGTATGATTACTAAGCCTTTTAACTATGCCGAATCAAATGAATATCTCTTAATTTTATTAGATGTATTATTAATTTTATTAGATGTATGTATAATTTTATTAGATGTATAGGCACTTGAACTTTCCATTTCCTCAAGAATGAGCCTTCTCCCAAATTTTTAAGACAATTGGTTCGTTACGATGACCCCTGGGAAAAACAACAACAAACAAATAAACACACATCCGTGATCTTTCTTCTGACAAAAATACAAAATTCCATATTTTCGTACATAGGAGCTGAAACCTTTGCAAGAGAGTCATATCAATAGATGCCAAAATTCTAGAAAAATTAATTATTATGCAACAACAAATTAAAATAATCTATTTTTATATGTAAAATAAAGTAAACTAAATGCTATCAATTAGATAATAATTTATTAGCATACAAAAATTTGTACAAATTTAGGAACAGGGAAAAACTCCCAGAAAAGGGGGCAATCTTAATAAAAGTTTACAAAAATAAGACTTTTAATATATTTTCCAGATAAGAATGGTGACAGATATGTCGTTATTTGCTTGTTTTATTTTTATCATTATTCCATTTTTTTTTCACTGGTGGTTACATCAAACCTGGGACCGGAAAACATCGTGAAAAGATACGTTCAACAGAAAATTTTAAGCTGTAGCAAAAGTTAGGGTATACCTTTTTAATTAAAAATAATAAAAAAAAAGCATTTTGCGTTACAACCAGGTGTCACTTACTGTCATTGTAATGACTGTCATTGTAATTACTGTCATTGTAATTACTGTCATGCCTCAGAATAATAGTTTTGATTCGAATAGAGCTAGATAATATGGAAATTGTATTGTAAGGCAACGATTTGGTTTGGATTTATCAAGAAAGCTATTTATATAACCTATCAGTAAAAAAATAATCCTGCACACTGTTGCACCGTGACGCATTTGTCCTTGAAGTACCAATAACAGTGAAAATGGACTCTGGTTGTTGCAATTTGTTAACTGGAAGCTTATACAACCATACATGTGTAAAAAGAAAGTAGAACAAAATAGAAAGATCAATTTTTAATGAGAAAGAGCTCCATATGCAATTGTGCAGTTTTGTGTAGTAGCAGATGCAAAATTAAAAAAAATATATAGGTGAAAAAATCAGCAAAAAATCGGCTAAAAACATATGGCACCAAACAGCTTTAGAATCTGTAGCTTTCCCTTGAAGGCTTACTTATTTTTCGGAATAATAGATTATTTAAGTCTGAATCTTTATGGACAATCAGATTCCTGCCATTGTTTGCATTAAAATCGTAATTTTGGTTCAAACAAGAGCTAGTATACTATTGAAATCAAATTGTCACGTAGTCAATTAGCTTATGACTTTAAAAAAATATGGTACTTGTGTATTATTCAGAACACACTCAATAAGTGAAGTTGGGTTCTTTCGTGAAACAAACTACGATGCCAGGACATTTTAATGAAATATTTTATGTATAGAGGTAGCTAGGTTAGGTTAAGTTAGGTATTTGATATAATGCACCCCACCCCATCCCTCTAACTTTTGTCCATAGCCCAAACTTTTGATAAAACTAATGAAATAAAACAAAATATGATGAAAATATAATACTTTATTAGGAAAACTGTAAAATTAGAACTTAGAATTACGTACCCAGAACTGCAGTAATAAATGGTATTCTACTGTCAGCAAACCACGTATTTAAATGCAAATTGACTTTTTTTAAACATGGCCTATTGTTACACTTCCAAAAATGTTCCTTCTCGTAAGAGTATAAAGTCATGTTGTGTCCATTGACGCACTTATTTTTTTGTAACCAATAACCCCTTATCCTGGAAAAATATAATTGCCTCTTTTTCAGTCTTTGGAAAATCCCAAATCTTCATTTGAAAATCCATGTTCTGACACTATCTTCTATCACTATGCGTACCAATCTAAATTGAGTTTTGTCTTTGTGGCTATGAAACTGGATTTTCTCAGCTAAATTCTTGAGTGTGTTCTGAATTGAATGAATTGAATAATGAACAAGTACCAAATATTTAATTAAAATGTACCTACATCGTAGTTTGTTTCACGAAAGAACCTAACTTCACTTATTGAGTATATTCTGGGTAATACACAAGTAGCCTACCAAAACTATTTATATATACCTTTCAGTTACGTAAACCACACTACACACTGTTGTCCTTGAAGTCCTTGTCCTTTAAGTACCAAGAACAGTGAAAATGGAATCTGGTTGTTTTAATTGGTTAAGTGGAAGCTTATACAACCATATCTCGAAAAAAGTATTGGTTAAGTTGGTTAAGTTAGTTTAAAGGTTAGTTTTAAGGTTTATTAGTTAAGGCTAATTAGTTAAGTTAGGTTTTAATTGGTTAAGTGGAAGCTTATGCAATCATGTCTCGAAAAAGTAGAAGAAAATAAATTTCAAAGCTCAATTTTCCATAAGAAGGAACTCCGTAAACAGTTGTGCAGTTTTCTTAGTAGCTGATCCCAAATTAAAAAAAAAAAAAAAAAAAAAAAAAACAGCTGAAATATTAAAAGTAATAAACTATATATTGGATTGGATGCTCTTCCTCCACTGTTCAGTATAACGGTGAAAACTTTAAGCTTTGGTCTCGGTTCTTAGAGAATTAATGGTCTAACAAAAGATTAATATGATAAAAAGTTTAACTTTTTTTCAAGATTTTTCAAGAACAAAATGGTTCGTTTGAATGTATTTACTTTGAAAAATACAATACTCAATTCATAGGTTTAAAAAGTAATCAGTAAATAAAACAATTGTATTCGTGCATTAGCTAAATTTATTAAATTCAAAAGTACTTTTAGAAAAATGCCAGTTAAACTTTAGCATAAAGAGCTGAGGGGTACTAATACGGTGGCCTGTTTGATTGGAGGGAAGAGATAATAAAAAAATGGGGGGAACGATTGCCCCACTATTTCATCGCCCAAAACAGACCAGTTGTGATGAGGTTTTATTGCTCCCGGCTTTAAAAACATTAAGAAAGGGGACAAGTTGTAAATATGTGATACTTCAATATTACAACTGCCGAAAAGAACAATAAGAACGGTTTTTCTTACTTATTTAGAGTAATTACTTACTTATTAGAACTTATTTAACTGGTTTTCTCATGCGTTTTCATATCATTATACTCCTATTCAATAAGTGCAGGAGGTGTCATAAAATTTCCCGCTCCAAACCCGGCATAGGCACAACCTATGCCATGCCGGGTACAACCTCCATTTTCACTACATATTCCTATCTGCAGTCTTAACTTTCTTTCTTAAGACACAATAAGCAACTTTAAAGATTGTTTTTCTAAAATTATTCCAGCCATCATCCACATTGTCAAGTTTTAAATTCTCAAGTTTAGTATTCAACTGTTCCCTGGAAATGTCCTGTGGTGGCGCAGTGGGTTTGACCTTAGCTTGGTAATACGGGACCCAGAGATCGAATCATGCTGCAGGAATGCACTGCAGGGCCGACGCAGGGACCTTAGTAGTCAAGAAGCGTCGTTAATCTGATACAATACAATACTGTTCCTGGAAAGTTTCTCTCAAATTCTCATCCTGAGTCTACTAACATCATAACTTCCCGGGAGGTAGGTACCCTTCCAAAATTTTAGCTTTAATTAACCTTACACACTACTAGATGGTGATCTTTACTTTTAACATCGATAACAGCACTCCTACATACTCTAGTATCTTGTATTGATCCTGCCAGTCTTCGGTTTACTTTAAAATAATCAATAAGGTTTGCTGTCTTACCATCACTTGAATACCATGTCAACTTATTTTATGACCAAACACCGAATTGGTTAGAACTAGATTGTTATACCTACAAATTTGCAAAAGTCTGTAGCCATTACTGTTTTCTTTTCCTACACCAAATTTACCTAGGCTAGAATAACATTTATCCCTATTTCTACCGACCTGGGCGGTAAAATCTATTAGTAAAAACACCGCATTTCTACCTGGGACCCTGTATATTTGCTCCTGTAACTGAAAGTAAAAATCATCTGAGTTACTAGTATCTCCATCAGTCGGTTCAAAAGGGGCATATACTACTAGAACTGACACCCTGAATTTTTTTAATCATAAAATGAGTATTCTATTATTGATAGCTCCCCAGCCTAAACAAGACTTAGCAGCTTCCTTATTCATCATGAGCCCTACTCCCTCTCTATGTACCCTATCCTTCCTGCCTGAGTAAATAAATTTTGTATCACCTGATTTCGTGCTTCCTACCCCTGGGATAAGAGTTTCTGAAACTCCTAATAAGTCCAGTTCGAATCGTCAATCAAAATGTCCATACGATGGTCATTTTTTAACGTCGTGACTTTCCAAGTTCCAATTTTCATGATTTTTAAATCATTGAAATTATTTTAGCCTCAAGAAAAGCAATGATCCTAGATACCAGTGCAGGACGGAGATCAACATATTTTCTCAAGGCTAAACCGAAGTGCTTAAGCCGGCTCGGAATCGGACAGCAAGAAGTCCCTGTGAGCTCCAGTATGAATGGAGGCTTTGTGCAATCCTGGGCACAACATGGTTTTCAGCACTTGACGATGGTCTTCTAACAGCCCGAGCAATGCTCTTCTATGTACATATATATATATATATATATATATATATATATATATATATATATATATATATATATTACTCTCGTGTTATAGCGACCATGCGTTTTTCTTGATCTGTAATGAAACCGGGTTCTGTGTTCACTCGAAGATAATCAGCTTAGCCTGATTGAGATAAACGGTAACTATGCAGGTATATTTTAATTATAAATATTTAATATATAGAATGGCCAGGTTAGGTATTTAATATAACCGGTTCTGGCGGCCAGCTTTCCATAATTTTCTGTTGTATTTTCCATAATTTTGCGACTTAAGTAAAATAATTTCATAAAATTTTGGTATATTTCATTAGGAATAACCTAACTTACTTCTTTGGTGTGGTCACTGTAACACCTAGGTACCAAATATATATATATATATATATATATATATATATATATATATATATATATATATATATATATATATATATATATATATATATATATATATATATATATAGTATAATTTTATTTAATTATATACAAATATAATAAATTGTAATCATGCGCTAAATTAATCTCCTTTAAACAAACAGTCAAATTCACTTCCATTGAGCATGTGTTAAAGGCTTGAAGCTGACAGTTCAGAAGAAAATATTGCAAGAAGAGATCCAATTTTCCTCCTCGATTAATCTTTTGAAGCAGTTCTGCTCAAATGAGCATATAATGCAAACAAATATTAATCCCTACACCAAGGTTTTTGAAAGGGGTAAACTACATACCGGAAGACAGGGCGTCAAGCAGTCTATGTCGTATTACAAGTACACTTTTAAAATTCCTTTGGGGCTTATTGTCACCTGTTCAATTGGAACAAATATTTTTACTGATGCATAAGCAGCCTTTTGAAATCACAACTAGGGCCAATTGAGAAAATTCAACTCTGGAATGTTGTGCAGGCGGAAATAGATACTTAAATTAATGCGGAAGGATATGCTTCCATCAATGCCTATTGAAATTCAAAATGGCTTACAAAGATACATCGAATTTACTTTTAAGTCATGTCACGATCGCTGAGTCTCAATTGTTTTTTGTTTTTTTTTTCTCTCTTTCTTTTTATCACTCGTATTCGTAAGTTAGTTACGTAAATTAAAATACGGAAAACCTTCACATAAGGTGTGCATTAAAAATAAAATTATTATTAATAGATAAGTTGCATCAAGCTTATAAAATAAATTATCATTTTATTTTAGTTATTTTAATTAGTTGTCTATTTTGAAATAGGCAACAGAATATGCATTAAAACATAATTAAAATATGGCACACCGTAACACAGGACAGAACAAGAGATTTTGTTATGAGAAAAATAGGCTAATTTTTTTTCTTAAAGAACGTCAAAGAATACCCAAGAGTAAAGTCTTGAGGAGTTAACTTCTAAACACCCGACAATCTATACTTGGGACCTACAAAACGGCGGTTTAAAGCACGCATGTCTGAGATGAGTGGGAAAGAGGGTTTAGAACTACTGACAACTTAAATTACTAAGGTTTACTTTTTAATTTTCCCCACTATATCTTTGACACTAAGGATCTAAAATGCTTTATGTTTTCAGTAAAGTGCAAATGACGTTCTGGTATTTAGCAGTCCTAGGGGGATTAGCTCTCCTCCTGTTTGTGGTAATTTCTGCACGTTTTAAGTTTGACCTGATTATTAAGCGTAATTTATTTTTATATTGGGTCTCGTTTGTTTATAGATCGTGATTACTGTTCATTTTGAGCTTGAATTATTATTTGACTTTGTTTCTACTTGTCTTCGGGTCAATGCGGCTCTATATATTTCTTTGAAGAACATCTATCGCGGAGCAAGTTTTTTAAGGAACCTCTGTTCGTTTTTAATTGACACTGTTCTTCTTTCTTTTTAAGTGCTTAAGCAACAAACATTTAAAAAAAAAATCGGGGTTTTCTCCTGAAGAATCACAGTTTTTGGTTGCTATCTATATTTTGGACAAAATTTTTGCCAAAAACTTTAATAATACTTTGCTATAAAAACTTCAGTTGGATGACTAAGGGGTGTATTATTGAACAAATAGATTAAAAATCTCCTTTTTTGGCTTTCGATAGAAATAAAGTCTTCCAGACCCCCTTTATTTTACAACTTTGAGTGTAACCTAACACAGATCGAATATCGCACACATCGTGGTAACGAACACGGTGACTTGGCTCAATAATGAAACGAAAGTCTGAAAAACAGATTTCTTTATCAATTGATATATCACCAAATTTGCTGATTCCAATTTTATAAAATTTAATGTTAGCCTACCTACCAAAAGCTGCGAGACTGCTAACATTTGCCTGATTTCTAAAAAACGTGAAAAACAGCCCCAAAAAGTCAAACGATCGTAACGAAAATCACAATATTAAATTCAGAATCAGAGGCAAAGCTATATCATTGCTTGTAGTAAAGGGCATACGGCTTTAATGTTTTATTATTTATTTTTTCCCCAGAGGCACTTCATAGTCATGGAAGAGGTCGTCGTATAAACTTCAAAGGGGCTATATCCATTGGAAATAGAGAGTTCTAGTGCCCTTTTTAAGATTAAAAAGCGATCAGAGGGCAACTAGCCCCCCCCCGCCCCGCACTTTTTCCCAAATGGATTCGAATTTTGTTTAGATAGCCATTTTATTAAAAATAGTTCAAAGATCATATAACAAAACTCCGATGTCGACACAATCCCCCAGGGCCCAAGGGCAGGTGTTGTAAATTATGCCCTAGAGGCATATATGGTTCTTATGGAGGGGATGCTTGTATAAAGTTCAGAGAGGGCTGATTTGATTGAAAATTGAAAGTTCTTGTTCACTTTTTAAGAGTCAAAAGAGATCCAAGGGCAAAATATCTCTCCAACCCCTCTTTCCTCCAACCCATCCGACAAGAGTTTTGAGATAGCTATTTTTTAAAATAGTCCAAATATCATAAAATGAAAACTCCAGGGTTGAAACGACCATCCAGGGCCTGAGGGCAGACGTTGTAAGTAATGCCCTGTGGGCATATGTTTCTTATGGAAGGGATGCTCGTATAAACTTCAGAAAGGGTTCATTTCATTGGAAATTGAAATTCCAGTTCAGTTTGTGAGTTTGAAAAGATATTGGAAAGCAGCTAGCACGCCATGTCCCCTTTTTCTCCAAACGTATCCGTTAAAAATTTTGAGAGAGCCATTTTGTTAAAAATAGTTAAAAGGTCAGATAACAAAAACTCAGATGTCGATACAACCCCCCAGGACCTGTGGAAAGGTATTGTAAGGTATGCCTTTGGGGCACATATGGTTCTTACGAAAGGGATTCTTGTATAAACTTCAGAGAGGGCTCATTTGATTGGAAATTGAAAGTTCTAGTTTACTTTTTAAGAGTCAAAAGAGATCCGAGGGCAATTAGTCCCCCCCACACCTTATTTTCCTCTAAACTATCCGATGCAAATTTTTTAGATAACCATTTTTTTTTTAATAGCTCAAAAGTCAGCTAAGAAAAAACTCCTGTGTCGACACATCCCCCCAGGGGCCAGAGACAGGCGTTGTAAGTTATGCTCTGGGGGCCTATATGGCTCTTATGGAAGGGATGCCCGTATAACACTTTGAAAAGGACTTGTTTGATTGGAAATTGAGAGTTCTAGCCCACTCTTTAAGAGTCAAAAGATATCCGAGTGCAAATAGCCCCCCACCCTCCCATGCGCTATTTTCTTAAAAGCCATCCGGTAACAACTTTGAAATAGCCATTTTTTGAATATAGTTCAAAGATCGTCTAACGAAAACTCCGGGGTCGAAACAAACCTCCAGGATCCGGGGGCAGGCATTGTAAGTTATGCACATGGGGCATATTTGTTTCATATGCAAGGGATGGTCTTATTAACTTCAGAGAGCTCATTTGATTTGAAACTGAAAGTTCTAGTTCATTTTTAAGAGTCAAAAGAGATCGAAGGGCAAGTAATTCCCCTCCAAGCCCTGTTTTCCTCAAACCCATTCGATAAGAACATTGAGATAGTCATTTTTTGAATAAGTTAAAGTATCATATAGCAAAAACTACGGGATTGACACAATCCCTCAGGGCCCAGGGATAGCCGTTGGAAGTTATGCCCTGGGAGCATATATGGTTGTTATGGAAGGGATGCTCGTATAAACTTCATAGAGGGCACATTTGATTGAAAAATTGAAAGCTGCAGTTCATTTTTTCAGAGTCAAAAGAGATTGGAAGGTAACTAGTCCTCCCCTGCCCTTTTTCCCCAAATCCATCCGATACAAATTTTGAGACAGCCATTTTTTTTAAAAATAGTTCAAAGATCATATAACAAAAACTCCCGTATTGACATTACCCCCCAAGGCCCGTGGGCAAGCGTTGTAAGTTGTGTCCATGGGGTATATATGGTTGATATGAAAGGGATGGTCGTATAAACTTCAGAGAGGGCTTATTTGATTGGAAACTGAGAGTTCGAATTCCATTTTTAAGAGTCAAAAGAGATCTGAGGGCAAGTAGTCTCTCCGTGCCCTTTTTTCCACAAGCCCATCCGATAAAATACTGAGATAGGCATTTTTTTTAGATAGCTCAAAGGTCAGATAAGAAAAACTCCCGTGTCACCGTAAACCCCAGGGCCCGGGTGCAAGCGTTATAAGTTATGCTCTGGGGGTATATATGGTTCTTATGGAAGGGATGCTCGTATAGACTTTGGAGAGGGCTCATTTGACTGTAAATCTAAATTTCAAGTTAACTTTTTAAGAGTCAAAAGAGATCCGAGAGAAACTATTCCCCCCCCCCTAGCCTTTTTTCCCCAAACCCGTCCGGTAAAAATTTCAAGTGTTTTAAGTTATGCCCCAGAGGCGTATAAAACTTTTATGTAAGGGGCGTTTGTATAAACTTTGAAGGTGGCTCATTTGATTGGAAATTGATAGTTCTATTTACCTTTTTACGAGTCAAAGGTTAACTGATGGCTTCTATCCCCCCCCCCCCAAACGAACACCTTTTTTACCAAAATACATCAAATTCCCCCAGAGCCAGGGGAAGGGTTGTAACTTATACCGCGGGGGCATATAAGGTTTTTATGGAAGAAGTGTTCGCATAAACTTTAGATGGGACTCAAATGATTAGAAATTACTAATGATTAGAAACTTCTAATTTACCTTTGAAGAGTCAAAAGTGATCCAATGGCGACTAGCCAACCTTCCCTCCGAGCCTTCTTTTCCCCAAATGCTTCCATTTGAACAAAGGTAATATATAAAAAAAAATTCAGGGATAAAATAGCTTTTCCCCCAGAATCCGGGGGCAAATATTGTAAAATATGCCCTGGGGGCACATAGGGTTTTTATGGAAGGGATGGTCGTATAAACTTTGGAGGGGGCTTAATCAATTGTAAATCCGAATGTATAGTGCCCTTTTCAAGATTCAAGAGTGATTGAAGGACAACTGGCCCCCCAATGCCCTTTTTCCCCAAATGTATCCAATCAAAATCTTGAGATAACTATTTTATTCAAAATAGTTTAAAGATCGAATAACAAAAACTACAAGGTCGACCCATCCTCCCAGAGACCGGAGGCAACTGTTACAAGCTATGCCCCGAGGGCATATACGGTTTAATGTAAGGGGTTATTCAGAAGTACATAGCACCTACTGCCTGAAAACGAACGCGGTCTAACATCCAAATCTTAATCCAATTCTCACCTGTGTTTGAATTCTGTTCTCCCAATTATTATAATAAAAAAAGGTAAACTAATTTTGCAAAACTTAGTGGTCACTTAAGTAAGAAAATCATAATGCCTAGTGAGAAAATTGGTTATTTAAATAAGACAATGACACTTTTACCGTTAGGGAAACGGGCAGTAGCCATAATCTTGTTAGTAGTGAAGACACCATGCATTAAAAGTACATAACCCCTACTCCCCGAAGACGACCGTGGTCTAATCAACAATCCTTAATCCAATTCTCATTTGTCTTTGAATTTTGTTCTTCCAATTATTATAATAAAAAAAAATGCTAAATCCAAGTATTAAACAACGTAAATAACTAAATCCAAGAACCAAAGTAAAAAAAAGAAATGTATCAAAGTAACAATAATTAAGTTCCGTAGCTCAGAGCCATTTCCCTGGGGCTAGGGAGGGAGGAGGTTAACCCCGGCAGCATAGTAATTTAGTCTTTGAACTATTTTGAACGAAATGGCTATCTCCAAATTTTGACCGGATGCCCTTTGAGAAAGGGGGGCATGGGCTAGTTTGCCATTGATCACTTTTGATTCTTAAAAAAGAGCTAGAAATTTCAACTTCCGATTGAATGAGCCCCCTCCAAAGTTAATACGACAACCCCCTCCACAGAACCTCAAATTCCAATAATGGGTAACTTACATAAGTTATGATCCTTTCCCCGGGGGGCAATCAGAAAAAAGGCACAAGGGGGGGGGGCCTTGTTGCTTTTTGATCAATTTTGACTCTTCAGAACTTACAACTTACGTAAATTAAAATTCTTGTCCCGGGTGCTATGGAGGATTTCTCAATCCCTAATTTATAGCAACTTGAATTTTGGACTATTTTGCACAAAATGACCATCCCAAAATATTTGTCGAATGTATTTGGGGGAAAAGCCCTGAAGAGGGGGGGGTAGATATCGTTCAATCACTTTTGAAGACTTTTAAAAAGGTAACTAGAACTTTCAATTTCATATAAAACGAGTCATCTCTGAAGTTTATGTGTGGTTTGTATTTTCCCTTTGATTGGATTCAGAGCTTGACCACCTTAGAGATATTTTATTTGAGACTGGTTATCCAATTAGTCTAATAAATTCTGTAATTGCAAAACATATTAAAAAATTATCAGATAGTACGCAAATCAAAAGGAAAATTCAGTTTATCTTGGTCTTCCATATGTTAAAGAGGTTTCAGACCTCATTTCCAAAAATATAAGGAAAATAATATTTACACTTACTATAGACCCAGAAAAACTATCAGTTCCCAAATCTACGAAGGCGAAGACCCTATCCCGACGGGTGAAAACTCCGGTGTCTACAGAATTCCTTGCTCTTGTGGTCTGTGGTACATCAGAAGAACTGATCAACGACTTACGGATAGGTTACCTCGGCACTCTACCTCAATTAATAACACTATTAAAAAGCGGGAAAAAAACAGAAAAATTCGACTCTGCCCTCTCAGAACACATATTTAAAAATCCAGATCATAATGTTTTATTTAACCAAACTAACCTAATTTCGAATGACAAAGGTATTGTCCAGCACTACAGAGAAGCTGTCGAAATTTATGAATACCAACATTTAGGTCTAGCTTTGAACAGAGATTCAGTTGATATGAGAATAAATGAGTCGTATTTCGTTTTTCTCAAAAGAGAAGCCGATACTTTTGTAATCCCAGAAATAAAACTTGAACCACTTCCCAAATCACACAATCAAACACAACCCCTTAGATCTCAAAGGGTATCCGCAAGAAATACAATGGTTGAAATCAGAAATCCGGTGACCTAGTTCTCCAATTTATTTAATTGCTAGTTTTGATTGTTTGAATGAATGAATTTTTTTCTTTTATTCTCTCAGTTGTTCGTTAGTATCCACCGATGGCAGTTCTCATTTGTTTGATTTTGTGCAAATCATGGATATTTGCAAATAACTCACTTTATTGTTGTTAGGTATTTGATTTTAATTCTTATAATTTTTGGTTTTATTGAATTTTATTTATCTTTAATTTTTGGCGGTTTTTTTCACACGTTTTTAACTGGTTTTGTTGTACTTTCCGCGTTTGTTTTTTGGTTTTTTCTTTGGCATTTTCCTTGTTTATATTATTTTGTTCGCGCTGAAGAAGAGAGGCAGTTGTTCTCTCGAAATATTCACATTCTATGTTTTCTGCTGTATTTTGTTTGGCCTTTGAAACCCCCGTTTTTGATCGTTTTTCAAGCTTTATGTTATGGCAGGCCAATGTGGTTTAAGAAATTATCTTCTTTTGTTCTTATTACAACATTGAAAATGAAATGAAAATTTCAGTGAAACCCTACCAAGATTTACCAATAGGCCCAGTAGGCCCTGTGGCTTTCACTATTCTCGAAGTTTTGGGGATTTTCCCCGAAAATTATGCAAAAATGGAGCGGGAAAAAGCTTGGGCCTAGAGGCGTCAAAGCTTTGAATCCGGCCTGGGTGAAACAAAATCTTGAGCTTGTGAGCTTTCAGCCTATTAATATCCTTATATGTTCAATACTCAGTTTAATTTATTAGTTCTTATCAAAATTGTTAATTTACTCTGGAATAAAAAATATTTTAAATACAGAATTTTGAAAAACTTGAAACTTTGGCAATCAAAAACGAACAGAAATTAGTATAAAAATAAACTTCCTGATAAAGAAGTTTTACAAGGAAAATTAAAAGTCATATTATACTTGAGATCGTAATAAATATACACCTACAATAGCTCAAACTCGAAACAACCAGAAATTACTAATAAAGAATAAATTAAACCCAAAAAGAACAGAAATTAAATAAGCAATCATAGCAAAAAAAATACAACACGTACTAATATATATGAATAATGAAATCTCAAAACGAGCAAAGCTTAAGTTTAATATGCAAATCAAGCTTAAAACGAACCAAAATATTTTTCTATTGAGGCATAAATGAAACCCAAAACGAACAGAAACTGCATAAATAATCATAGAAAACAAACAAACAATAGTTACTGATATAAATGACTAAATGAATCTTAAAACGAGTGAAACTTAAATTGAATATGCAAACTCAGCTTGAAACGAACAAAAATCTCTACAAAGAAAAGTTAGGGTTCTGCCTCCCTTTTTCATTGTAAAAGTCTAAAACCTACTGGGTCATTGGCACTTTACTGAAAACGAATTATATTACAAGTATTTTCTTTTGTACTTATTACAACATTGAAAATAAACATAAAAATTACAGTAAAATTAAATTCTGAACTGATTTCAGAGCATTCAGAACTGAGCATTCAGCAATTAATATCATTATATATCAAATATTTAGTTTAATTTTATTAGTTCTTTCCAAGACTGATCAAGACAAATATAGCTTCACAACAAACAAGAGTTTAGATACTGCCCCCTTCCCTAACTGTAAAAGTCTAAAGCCTATTGTGGGTCATTGGCGCTTTACTGAAAACGAATCATATAAAAAAATATTTAATTTTGTACTTATTATAAAATAAATAATAAATATGAAGCTTACAGTAAAATTATACTTTGAGCTCATGATTTTTATTATACATCAAACATTCAGTTTGATTTTAAATGTACTTTTCAAGACTATTCAAGACATATATAGTTTTCCATTAAGCGCCAATGACGTCGTAGGTTTTAGACTTTTACAATGAAAGAAGGAGGCAAAACCCAAACTCTTCTTTGTAGAGACTTTTGTTTGTTTCAAGCTGGGTTTGCATATTCAGCTTAAGTTTCAGTCGTTTTAAGATTTATTTACTCATTTATATTAATAAATGTTGTTAGTTTGTTTGCTATGATTGTTTATTTAATTTCTGTTCATTTTGGGTTTCGTTTATGCCTCGATAGCAAAATATTTTTGGTCTTTTTAATCTTGATTTGCATAATCAGCTTAAGCTTTACTCGTTTTGTTATTTATTTGTTCATTTATATTAGTACCTATTGTATGTTTTTTTCTATGATTGTTTATTTAATTTCTGTTGGTTTTGGGTTTCATTTATTCTTTAATAGTAATTTCTGGTTGTTTTGAGTTGGAGTTATTGTAGGTTCCTACTTCTGCTGATTTTAAGTTTGATATGGCCTCTACTTTTCTCTAAGAAACTTCTTTTTCGGAAAGTTTATTTTTTTTTAATTAATATCATAATCCTACTGTAGAGATTTCAAGCTCCTGCATGCAAACATGGGGAATTTTCATTTTTCGCCAGAAGAAAAATCACGAATGCTTGTTTATTTTTATTATTATTATTTTTTCCAGGGGTGATCGCACTGAACGAGGGATATCAGAAGATCTAGAGTAGAAAACTCATTTAATCGGAAATTAGAAGTTGTTGTGTTCTTTTTAAGTGACCGAAAGGATTGGAGGGCAACTAGCCCACATCCACTCCCCTTTTTTTCCCAAAATAATTTGACCAAAATTTAAGAGAGCAATTTGATTCAGCATAGCTGAAAGTATCCAATTGCTATGTCTTTGGGGATGAAGACATGGCCCCCCATAGTCCCTGGGGAAACGGCTGTTACGCAATTTGCTCATTATTAACATGTATTATTTGTTATTAAGAAATATACCTGTTTTTTTGGGGGGGAGGTATCTTATGAAGTGGGGTTTCACACAGGGAGAACTAACCGCGGGGAGGAAAGTTTCCTGGAGAAATTTTCCAGAGCAAATTTTACACGGGAAGGAGGGAAAGGGATTTCCTGGTCCGCTTTGAAAAACGGTCGGAAATTCAATATTTAAAAAAAAAATCCAGACGAAAGCAAGGAGCAACATTAAATCATATAATAAACAGAAAATATACTGTATGTGAGGGATGTTGACCCTTTCTCAACCCTCGCTCTTTACGCTGAAGCTTGACTTTTGGTCATAATTCTTTCAGAAAGACTGCTAAAACACAAGGGCTGTCAAATTTTATGAAATATATTTTTAAAGAACTTAAGTCTTTAGCGTAAATATCGAGCCTAGAGGAAGGAGAACCATTCGTATAGGAAATAATTTATGTTTGTTCTTACTTGGATTTTGCTCCTTACTTTCAGTTGAAAAAAAACTTGGTCTCTAATTTAATTTAAACGTAAGAATTTTATTGTGTTACAGCTTGTTTTAGCTGCCAGTGTAAATAAAAATATATTTATCTATCGTGTTAAAGGAAAAAGAATAAATAGAATGTTGACAATGAAGACTACCAGATTTGTTTTCAGTTTCCTTGGTTTTGGAATTTTACTTCAGGTGTCTTCGGAGCCTAAAATTTTAAGAAGATTAACATTACAAAAATAATATTTCACACTAAGGATCAATAAAACTACATCTCTTTCGAAGACTTTTAGTCGTCAAAAAGATCCCCCCAGTCACACTTTAAAATTTACTTGATCTCCTCATCCAACATTCCTTTAAATTTTCAGTTAAACCCCATAAGCCACTGAATTATATTCTTAGTCATACCTGAGATATTGTATATACGCAATTTTGAAAACCTGGATGCATGTAGTGTCTTTTGATTTATTTCGACATTCCCTTTTAACATTCCCTAAAAGTTTCCACTTAATACCCTTAGCTGTTTCTTAGTTATTGAAGAAAAACCCTTTTGACAACTCAGATGCACTGAACATCTTTTAAATTTAGCTCAATATCCCCTTAACTTTCCTTGGAAGTTTAGTAAATCTTTTGATACAATTCATATAACCCTTATTATCCCCTAATGATTTTAACTTAGTAGAGAAAGTCATTGTTGAGATTTTACAGATGTACCCTTTTCACAACCTGGATGTATCTAATGTCTTTTCATTAGTCCAACATTTTCCTTAACTCATCCTGATCTTCTTAACAGAGTAAGTACCCTTAGCGGCTTGATGTTTTTCAGATATTAAATAAAAAAAACAAGTTTTTTAAATGAAAGTAAGGAGCGACATTAAAACTTAAAACGAACAGAAATTACTCCGTATATGAAAGGGGCTTTTCCTTCTCAACGCCCCGCTCTTTACGCTAAAGTTAGACTCTTTCTCTTAACTCTACATTTTGCAAAAGAAAAAAACTTTAGCGTAAAGAGCGGGGCGTCGAGAAGGAAAAGCCCCTTTCATATACGGAGTAATATCTGTTCGTTTTAAGTTTTAATGTCGCTCCTTACTTTCATTTAAAAAACTTGTTTTTTTTTTTATTTAATTTCTGAACGTTTTAGAATCAATGCATGTTTTGATTTTGGCTCTCTGCAGAGGAATAATTAAAACGAAATTTGTATATTTTTTTTTTTTGGCTAAATGGCTTTCTCATAATTTTGATCGAATGGTTTTGAGAAAAAAAGAGCGGGGGAGGAAGCCTAGTTGCCTTCCGATTTTCGGTTAATTAAAAAGGCAACTAGAACTTTTAATTTTTTACGAATCTTTTTATAAGTAAAAGATATACGTAAATTATAAATTAGCTTACGCAAAGAACTTTTGTATTCTTATGTTTTTATTACATATATGAGGGGGTTCGCCCCCTCGTCAGTACCTCGCTCTTTAAACTAAAGCTTAAATTTTGTCCCAATTCATTAAGAATGACCCCTGAATCACAAAAGCCGCAGAATAAATAGTTGAAATTACTAAAAATACTTTGGCGTAAAGAGCGAGGTATTAGGAGGAGGTGAGCCCCTCATATGGGTAATAATTTCTGTTCGTTTTAAGTTTTAATGCTGCTGCTTACTACCAGCTGAAAAAAACTTTTTCATGGAAAGTTCCCCCAGCATATTCCCCTCTTCTCAACCCCTGCCTCCAACCAAAAAATCCTCCTGAAAACACCTGTACACTTCCCAATAACCATTACTATATGTAAGCACTGGTCAAAGTTTTGACCTTTTAACCCCTCCCACGGGGACTGTGGGGGAGTAAGTCGTCCCCAAAGACATAGTTGTAAGGTTTTTCGACTACGCTGAATAAAATGGCTATCTCAGAATTTTGATCCGTTGACTTTGGGAATATAATTAGCGTTGGAGAGGGCCTAGGTGCCCTCCAATTTTTTGGGTCACTTAAAAAGGGCACTAGAACTTTTCATTTCCGTTAGAATGAGCCCTTACGCAAAATTCTAGGACAACTGGGTCGATACGATCACCCCTGGAAAAAAAACAACAAATAAACAATAAACAATATCCGTGATCTGCCTTCTGGCAAAAAATATAAAATTCCACATTTTTGTAGATATGAGCTTGAAACTTCTACAGTAGGGTTCTCTGATACGTTGAATCTGATGGTGTGATTTTCGTTAAGATTGTATGACCTTTAGGGGGTGTTTCCCCCTATTTTCTAAAATAACGCAAATTTTCTCAGGCTCGTAACTTTTGATGGGTAAGACTAAACTTGATTAAAACTATATATTTAAAATCAGCATTAAAATGCAATTCTTTTGATGTAGCTATTGGTACCAAAATTCCATTTTCTAGACTTTTGGTTACTATTGAGCCGGGTCGCTCCTTACTACAGTTCGTTACCACGAACTGTTTGAAATCTCCTGCAACATGTGCAGCTGACACATTTACCCCAGCTTTCCAATAGCGTTGGCTACTCTTAGTGAACGTTTGAAAATTAAGATTGTCAACAATCAGTATGTAAGAAAAGCGGGGACAATTAACGTAGGAAAATTTCAACGAAACTGAGTATCTTCGTATACTGCAAACTTTTTATAAAGAAGGTTACATAGAAGGTCAAGATTGGACCCTATTATATGCAAAGAACAGAGACTATTCTTATATCCCTTCCATCAGCGGAACCGACAAATTGGGGCAAATCATGCTGGGACTCGGGACTACACCAGGAAGAAGTAAACAACTTGTTAATAGTGGTTGATTGTGCTGATGATTTGTTGAACAAATACTAAAGAGACTAAACCGAGGCCAAATTATGAAAATATTGCATTTATTTTTCAACCTTATCTCCTGAATAAGGTTCATTCGGTTTCACAAATATTTGAAATTCAGATGTACTTTTTTTTAATCGCCCTTGTTTCCCAGGGTTCAGTCTCACGGATAAATGATTGGCCAATATTTGTATTCAGCACTCTATGAACAATAGTAAAAAAAAAACAAAGTATATATCTAAAATCGGTACTTTTATTAAATATCCCCTACCCCTCAAGTTGTTCATTCATTTACGCATTGCAGAGCCGGCTTTTTGTTAGTTTCTTTCAGCTTTGCCTGAGATAAGACAAAGAGAAGTGACAGAATAGATGGAAGATATATAACTTGGGCTATATATTTGCGCATTAGAGGAGGATTGGGGGTGAAGTATTTGGACAGTGTGAAATTAGAAAATAATTCTTACTGTATAATATACAGAATAATTGTACCTAACACATAAGGCATGCTGACCCGCTTCACTTTATCCCCCCACCCCTTAATGTGCACTTACATAGCCCATATTTTATACTAAAGTATTATATTTTTTTATACTTAGATATATTTCATTAGGATTGAGCGTCAGAAAAACATATTAGAAGGATATTAGGTAGGGGTATTTCATACAAGTACCAAAAAAATCTTATTATGCTTTACTACTATCTTTACATAACGAAAATCTATTTGTATATAAATTTTGAAAATAATTTACAAGCCTTCAATATTTTAGACTAAGGCCTACGTTAGATCAGATATAGGCTATAATCGAGTGCGCAAGTACTACTATTTCGTCATAGGCCTGCATAATATCAAAATATTATCATAACTCACAAGTTTGCATTTAACCTTCTCACCTTTTTCTAATAGGCCTAAATTGAAAAAGAAGAACTTTTGAGAAAACCGTCTAACTTGTTCACATTATCATATGACGCTCAAACTAAATAATTGCACTAGTGAAACCAGACATAGGAGTTAGATATGCATGCAATTACAGACCTAGCTACAGAACTATCTCTAATTTAATGTAAGATCTGATCAGGGATTCAACTGTAAAAACAGCGCTCTATCATATAATTTATTTAAATAAAAAAAAACTATTTTTTTTAGCTGAAAGTAAGGAGCGACATTAAAACTTAAAACGAACAGAAATTACTCCGTATATGAAATGGGTTGTCCCCTCCGCAATCCATCGCTCTTTACGCTAAAGCTTTTAATTGTCTTAAAAAGTAGAATTGTGGCAAAGAGTCAAACTTTAGCGTAAAGAGCGAGGGATTGCGGAGGGGACAACCGATTTCATATACGGAGTAATTTCTGTTCGTTTTAAGTTTTAATGTCGCTCCTTACTTTCAGCTAAAAAAATTAGTTTTTTTTTATTTAATTTCTGAACCTTTTTGAATTAATGCATGTTTGGTTTTGGCTCTCCGCACATAAATTATTAAAATGAAATTTGTATATTAATTCTTTTTTGGATAAATGGCTTTCTCTTAGTTTTGATCAGACGATTTTGAGAAATAAGGGGTGGAGAAGGAGGCCTAGTTGCCCTCCAATTTTTCGGTTACTTAAAAAAGGCAACAAGAACTTTTAATTTTTAACGAACGTTTTGATTAGTAAAAAATATACATAACTTAAGAATTAACTTACGTAACAAACTTTCATAACTTTATATTTTTATTATGTATACGAGGGGGTTAGTACCCTCGTTAATACCTCGCTCTTTACACTAAATTGTAAGTTTTGTCCCAATTCGTTAAGAATGACCCCTGAATCAGAAAGGCCGTAGAATAAATAGTTGAAATTACTAAAAATACTTTAGCATAAATAGCAACGTATTTATCTCCTCCTAAATACCTCACTCTTTATGCTAAAATATTATTAGAACCCCTCATATTCGTAATAATATCTGTTCGTTTAAGTTTCAATGCTACTCCTTCCTTTTATTTGAAAAAAGTTTTCATGTTTATTTTTCATTGTTTTCTTATAGTAATGCTAGAAAATCCTGCGCCCTTTTCATTGAATTTTTCTTCCCCCATGACAGATTCCTTCAAGGAAAGATCCTCCAACATAGCCCCCTCTCCTCAGCCCCACCCCCAAACAAAATAAAATCCCCCTGAAAACGTCTGTACACTTCCCAATAACCATTACTATATGTAAACACTGGTCAAAGTTTGTAACTTGCAGCCCCTCCCCCAGGGATTGGGGGGGAGTAAGTCATCCCCAAAGACATAGTTATTATGGTTTTCGACTACGCTGAACAAAATGGTTGACCAACCATTTTTTGCACTTATGTAAGCACTGGTCAAAGTTTTGAACTTGTAACCCCTCCCACGGGGACTGTGGGGGAGTAAGTCGTCCCCAAAGACATAGTTGTAAGGTTTTTCGACTACGCTGAATAAAATGGCTATCTCAGAATTTTGATTCGTTGACTTTGGGAAAATAATTAGCGTGGGAGAGGGCCTAGATGCCCTCCAATTTTTTTGGTCACTTAAAAAGGGCACTAGAACTTTTCATTTCCGTTAGAATGATCCCTCTTGCGACATTCCAGGACCACTTGGTCGATACGATGTCCCCTGGGAAAAAGAAAAAAAAAAAAAAAACCAACAACTAACACGCACCCGTGATTTGTCTTCTGGCAAAAAATACAAAATTCTACATTTTTGTAGATAGGAGCTTGAAACTTCTACAGTAGAGTTCTCTGATACTCTGAATCTGATGGTGTCATTTTCGTTAAGATCCTACGACTTTTAGGGGGTAGTTCCCCCTATTTTCTAAAATAAGGCAAATTTTCTCAGGCTCATAACTTTTGATGAGTAAGACTAAACTTGATGAAACTTATATATTTAAAATCAGCATTAAAATGCAATCCTTTTGATGTAGCTATTGATATCAAAATTCAATTTTTTAGAGTTTTGGTTACTATTGAGCCGGGTCGCTCCTTACTACGGTTCGTTACCACGAACTGTTTGATGCCATTTTGACAACCTTGATACGCTTTCTATCTTTCGATGTAATTCAATATTCCCCTTAAAATTTCCTGGAAGTTTAAATTAATACCCTAAGCTACTAATGAGATATTGCAAATACGACCTTTGGAATCCTGGATAAACTTACTGTCTTTTGATTTAACTAAACTAAACAAAATTTATTGCCCTAAATCTTCCTCAATAGCTTCAGCTTAATACTGTTAGCCATTACTGCAGTGGCGTAATTTTGTCAAAATGCTGGGGGGGGCAAAATTTGGGGTCAGTTTTCCCAAATTAAATGAAAACGACAGCTGAAAAACGATCCATATGTTACCATGCAGGCAAAATGTTACCATATGTTACCATGATATACTAAAGAAAACTGACCTGTTTCTCTGGATACTTGAATTGTGCAGGCTTATTTTAGTTTTGACAAGATTTTTTTGCGGAAAAAAATTCCCGCTTCAACTTTTCTCTTTACTTTCATTGGAAATCCTTGTTTTTTAGAAAATTTATCTTAGTGCGTTTTTGAGGTTTTAAAAATATACGCTATAAAGCCTTTAAAAAGATCTTGGCCCAACTTAGGCAAAGAGAATGCCGAAGTCAACATAAGTTTTTTTTGTCAAAATAAGGCATTAAAAATAAATTTAACTTCGCATCTCTCTGAAACTTGACCTTAAGAGATCTGCAATCTTGTCGCATAAAGAATTCATGTTATCCTTGGAGTTTTGCGGTAAATAAAAATTCTATAAAGATTATCCCTCATGAAAGATAAAATAGAACAAACAAGTTTTTACAACTGAAACTAAGGAGAAACATCAAAACTTAAAAACGAACAGAAATTATTACGTATATGGAGGGGGTTGCCTCTTCCTCAGCATCTCGCTCTTTACGCTAAAGGGCTTTAGTACTTTTGATAAAAGCTTCTTATTGTTCCAATTAAACGAGCATAGTGTTGAAGAAGCCGTTCTTAAAGAATCGGGACAAAATTCAACCTTTAGCGTAAAGAGCGAGGTGTTGAGGAGGAGAAAAACCCTTCTTGTTCGTTTTAAGTTTTAATGTTGCTCCTTACTTTCAGTTGAAAAAACTTGTTTTTTATTTTAATTTCTGATCGTTTTTTAAACCGTCCCAGGAAATCTGGTCCCACCTCCACGGAAAAATACCCCTCCTACAGATATATCATCTAGACAATTCAATCCTGGTTCAAATTTACCCAGGACAATTACCCTTAACAACTCCACGCGTAGAAATTGAGACGGAAAGAGAAAGCACAAAACATAAAAAAATGTATAGGAATTCTGGCAAAATCTCCGAGGGTATAATTTTCTTTGACAAGTTCAACCCCTGGAAACTTCCCTCCTCATAGAGAGTTCACCCCATGAAAAAAAAATCAGAAAATTTGTGCATGTTTCACAATGCGTTAACAACGGGCAATTTTTATAAACTAAAGACCTTTCCCTTGGAGCTGTGGGGAGGGGTCATGTTATGTCCAAAGGTATAGTTATTGAGCCTTTTAACTATGACGAACAAAATGGCTATCTCAAAATTTTAGGCGGACGATCTTGAGAGAAAAGGGGTGGGGGAAGGGCCCCCTCCCAACCCCTTTATTATCCCTTATCACTTTTTATCACTTAAAATGGCACTAGAACTTTTAATTTCCGTTCGAATGAGCCCTCTTATGATATTCTAGGACCACTAGCTCGATACAATCGCCCCTGGGAAAAAAAATAAATAAGCTTCTGTGATCCTTCTTCTGGCAAAAATACAAAATGATAGAAACTTGAAACCTCTACAACAAATAAAAATTTTATGACTTTTAGGGGGTGTTTTTCCCTTTTTTCGAAAATAAGACAAATTTTCTCAGGCTTGTAACCATTTATGAGCAAGATTAAACTTAACTAAACTTACATAATTGAAATCAGCATAAAATCTGATTCTTGTCATTTATTTATTGGAATCAAAATTCCATTTTTTTTTAGTTTCGGTTACTATTGAGCCGGGTCACTCCTTACTTACAGTTCGTTACCACGAATATGATGATACTCTTTTTATAACTTTCAGCCTTTTAACTCCAGAAAGGGCACAAATGAGTGATCTATGGCACTTTATGATGGTGCCAGGAAGACGAATTAACAAAAACCCGTTGATATAACCAATAGCCTTAAACTGACCAATTAAACATCTTTGTACGATGTTGCAGTAGCCTGCTAGTTCTGATAGTCAGCAGACGATTTATTAAACGTATTAAGGGGCTAGGAGGGGGAGTATACAGAAGGGGGGTCACAAAGCTAATGTTTTGAATATGAAGAGTATGATTTTACCCTTTTAACCTCCTACCCCACTGCAAAGATAGCCCCAAAGTGTCATTTGGGTGCCATATGGGAGTTTCGGACGGTGTTGTCAAATAACAATTACAAAAAGCGCGAAGGTACAGTTATGTTTCAAATGAGCCATTAAGCAACTCTACGCTGTTCCTGTGCCCCAATGGCGACGGACAGAAAAAAAAAGTTACATTTTTGTGCTTCCCATGCAAAAGTGCTTTTCTTTGTTAATCAAGGTGGAGACTTTAATTCCCCTCTCTGCATTTTCAGATATGGTGATTTCGTTGCTTCATGTTTTATTTCGCTCCAATTTTATTTTCGAGGGGTTTCAGGCTCTTTTTGAAATTCCTATAAAATTTGCTTTTGCAATAGCATTTTACTTTTGTTTTTAATCAAAATCATAGCCACCATTCCTGAACCAGCTACAAATGACAATCTTTTGTCACTAGACAGTATTTGTTTCAAAATGCGATTTTAAATGTTTGGTTACTATGGATCATCGTTGGCTCTTTACTACGTCACGGCTGTCACTGCAACCAGGACGTGAATCTGTACTTATTCATTTGATTCAAATGAATAAGCGGATAAAATTACATAATTATGGATCGCTGCATACTCGTATGCAAGATTTTTTAAGGGGGAGGAGGGCTAATAAGAAAAATTGATAAGTTGAATAAGAAGTGTCCAGAAATTCGAGAAACCGAACCCATTGAAAAACCGATACAAGTGACCTTGTATAATGTAGCTAAGGCATACCATTTCTTAAAAAGACAAAAACAAATTAAGAAACTTCTCCGTTTGTTGACTTTCACAAAATTTCTGAAAGCTACCCCCTATGAATAAGTACATAAATTTTCCAACCCCAAATTTTGTGACAAGCATGGTAGCTACCTTTCTTCTATTGTTGGCACAAGCCACATTTTAGCTACCGGAAATGTAGGTGTTATCAATATTTTGGTCTTTTGGTATGGATACCCCATGGGTTAATAACTCAAGTGACAGGACCTTAAAAGGCAAAAGTTACACAATGCAGTTGTGTAGTAAGCATAACTGCCAGTGTAAAGTCAGCTGGATATTATGTCAAACGATAACAAATATGTGGCAAATTTGAATTTTCTTTTGAAATAAATTACCTACAACGGTGCAACCATTCGTATTGAAGCTTTCGATTGTTTCCTAAAATAATTAATTTCAGCTTAGTATGTTTCTTAATGCATAGATTTATCCCAGTTATGTACTTATTATAGTTAATATGTCAATATTTATTTTGTTACTACAATGAAATTTATATTTATTCATTATGATGCAGAATTTTTTTAAACCATTTCAAAATTTATTTTAGTAAAAAATAAGAAAAGAAAATTTTGCATGGATTTAAGGTAGAATTGTAAAGGCTATGAACCACTTAATAGTTGTTGTTTTTTTTTTACTTAAGGCGACAATTCTGCTTTAAACATTTTTGGTTTCATCTTCCTGGATATTTTACTTAAGCATTTTCAAGAGATGAGAAGCAGACACGTACGTAAGCACTTTGGGGGGGGGGGCTGCATAATATAAAGTGGATTTTGCTTGATAGTTTGAGTAAGAAGTGCCCAGGATCTCGGTATAGGTTTGAATTTTAAGTTCTGCCCGGTCCCCTAGCCCACCTCCAGTTTTTATCAATTCTTGAGGTTTTTTCTTTTCAGGTAGGCCTATACTATTCTTTATTTCACTTGAACAAAGCTAATTTACACTTGAGTAGCCTTATAAGTAAAATAACCCTTTTATACTCTTAATACCTATCCCTTTGTTCTGAGTATAATAAAAAGATACAGTTTTTAATGCGGACAAATGTAAATCCACCATATTAGTTAACAATTTTACTCGTTGTTATATAATTCCCTATTTGCATTTAATACATGCGCTTACACACACATCTTGTCTTCCGTACGGTCTAAAAAGCCAAGTTTCTAAAGAAATTGTTCATTTCCACTTGCTTAAAGTCTACTATATGTAAATCTATATCCTATACGCTGACCAAAAGGCCACATTAGTCAGCCAGTTATTTTTTTCATCTATCTACAGAGAAGGGAGTCACTAGTGGCACAAAATGTAAATAGATGTTTTGTCATCAACCTTGCAGCGTCTATTTTACCTTTTAGTGAGCACAACTGTCGAGTATGTCCCAACATCCCTGGTTTAAAACTACATTTTACCTTTTATTTTCTTATTTAACGTAGACAGTTACAATTTATAAAACTAAACAAAATTTCTGATCAGTACAGCTATAACCTTTTCTATCCTCGGGCTCCTTATTCCTCCCCTTCATTGGACTATCAATATTCAAGCTACATATCGGTCTATACTGACCTCGTGCTCTTATGTTGTTTGGATTTCAGCCAAAAATTTGAAGACTTTGAACTATGGTCTCAATGTTTCATGATTTAAAGCTGATGAAGTCAATAAATAAATTCAGAAAACTTGAGCTTGTAGAATCTCTTGTGGTCTTGGTAAAATATTTTGTACAAAGTTAATTTGACGAGCGCGCTACTTCAAACAACGGCAAATGAGTTATCTGCTACAAGGAAAGAGCTGAGCGAAACCAGGGAATTCCTTGAAAAATCCAGAACGAGGATGGTTTCAAGAAGATACCAGCAGATGCTAGGGAAAATGCAGAAGATGTTGACCTATGGATAAAATTTGAACAAAATTCAGTAATGTAAAATTTGAGGAAAAAGAAAACAATTTTCCTATGAGAGTTACTAAGAAGTTACCAAGCAGTCAACCTCAATTTTAGAATCCGACTTGAAAGAATATTTACCAAATCTGCATGTTGTGTTTACGGCTCTTCTAATGCTACAGTAAGCTCACCATAAGGAGAAAGAAGCTGCTCATACAAAGTTACCTCTGGTGATCTATGACCCAAGACATTTTGATTAGACTGATAGCATATCCGTTTAGCAAGTTGGTACAAAACGTCGACTTCAACGATTTCGCTGCAACATTTACCAAACAGAAGGCCAGAAAAAAAAATAATAAGATGAAGATACATTTGGATTAAATGTGAAACATGGAAGCTGAGGTGGTGACAGCTATCCTTCACATTGTAGAAATATTATTAATATAAAATACATTACCACGATCAAACGTTCACCAAAACAAACGTGGAAGAGAATGGGGGGGCATCGCCAGAGAGGAATGTTTCTCTGATAGACTAACTCTCGAAATAAAGATATATCATCCTATAAAAAATATTTTGACGTTCCATATTCCCCCCTCTTCCGTAAAATAAATTTAAGGATGTATCTTCTGGGGGATGATTTTTATTTTCGAAGTATTTTTATACACAAGCTAAATTTTATCGTAAAGAGCAAGGGGTTGGAGGGTGGCGAGAGGACCTTAATTTGGGATAATTTTGAAAACTATATTGAAATTAACATAAATTAAATAAGAAAAAACACTTTTTTTATCAAATGGAAGCGATGAGAAACGCCAAAGCACAAAACAAATAGACATTTTATGTTTGTACAAACGAAAGCAATAAAACGATGGGTACTTCTACTCTTATATAGGATACTATATGTAACAGGCACAATTTAGTGATTCTCAAGTGTAAAAGCCTTAGTGGTGCACGGGGTCTTGTGCAGATGCCACTGCGCGGGGCCTAACGACGTGGTCTTAATGTAGCGAGAGCAATAATAATGTAGCCTCCAGTGGGAGCGGTAACAATGATTCCTAGGATTCGGCGGGTACGTTGTGGTTTTGACAAGACGGCACATAATAACCACGCAACGACGAAGGGTGCTGCATGCGTTCTATCGCTTATAAGTTATTCTTCACGTTGACAGTGATCTGGTAACCAGGGACAAAAAGCCCTAACAAAAGGGGGCTTTGACAATTTTAGAGAGTTTTGACAGTTTACCGCTGCTGGCCCCGCTCCACATAGAGAGGGGGGGTTGCAGATTTGAAAATTCCAGCCGTATATTGCCCCTGTCACTCCACTTTCCGAAGGCCGGCACTTCACATGCATAAGGAAATTTCTCTTAGTTTTAAGGTTTAAGGTCACTTTTTACTTGTATTTGAAAAATTATTTTCTGTTTTTTTTTCTATTTTATTTTACTCATTAAGTCGTTAAAGAACTAATTCACCGTAAGGCCTGGCAGAAAACCGGTACTATTTTTTTAAGGAATCTTGGTTAAATTTAATATTTATTTGCTGTTAAATTTCATTTGGTAAAGGTGAAATAAAGGAAAACAGAGTAGCTTGGAGACAGGGTGCCTTAATATAAGTTTATTTCCTAAGAGGGTAGGAACAAAATAGCGAATTACACGGAAAATGTAGGAAACTATGAGAAAATCGTACAAAGTACAAGATTTCAGGCGGGAATAGAAGATTTAAGAGGAGACAGGCATTTGTGGAGATTCTACTGTTTGCACAAATGTCTGTCATGAATATATATATATATATATATATATATATATATATATATATATATATATATATATATATATATATATATATATATATATATATATATATATATATATATATATTACAATTTTATACTGTTTCGTCTCCCGGGGTGCTGGCTCCGGACCTGGCCCTGCTCCAGTCTCTCTGGCTTAAGTCACAGACATCGTTCGTGCATTGTAAGGCTGGCCATGTAGTTTTTGGTTGGGCTGGGCAAGCTAGCCAAAATCCTTCAAATATGAATTGAAATTTGAAAAGGGTCATTTGCTAGAAATGCGTCATCTTTCTGCTTAAATTCGTTAAGTTCTACAGTGAATGTGAGAGTTGTTTTGTTAATGGGGGCTACTTGGCCTTTTTTTCTCCCGGGCAGAAGAATTTGCTTGTGGTAGGGCCAAAAAATACTATGGCAGTCTGGTGATTAAAAGGCTAACATATATCTACAAAAAATTTCTGAAACTGATAAAAAAAACAAAAAACTTTGTGAAATTCCAGCAGCCTAGTAAATTCAAGCACTTTGTACTTTGGTGCGATGCAAAACTTAACTTCACAACCTTTTCCAAGATTGGGCAATCCTGAAATATGTTTTAGGGAGAATTGGGTTTTAAAAGATTTTTTTCCAGGAAAGTGTCATAATTTCCGAAATGTTTAAACTTTTACACTTTTAGTATATTTTTGGTCTTCTAAGTGTTGCCCAAACCCTTTTGCCATACCCAGTGGATACCCATGAAATAGTTTCTTTGCTTCAAGTAACTTATAACTATTCTTTTTCAGGTTCTGAATTAAATATCAACCATAGAGGTTAGATACAATGATTGCATTAATCCTTTGAACTGCTACATTGAATACAGTAAAGAGGCTGAAAATCCGTCGGAAGGAAGTAGAATTTATGCAGACCATTAACCCTTAAAAGCCATTTATTTCAGCTATTGGCGTGACATAACAAAGCTAGATACACAAGTAAACCCTTGTCGAAGCTGGACAATAAGGCTACCGCAATATCTGCGTAATATTCCGGAAATCAGTTGAATTCAGGGAAGAAAAGAAACACTTGTCAGAAAGGGTGGTCTTGAAAAGGAGAAATGGTTCCTACTGCTTTAACAAGAGGTTCTGAGGAAGAAAGTATACCGATTCAAAATTTGTAGCTATTTTGAAATGGAAAAGGGAAAACTTATTTTAAAAGGACACTTTACTTTGTCACTATTTTTTCGGTTGATTCCATTTCATTCAAAATTATAGTAAATGGATGTCTAAATAAAACTGCTACGGTAACACTAAGACATTTCCTAAAGGCTCAAGTGCGCGAGGCGAGTTTACAAGCTACAAGCCGGTATTTTCACGAGTAGTTCGTAAACTAGTCCGGTGTACCCGATGCACATGACCTCACTCCGTTAGCTACTTGTAAAAATATTCTAAAAAAGGTGAAATGTCAGTGACATGACGTACCAGTCGTCACTTTATGAGTGACCTAGATTGTTAGCCCCGTTTACTCACATTAGCTTGTGGATGAGTTGCTGGTAACATTGACATTAGGCTTAATAATAGACTTCAACACGTAGTTTACACGTACCAGTGAGTTGGCTACTGAGCAAGCTGGGAACTTTGTGTTCTCGACTACTAGCTTACTCGTCGGCTTTTTGCAAGCCAGCTTGTTAGCTCTCAAACTCGACCTATGTGATTAAGACTTAGTACACCGTATTGCCTACGAGGGAAGATTTCACCTACTTACCAAAGACTCGTGGGCTCAACTCCCGCGCCGACTGCAAAACTTGAGCTAAAATTAGTCAGATTCAAGCAAGAAACGAAACATTTGCCCAAAAGTATTGTCCTGAAAGGAAAAAAGGCTCCTGTTTCTCTAAAAAAAAAGCCTCTGAGGGTGGAAGTAGACTATCTCAAAATCAATATCCATGTTGAAATGGAACGAGGAAAACCTACTTTAAAAGGACACTTTAATTTTATTCCTAACTTTTTCTTAAGGTTCCAATTTATTCAAAATTATAGAAAGCTGATAACCGAATAAAACTTCTACGGTTTAAATCAAACACTTTTGTAGTCAGGGATGTCAAATGGAGATGTGGTCTTTGCCCTAATCTATTTTTAGGCTACTTGCGCTTCTTCCTAGACTTTGAGAATACCTGTCTTAAGCTATTTTCATTGAGAAACGTCTTTTTTCTGTTCATCAAAAAAATGAAAAACAATAAATTGTCCCATATTTTTTTTAAATAAATTCAGTTCCCCCTCCCAGATTTTTGTACATTGGTACCACTAAATACAGTTAATTTACTGTTTAGGAAGTCAGTCTTCCTAAATCTCAGCTCTAGAAAAACTCTAGATACTAAAAATATTGAGAATAATACAACAAACAAAATAACTCATAGAAAATTTTCTAATAGGAAGTGTTTGTTATAACAGTAAAATGCCAGAATCGAACGTCATAAATATTATGTGTTACTCAAAATGATAATTAATAAAACATGAGAGTAACGAGGGGTGTCACTATATATTGTCTCTATTTGGCATTCCACTATTTGGCAATCGTTTAAACATATATTTAATTATAATAGAAAAGCGGTGAGAGACTTGTGCAGCATTTCAGGAACGGGCAAGGGTTTTAAGTTACAACTGTCAGGGAATTTTTAGGGGGATGTTGAACCGAATTAAAAGACACTTTGCCCATAGTGTATCTAATTTGTCAAAAGGGTGTATCTGCAATTTCTCAAGTATTAAGGTATTAACAAAGGTATTAAGCTAAAACTTTCAGAAAATGTTGATAAAGGTGGTGAAGTAAATCCAAACACAACTTGTGCATTCTAGTGGTCAAAAGGGTTGTACCTGTAAGATCTAATGCAATATTTTCAGGAAAACTCCAGCCTCCATCTTGAACATGACAATATAGATTTAGTCGATGAATTTATCTACCTTGGTAGCTTACTGACCTCCGACAATAATCACTCCAAAGATATCAAGAGGCATCTAGCACTTGTGAATTCCAACTTTAAAAGTATGATGTCACTCTGAAGGAACAAGAAATTATCAACAATGCTTAAAGGCTATTTATCTCGCTTATCACCCCTATCACCTATCACCCGGAATCTAAAAACATATGATGAATATCGTCTTGCTGCCTTCGAAACAAAATCACTGCGACGCATTGCCAGTATCACTTATGATGATAGAATTTCCCATATCAAGCTCCTCCGTAATCTCTAGGTCAAACTAACCGTCTTCGACAGAAGAAAACTTCAGCAGCTAAGAAGACTAGGGCGCACACTGCGTGTTGACAGTACTTGTCTCCCGAAGATAGCTTTTGAAGGCCGGGTGCATGGCTCCCATCCTAGAGGCCCCCTCCCCCCCCAAAGCGATAGAAGACAACTTCTTCTCGCTTGGCCTAACGCAGCTTTTCCACTTTGCAGAATATAGAAGTGCATACAGGTGTTACATCAATAGAATGGTGAAAGAAGAGGCCCCAAAATAATCACCAAGTACATATGGGACTTCAGTCAAAGTAAGTCAAGTTGTAACTAGAATATTGCAGACACGTCTTTTTGACAGCCTGAATGCAAATAGCATCTTTTGATTTTGCTCGTTATTTACCCAACATTCTCTAAAGGTTTTATCTTAATATCCTTAGCTGTTCCTGCAATACTGAACATACGTCATTTTGAGAGCCTGGATGCATACAGTGTCTTCCAATTTAGTTGAACACCCCTCAAAATTCCCTGAAAGTTTTAGCTTAAAATCCCCAGCCGTTCCTGAGATATTGGACGCACACCCTTTTGCCAGTGGCGTAGAAAGTCTTTTGACACCTGGAGTGGAATTTCAACTTGTCACCCCCGCCCTCTAAAGGCTTTTCTCCACTTGGATTCACATAAAAGCTTTTTATTTAGTTCAGTATCCTCCTTAATATTCCGTGATGGTTTCAACTTAATTCCCTTAGCCTTTCCTGAGGTATTGTAGAAGCGTCTTCTGCCAACATGGATACACAAAGCATTTTTTCATTTAGTTCAATATCCCCCTCCCCTTGGCACTCCCCTGAAAGTTTCAACTCAAAACCGTTAGCTGTTCCTCAGATATTGCAGATATGCCCTTTTGAGAACCTGAATACATATAATGTCTTTAAATTTACTCATGGCATCTTCATCAACAGTACCTAAAAGTTTCACTTTCATATCCTCACCCGCTCTCAAGATGTTGCTCCGTTCCTTTTGATTTAGTTGAACTTCCTCCTCATCATTCCCTGAAAGTTTCAGATTATTCTACTCATCTGTTCTTGAGATCTTGCATATACGCCCTTTTGACAACAAGAGTACATAGGGTATCTTTTGATTCACTTTAATACCTTTATCAAAATTTCCTGAAAGGTATAACTTAATACCTTTAGTTGCTTCTGATTGCATATCCATCTTTTAATTCAGTTGAACATCCCCCTCAAAATTCACCGACAGTTTTAACCTAAAACCCTTGTCCGTTCATAAAATACTGCACAAGCCTCTCCCCCCTTTTACAGTGTAAAAATACGATCAAAGGATTGCCTATTGGCATTATTTACGGACTTTGCTCCTGGCCTTGCGGTGGTAATGCCATCCCCGGAGGGATATCTGTTCAACCTTTAGACTACAAGAAGGAAAAGGCTACCTAAAAATCTAATCGGATGTAAAAAATGTAAAGGATACGGCATTAGACTTTACAGTCCTTACCGGCGGTGCTGATCTCCGTTTCTTGGCCCTTCAGCCAGGAAGTGCAATGGGGGGTTGGGGGCCAGCCATCCTGTGCTTTCGCACACCCTTACTGTTTACCTTCCCCAGATTTCTCCAGGTACCCATTTAGAGCTGGGTCGACTCTGGCTAAGCTTACAGAGTCACGCCACTGACCCCCGTCCCAAACTGAAGAATTGGGTACACTGGGATTCGAACCCGCGTCCTCTCAGACAAGGGATCCCGAATCCAGCGCACCAACCCACATAATGGCAAGGGATTGGGACTGATTGACCTACATCCCATTTTGACTCCTAGAAAGGGCACTAAATTTTTAAAATTCAAGTCCAGTGAGCCCCCTCTAAGGTTTCTACGATCATCTCTTTCATATGAAGTGGTTCTGGGAAAAGCAAATAATATATTAGAGGCTTATGGCTCATTACCTTGGGCAACCAAGGTTGCCAACCACTGACGTCCAAAAAGAGTGCAAATCAAGGTAAAAAAAAGTGCACAAGTAAAACAAAATTGCACGTACAGGGTTGCCAAAGATTCCGTATCACCTCTCAGATATAAAACAGTGGATTACAAATGACTAAATGTTGAGGTTGGTGATCCTCTTTCTTAGGTTAATTACACTTCTGATGAAGTTACCAACTACTGACGTTCAAAGTGAATGAAAACTAACACCAAAAAAGAGTCATTTTCGCTCTTTGCTTCCCCTCTTTGGTTAAAAAAAGAGTTCATTTCACACAAAAAGTGTGCAAGTTGGCAACCCCGCGGCGCTGTCTCTATTAAAGAGACTTTGTCCTGAGAGCGATTGTTCATCCGCTTAAAACTCATCCAAAAACCTGTCTATTCTTTTCTTTGTGATGACTACTATTAAATGCTGGAAAATGTGGAAGATGCTCCAAATTAGGCGATGTAACTCTACAAATAGTAAAATACCAAATAGAAAGAATGCATGGTGATGCCCCTCGTTACTCTCATATTTTATAGACTTCCTTTTCATTAATACTAGATATTCAAGATATTCGATTTAAGCACTTTACTGTTATCACAAGACACTTCCTATTAAGAAATTTTCTATGATTTATTTTGTTTGTTGTATTATTATCAATATTATTAGTTTCTAGAGTTAATCTAAAGCTGAAACTGAGGAAGACTGACTTCGTAAACAGTAGATTAACTATATTCAGTGGTACCAATGAACGGAAATCCAGGGGGGACCAATGTATTTTTCAAAATATAGGGGGCAAGTTATTGTTATTGTTTTTTTCATTTTTTTTTATAGACCTAAAAAAAGAAGACCTTTTTCAATGAAAATACCCTAAATAAGATATTCTCAGAATCTAGGAGCGAGCACAAGTACATATAGTTGAGTGCAGGGACACAGCCTTCATTGGACACTCCCTTGCTACGTTCTAGATAGTAATAACATTGATTGACAACAGAATCTTGACTCAAGTATCGAAAGTTAACCTGAAGTTGTGGTTTAGGAAAATTATCACAATATTTGTACACAGCAAAGGCCCTGGGAGAACATGATATTTAATGACGATAAATAACAGTTCGATTAGGGATATAACCCTTTACTAGACAGTGAAAAAAAATAATAAAAAAGTATACTGGTTATTTCGATCACATGTACAGTGATCGTCATCGGCAGAATTTCTGGTTTTTTTTTTTTTTTTTTTTTTTTTTTTTTTTTTTTTTTTTTTTTTTTTGTCATCTATTAGGAGTCAAACGAAAAACCGATTGACGCCAAAAAGATTTCCTCAAATGAGAAATTACATATATAGAAAATATAAACTGTATGCAATGGGTTGGGTGTCAGAAAGAAAAATTCAGGTCTAGGTACACTAGCTTGAAAAAGGAAATGTTTTTTCTTCTACATAATGTTAATGCGAATTGGTTTGTATGAGAACCTAATGGAACAAAAATAAAAAAATAAAAGCTTTTGAAAAACTAAGTATATGCCTTAATAAGTAAGGCACACTTAGATATAGCAACTACTTTTCAAATAAGCCATTAAACAGCTCTTTGTGATCTTCCAGTACCGCCCCAGTGGTGAAGAAAACTAAAGAAAAGGGAAAAAAATGAAACATCAGTTCTACCTGTTCAAAAATGAATTTCCCTTGTTATTCAAGGCTTTAAGTTCTTTGGATGGGGGATTTCACCAATGATAATTCCAATGGTATACTTTTTCTTTTGGTTTCAGGCTATTTTTCGAAATTCCCATAAATTTTTCTTCGCAGTAAACTTTTATTATTAAGACTAATCGAAAAAGAAAGTTACAGTTTTTGCATCAGCTACGAATGGCAACTTATGTTACTTGAAATTTTTGAACAAATTTTTACATTTTCATTTACTAAGGCTCATGATTCGTTCTGTACATGGTTGCAGCTATAGGTACAACCATGATCTCCTTGTGTAACATTTTTTTGTCGATGCACGTGTTGCTTTCCTTGTTTAGCATCTTCACAATAAAGATTAAAATTCTAATGGATCATTCCTTTGGATGGGGTTGGATGTGAATATCTGTTTATCTGAATTTTTTGGTTAAAGTTCATTTAGAAATTTGTCTTATCGGAAACTTTCTTAATCAGGGCTTTTCCACTGCCACCAGGCAACAGCTGGTCATATCTTCTCCAGCATCGCTTTCAGTATTATCAGATTATCCTCTCAACAGCTGCATCAATTCGCAAAATTGTAGGGGGGGATTTTTACGGTTTTGTTTTAAAGAAGATGGAAAGAAAGAACAACATTGATCAAACGAATATAATATTGATATAGTAACTCTAGAATTAATTAATATATGGGTAGAAAAAAAGTAAAACCTCTTATAGGGAATGAACTAAACCAGTAGTCTTAACAAGTCTACATAAAAGGTTTGTGCTTAGTCGGCTAGCTCAAGGAGAAGATTTATGTTGTCCCAGAACAGAACGCATTGTGAATGCCTTAAACGCCTTCTAACGGAAATTCCTTAGTGTTTCCCTCTCTTTTTCATATTTTCTACAGTTGAAGATGATGTGACATATGTCTTCTTACACTCCACACGTGTCGCAATTGGGGGATGGGGGCATTTTTCAATGGAATAGTATTGATTTTGTCTTAACATGACCATAGCTAGGACGGAAGAGGGAAGTTGAAAGGATGCGAGATGTGAGGTATATTTCTTTTAATGGCTGCTTATAATCATAGAGATCCAGGAGCTGAGTACGAGAAGAATGGAGCAAACCTCTTCTTCCTTCAAAACTTTTGGACTGATTGAAGACAGAAATTCAGGACCATTAATAAGAGTTTGAGCGATCAGACCCAGTTGGGAGGCTTGTTTTGCAACCTGGTCTGCTAGTTCATTTCCTGTTATACCACTGTGTTCTGGAGCCCATATAAATAGAAATGATATACCCTTTCTTGCTAGCTTTATAACCAAATTTTCAATCTCAATGCCAACCTTTCTTGCTTGGTGTTGCTGGCGTGAAAGGTAATCCAGAGCTGACAGTGAGTCACTGCAGACAATATACTCCTTATGTTTGACCTCTGTTTGGCTTGAAGAGAAAACTTAAACGCCATAAATTCTGCAGGAAAAATTGCCAAGTTAGGGGGTGAAGGGTAGTAGAGAGACAAGCTCTGGAAGGGTATAACTGCAGCACAACAGCATTTATTTTTCCATCTTTGAACCATGTGTGTAAACTTGGATTTAGTCCTGATATTCAGCAATCTTTACCAAGAATATAATTTTCATCAATGCCTGGAGAAGACTTCCAATTTTGCAATGCTGATCTCATAAATAATCAGTCCCCGATTCCTTTAGAGGCCCTAGAAGAATCATAATCCAAATTAACAGTCAGCCTGTCTTTCTCTATGAATTCTTCCATGCCAGGAAGGCAAAGTAATCTCTGGTAATCTCTGTTGGTTTAAATCGGATATCGGGGTTGTGGTGGCTAATAAATCCTTTGTAGATAGTGTGGTCATCGAGTCTTACCCTCTTTGCAAAATATATTGCAAGGATATATTTTCTTCTCGAGTGAAGAGACTGGATCACTTTTTCATAGTACATAGCTGCAATAGAAGCTGATTTCAGGCCACCAAGGGATCTTCGTAAAATTGCATGGAGGGTAGTGTCAAGCTTCGTCAGGAGACATTACTTAGCAGATCCATAAATAAATGATCCATAGTCCATCATGGATATCACCAATGACTTGACAATAGTTGAAGCAAATACTGTAGGGGCTCCTCTTCTTCCAAGGCAGAGATCATTAATGAGGTTTTGCCTTTGTTTGAGACTACCACTCAGCTCATCTAGATGGGGTTTTCATGTCATTTTTTGGTCAAATACAGCTCCATGAAAGAGTTCATGTTCTGCAACTACAATCACCTGTCTATTCAGTTTTACCAAAGGTTTGAAAGCAGCCAGGTTATGCATTTTGTGGAAAAACACACTAACTAAATAATGGCTTGAGAAAACCATATTATTACTATTTGCCCAAATTGATAGCATATCTATAGCTTTTTGGGAGGCAGTTTCTAAGCACAAAGGGCCCCTCCCCACAAATGCAACAGCAATATCATCAGCATATAGAAAAAGCTCTGCTCCAAAAACATTTTCAGGCTTATATCATGACAATAAACTGAGAAGAGAAGTGGACTTAGAACAGCCCTTTGAGGGAGTCCAATGTCATAGTCTTTTCTCTTAAACTCTGAGTAGGAGCCCCTCAGGGACGTCTGAACTTCCCAACCCATCAAGATTCAAGAATTAGTTAATCCAATTTACCAGTAGGTCTTACAGTAGTTTCGCTTTTTTCTATTTTTAGTCAAAAATTTCAATGTATTTTGATCCCTAGCGTCATCTATTACAAGACATTAGCTTTGCTTGATTATCAATTTCATCATTTAGAATAATTGAAATTTGAAAAAATGCAGGATGGATCTCTGAAGTCTGAACATAGGTTTCATTCTGAGCAAAAAAGAGGTAATTCATAAAGAGTCCCAGCAGAAATTGTTCGGTGTAAATCTAAAATGTTGAGGAGGAAACATGTCAAGAAAACAATTCTTTCTTCATCTTATGTAGAATAATTGTAGGCTTGTTAACATGGCCTATTCTCAACTCCACCATACTTTACCTCCTCTTCTAATGTGGGAATTTGTAGTCCAAAATATATATTTGTCAAGCACCACTTTTGTTTCAACGTGTAGTAAAATTCTATTTAATAGACTTCTTGCTACCTCAGAAAGGGTTTATTTTAGGAAAATGAAACCTTCAGGGATGGGTCTACAGGCTAAAGTATGTCCCAGAAAGATATTTTAAAGTATCCATCTCCATTTCTTCTCCCTCTAGAGGGCCCTGAAATTTGCCTACATGACAGATACCTACTGAAATTTTGACAAAATGACATTTTACCATAATTTTCAGTTACTAGTTGCTTTTTCTCTGCCTTTAGTTCTGAAAATGCAATTCCTGTTATTTGAGTAGAATTTTGAGCCATATCAATGTTTTTTTTTTAGTTTAGGAAATGCATTTGCATATCTTTAAAACCTCATAAAATGGAATTAAGCAAAGTTATGAAGCTGAAAACAATTTTGTTGTACTTCAATGAAGCAGAAGATCTAATTTGCAAGGTTTCACTTTTATAACACATGTATTTTTAAAGGTCAGGGCCCTCTAAAGGGAGAAGGAGTAGAGGTAGTTACTTCAAAATACCTTCCCAGGACATACTTTAGTCTATAGATTCATCCCTGAAAGTTTAATTTTCCTAACCCAAACCCTTTCTGAGATATGAAGAAGTCAGTTAACTAGAATTTTACCCAACTTGCTTATCTGTAATTTGAATCAACTAGAATGAAGTCAGAAATCACATGGGAAATATATAATTGGGTTTATGTAGCCTACTTGCACATGAATGGGGGGAGGGGTGTTGGGAGTAAGTAAAGTGGAGATGCAGTGAAATTATGTATGCTACAATTATTCTGCATAATATGTTTTTTGAATAACACTGAGAAATCCTGCATCCCCTTCATGGAAGTTCTCTTCCCTCACAATAAATTTCCCCATGGAAAGATCCTTCTATATAACCCCCTCTCCTAACCCCACCCCAACACAAAAAAGCCCCCCTGAAAATGTCTGTACACTTCCTGATAACCATTACCATATATAAACAATGGTCAACGTTTGTAACTGTCAGCCCCTTCCCCAGGGACTGTTGGGGAGTAAGTTGTCCCCAAAGACTTAGTTATTAGGTTTTTGACTGCCAAATAAAATGGCTATCTCAAAATTTTGATCTGGTGACTTTGGAAAAAATGAGCATGGGAGGGGGTGTAGGTGTCCCTCCAATTTTTTTTGGTCACTTAAAAAGGGCACTAGAACTTTTAATTTCCATTAGAATGAGCCCTCTCAAGACATCCTAGGACCACTGGGTCAATACAATCACCACTGGAAAAAACAAAACAAATAAGCATGCATCAGTGATCTGTCTTCTGGCATAAGATACAAAATTCCACATTTCTGTAGATAAGAGCTTGAAACTTCTACAGTAGGCTTCTCTGATATGCTGAATCTAAACTGAATCTTAATCTTGTTACTAAAATATTATATTTTAATTAGATTTGGATGTAGCCTATTTCATTATGATTAACCCAACTTCACTTCTGGAGTGTGGTCAGGATAATGTGTGAGTACCAAGATTTTAGTCATATTTTCCAAAGGCATTGATTTATTACAAGAAACTTAGTATAACAGTTCAAAATAGGGATGAAACCTTTTAATTGACAGTGAACAGATATAAAATTTTTAACCTCATATTTTGAACACATATACAGTGTTCATGATCAGCAGTAAACTGCTGAGTTGAGTGCTGACTGCTGACCAGTTTAACTGCTGATGATGAACACTGTTTATTTGTTCAAAATATCCAGTAAAAATTTTATATCTGTTCACTGTCAATTAAAAGGTTTCATCCCTATTTTGAACTGTTATACTTTTGTCATGGAAAGGCAGTGCAGTCTTCAAGGTTATCTAAATAAACTTAGTAATTCACAAATCTTATGATTCCAGCATTTTAGCCATTTTCCTAATGGTAAAACTTTGTGGTACATTAGCAAACAGAACAAGCTTTAGACAAATAGCTGTTTCAGCATGACCATAAAATTATTATCAATTCAACACATTACTGTGTGAAGGTTGCACATTAATGTACCCATGAGCTACAGAAATTTTTTTGATAATAATGATGCAAGTGTTGATCTTGTAGGTACATTGTTTTCCTTTATTTTATATTAACTTAATTTTATAACCTTATGTTTGCCAATTTATATCTATATTTTCTTTATATAGTATTTTCAGCAAGGTAAATTAATGTGGAGCCTCTTGTAAAGGATCTTGCTGATGGTATGTTAGGATTATAGTCAGCCTTTTTAATTTTGCATTGATTCAGCATTGGCAAGTTTTAATTGACTCCTTTCTGGGACTAGACAATGTTTTGAGAGAAGCAGAGTGGATAGAATAAACTACAAAAACTGATGGTGATCTTGCTTGATGCAATGGAGGACCTGCAGCTTCATTACCTTAAAACCTTAAATCACAATTGTCAGCAATAAGAACAAATCTGGTATACTGGGGGGAGGGGGCTATGGTCATGCCTAACTCCAGGTGTGGACATACCATTGCATTGTGACCACACTTGGTGTTCTGGTGTTGAATGTCTATTTTACAAGCCCGGGAGCTTGGTTTGCTTTTGCATTTTGAGCTTGTGTCTTGCTGTAAAATATGAACTCATTCTCAACAATGACCCCCAAGTCTTTCTCCTAACTGGCTGCCTCAAGCTTCCAGCTTTAGTGCACTGTATGAAAAGAGAAGATGTTACAACAACTTGCTGGAAAATGACTTTTCAGGTCAAGTTTTGCACCATCTCTCTCAACCACCACAAGAGGGCACTCAAAGAAGCTGCAGGTCCTCCATTACAAAACATTCTCCAGTCCCAAACCCTAGAAGCCTTCAAGGCCAGGCCAATGCTGAATAAAGGTAAATAGGGAAGGCAGATCATAACCATGACACACCATCAGCAAGATTCCTTACAAGGAGCTCAACACTGGTTTATCTTGCCAAAAATACAATATAAGGCAATAAAGCCAGTGCTAAAATGATGAGTGCTATTCTACTTGTGTGTATTTTTAACATTGAATATAGAAAATGAAATAAAACAATAACTACATCAGAAAAGATAAAAAAAATTAAAGTGAATTAATGCAAACTTACATTTGGGGGGGGGGGATTTAAAAGATTATCAATTAGTATATTCAGAGACAATATTAAAAGGTATGCTATATTGAGTGGTTGAGTGTGAGAAATTGCACTATATTAATAATTGTACAACTAGGATATCTTTCAATAGCATGAAGAGTATAATTTTATAATAACTCAAGACAAAATAAACACATGATTATCAAATTTAAGGAGCTTGAAATAAACGAACCCCACAAGATCCTCAATATAGTTAGCTAATTTCATTCCTGCAAAATACAGTACTTGGAGGGAGAGTCATTAAACAAGGAGTGAATGACCAATGGGCATATTGAAATGAAATTTTGAAATGAAAAATATGAGATGAAATTTTATCCTCAAAATAGTTCTCACTAGCAAACACTGCTGAACTTGCATTTATCATAAAAAATTTGTAATATACAAAAAAAAATACACTGCTCTTGATAAACGAAAAAGAATAATGTCTAATTAAAAAGGTCAATGCATAGAGAGGTATTAATTATATAAGAAAGAACTTAATAATGTACACAAAGAAAGCTTGTCTGTCAATTATGAATACATTAAGAGAATAATAAATTGAAAAAGATAAACATACAACAGATGCCCAAAGATAAAAATCAAACTTAGAAAAGACCACACATAGTTAAACATTAGTATTAGAGCCGACAACCTTGTAGAAGCTCTCTTACATTTATCTCTTTTGCAATGCATTGGAATTATAATGGAGACCTTTTGGTGATTTTCTCTTAAATTTCCTGACTGGGCTTTGGTAAGGGGTGGGGAATTGTTCCTAGGTCAGGGAATTAATTAAGCCTTTTGGCCAATGGTGATGCAAAGGGACATGTATCTGTCATGTAGGATGATTTAAATCTCCCTTCTTTAAATGATAAAATATTAAAAAAAAAATTCTGTAACTGTAAGGGTGTAATTTTATCAAATCCTGGAGAGAGGGAGAAAAAGCTCAAGACAATTTTCAAAGTCAATTGAAAATGACCGTGTGAAAAATGAGCCAAATAGTACCATAAAGGAAAATGTTTACTAAAGAAAACTGATCTGTTCCTATGGCTGCATCAATTATGTAGGCTTATCTTAATTTTGAGAAGATTTTTGAAGACTTATAAATTTCAGCCCCTGTCCCATTGCAAATTACACCTATGTTCTTTTGAATTGTTTAAATTCCTACACTCACATTCTGAGTTTGGTGGTAATACTGATATTTGCTTACTATTAATGACAGGATGTGTAGTTTATTTGGTCCATTTAATACTTAAAATTTCCATCCACTTTTGTTGCATTTTCTTACTGTAGTGCCACTTTCTATGCAAAATAGGTGCCTTGCAGGCTGTTGTGGTGTAATATCAATTCTGTCCTTACTTGATATTGCATGAGCAAGGATCAGTAAGGACACTAGTTCTTGGTTGGGCCTACATCATAGTTGTATCCAGTTTTTGTTTCAGTTATTTTGTTGTCAGATTTGTTTTTGCATTACTCCACTATTTACATGTATTGTTCAGTGGGTTAAAAATAAATTATTATTATAGTTCAGCTTCTGTGATTTTTAAACTTAAGATTTGTATGTGGTTCAAGTAACTAGAGAAGAAAAAAAAAAGCAAAAATGTGTTTGAACTATTTGCTAAAAAATTTAAACTTTTTTCTTTCTAGAAGTTCTTAAAGAGTTAGTCAGCATGGAATCTCTTGACAGAGCATCTCCTGACCTTTGGCCAGAGAAAAGTAAGTATTCACCAAAACATCTTAAATTTAGATCCCCTCCCCATGTGTTTTGTAATAAATGTATTTATAAGATGTTTAAAGTTTCTGTTATTTGCTATTTTAACATCAAAACCATCTGTTTAGTGCAAGGTCTTGTTGCTAGAATGAAAAGGGGGCAGACTTGAGAAAAAAGTTTCAAAACTCATGTTCTAAACAATTGTTACTACTAGATGTTGAGTTCTATAGGAGATAGTTATGCAAAAACAATCTGAGCTAGATTTGTGCTAGATCAGACAAAGCAAAGACTTTCGTTTTGTTTGTAATGTCTGTTGAGTGTGAATACTGGTAGAATAATTATCTAGTAGCAATTGCTGCAGCCAGAGGTAAACTCTGCCAAAACCCTAAAAGTATGATCTAGGGTCTCTCTCTTCTTCAAAAACAATTAAAAACGACAAGGTTTAAGTACATGAAAGTAATAACGCCAAAAACTTAAAGCAACCATATAAACCTGAACAAGAGGGGCCTTTCCTCCCATTTGCAACATTCAAGTGTTGCTATCTACTAAAACAATACATTTTTTAGCTTTAGTTGAAAACTTTAAAATTCTTCTATTTTTTGAAAACAAATGAAACGTTTGTAATACCAGTTGATTTTTTGTAGTGAGTCTCGAGTAAAGCTCAGTTAACACTTCAATGCCACGAGTTGACAGGGGGAGATATATATATCCCTCCAGTTAATGGTGATTTTTGATTGCTTTAAATTTTTAACATTCCTCTTTGTTTGTATTTTTAAAAATTGCATTCTCCTTATGTTTGTTTCTAACTTCTATTCAAATATAGCTTTTTCCCTCATTTTCAAGGGTCAACCCTTGGTACCTTGCTAAGCCCAATTGTTGACAACCCTTGGTCTTCTGATAATGGATTTTCAGTTTTACTTACTGGGAAAAATAGAATCTCATTCTGTCTAAAGCTCTCAAAATACCTTCCTCACACTGTTGTAGAAGTGGTCATTCAGAGATTAAAAAAAACAAAAAAAAACAGGCTTTCTGTCTAAAGCTTTCAAAATATTTTCCTTACTCAAAAGAGTATAGCAGCATTTGAAGCTAACAGAAGCATTGTTTCTTAACAGAAAAAAGTTTATTATCAACTTATTTTGTTGTTTTTGCCAGTTCCTTTTGTGTTTTTATAGAAGTGCCTCATTAATTGTGAATATTTTCTTCTGCTTTTTTATATATATATATATATATATATATATATATATATATATATATATATCTATATATATAAAAATAAGTTGTCTGTCTGTGGATCAGGTGACGTCATGTTTCTGTGTCGGCTGACGTCATGAAGTTAGTTGTCGTCATTTTTGCTATGACGGTGACGTCATTAAAGATATTTAAGACATATATGTTCACGTAGAAATCTATTAGTGTTTAAGTTTAAAATGACTGATGAACTTACAATGGCAAAAGCCGATGAAGATGCTCAAAGAGTCTATGCCAAAAAACTTGCTGCTGATAGAGAAAGTCAGAAAAGAAAGCGTGCCGAGGAATCAAAAGAACAGCAAGGAAACAGGCTTGAGGCTAAAGAACGCAAAACCGCGCAGTTAGATGAACATCCACCTGGACAGCGAGAGTCAAAACATATCAAAACTGAAAATGATAGCGATGATGATTGGGTTTGGGATTTTGACTCGGATAAGGTCATCAATGCCTACCAGATTTTAGTTAAAAAAACAAAGGTTCGGCGATATGTATTTCATAGTGAAGCTGAAAAATAAAGAAGAAAAAGAAAACTGAAAAAAGAAAAATGTAAAAAACTAAAAAATACTAAAAAGAAAAAACGCTCAAAGAGAAATTACAGACTGGGACACAAATGACGACCGGGACAGAGGGAATATAAATAACGACCGGGACACTCAAAGAGAAATTACAGACTGGGATACCGGGACACAAATGACGACCGGGACACAGGGAATATAAATGACGACCAGGACACAGGTATTTAAGAATATCGTTCAAAGACAAATTTTTAATTGTAAGAAGACCGTTGAAAGAGAAATTTCTAATTGTAAAATGACTGAAGAACCTACAATGGCAACGGTACCACCATCGAAGTAGATAACCAGTGGGTTGTTCCATATTCCCCATTAGTGCGAAACGTCAACCCCAAGTCAAATTCGTGCATTGTTTGGCATCATTTTAACAACTTGCTCTCCATCAGCTCCTACAGAGTTATAGGAAAAATATAAGTCAAAAATGTCCGAAGATATACTCCATCGAAAACAGTTAGAGACGTCAGATATGACTTTTGATTTTACATCAGAAATTTATAACTACACTTTAGTTATTATAGAAGATTTGTGCGTACGTATGGCAAACAAACCTCTTCAGGATTTGGGAATGCCTTCACCTAACCGTATCGCTGCTGTTTCGACATGTGTAGAATTGGATCGTGAAAAAAGTTACAGTACGAATGATCTATTGTCGTATGTACAAAATAACATTTCCAAGTTAACATCGGAACAAAAAGACATTTATGATACGATAGACTAAATTTCAGGACGTATACAACTACCTGCTGATTTCTGTAATTTAGTGACGTCCAAAAATGAATTGATTGAAAAAGTATTTCAGAATATTCTAAAAAATTATAAAAATAATAAATGGCTAAGTGAAAGAGCGATTCTCGCACCCAAAAATATAGACGTCCACGAAATCAACAATATTGTTTTGACCAAGATTCGAGACCAGGCAGTCCTTTACAAGTCAGTCGACACAGTTTTGGAACCAAATGAAGCGGTTAATTATCCATCTGAATTTTTAAATTCCATAGATCTTTCAGGGTTTCCACCACACGTGCTACAACTAAAAATAGGCGTACCAATAATACTTTTAAGAAATATCAACCCACCAAAGCTTTGCAATGGCACGCGACTTGCCGTAAAAAAAAACAATGGAAAACCTAATAGAGGCCACAATCTTGACAGGGCCTTTTGAGAGTGAGGCTGTTCTTATTCCTCGCATTCCCATGATTCCAACGGATCTGCCTTTTCAATTTAAAAGATTGCAATTCCCAATTCGATTAGCATTTGCAATCACCATTAACAAAGCTCAAGGTCAATCATTAGAAAAATGTGGTATAGATCTTAATACTGATTGTTTTTCCCATGGACAATTGTACGTTGCATGTTCGAGGGTCGGTAAACCTGACAATCTATTTATATGCAGCGACAATTGGACAGCGAAAAATGTTGTATATTCGCAAGTTTTACGCAGTTAATTTGTATTGTATCTACCTATCTATCTATCTATATAAAAACGAGTTGTGTGTATGCATGTTTGTTTGTTTGTAAAAAGAGCGTTTGCATATGACGTCATTATTAGTACATACGGCTTTGTGTATGCACAGACAATGGGAAAGCCAAGAATGTTGTATATTCGCAATTTTTACGTAGTTTAACTCCTGCAGACGAAATGAATGCTTGCCTGAAAAATTCTAATTTATGGGCACACGTAAAAATATTAAAATTAACTACAAGTATGCGTGTCCGATTGCAAAACGATGACTCTGGTCAAACATTTTCAGATCAATTGCTGGCAATTGGAAACGGAAAGCTCCCAGTAGTGGGAAAGCCAAAAATGTTGTATATTCGCAATTTTTACGTAGTTTGAAACACATATATAAATCTATCTATATTCACAGGTGGGACACAGGGACACAACTACAATGGCGCGTAACTAATATGGCGCGTAACGACTTACGCGCGCGGGGGGGGGCTTGGGGGGGCACGAAGCGCCCCACCAACTAGGTGTTGGGGTGGGGACACCCCACAGGGACACAACTACAATGGCGCGTAACTAATATGGCGCGTAACGACTTACGCGCGCGGGGGGGCTCGGGGGGGCACGAAGCGCCCCACCAACTAGGTGTTGGGGTGGCGCGAAGCGCCACCCCAACAGCTAGTATATATATATATATATATATATATATATACATAATGTACAGTGGATATATGTAGATCGTACCGCCTGTAGCTTTCAACTGCTGAAAGTTGTTGTTAAATCTCTCCAATTGGCTAGACTCATTTATGTTTTTGACAGCCGTCTTTCGTCAACATTTGAGGTTTTTGCATTACTTAGCTTTTTTTTTTCATAAAATAATGTCTATCCATAAATGTAAAGGCTCATAAATATGTCCATAAGATTATAAAATATACATCGGTGACATTCCTCCTTTCCCAAGCATGAAAAAGGAGGATGGTTGAGCGCTGTGCTAGCAAGTTATTTCTGTAAAATAAAGTCCTCTAAAGAAACGTCAACAATAATCCTTGGATCTGAACCTTTCAATTTGATGATTACTCATGCAAACCCTGGACAAGATATTTGAATGCTAAGAAACTGCGTGTACGAACGTGATGAAAGAGCCCTTCAGACGAGTCTCAACCCAGAGGGGAGGACATCTATGATTCAGCTCACTTAAGGGACGATTAGAGGCACAGTAGATATATCTAGACAGTACAATCATCTCCTATCTCAAATAAACCAAGACAAACATAAGCAACATTAGATTTTTTCATGGATAGGCACGCGTGTGGTATCAGTACTCACAGCCTGGAGAACAGGAAAAGAAATAAGATGAATCGAGCATCTAAGGGGTAAGGAAGAATGCAATATGTTGAAGAGATAAAAAAAGAAAAAGGAAAGTAATTGGTCTGGCTGTAATAATGCAAAAGGCAAAGATAACATTGGTTTGAGAATGAATAGAAAAACAAAGAATGAATTTATAAGGATAATCAAGGTAAAAATAAGTTTTAGTTGAACAATGCCATAACGTGATGACATTTGATTAGGAAGTTTGGCGCTTTGTATTGGTATTCCGGTTTCATAGCCTTATCAATTTTTTCTTAAAGGGAAATTGTGGGGTCGACATTAATGCAAACTTGCAGCTAAATTAAATTTAGTCACTTCTGTAAGTCCTTGAAATGCCAAATAAAGGTGTGAGCTCTACAGGCGGATAGTACAGATAATACAAGCAGTGAATACTGATGCCCAGACAGATTTTCAAGAAAGGCTTTATCGACAGACTTTATTCTACATATTGCGATCACTATATTGTTTCTGTCTGGTTTGCGCCCGTTTTTTAATAATCAAGATTAAAAAAATATAAGAGCTCTGTATTTTCGTTATTGCAAATATTTATTGTATCTGCCGTGTTCTTATAGAAATAGGAAGATTATTAGAATGTTTTGTGCCACTGATATTATTTTTGTTTATTAGAACACTATGCTTGATTAGGTGCTGATGCCTCTCAACGCTTGGGTCCTTACCGCCCTTTGATTAGATTGTATTGTCTGTTTTATTTTCTTTGTCTTTCCTTTTGTGTTTTTACTCCGCTTAAATTGTTTAAACAAGTGGTTAATAAATAAATTACTATTATAATACAAAGATATTCAAAAGCAGAAAGGGGCATTACAGAACTCTGTTAGCTAACACTCAAAGCCTAAAGGACGACAATTTTCTTTGAAAGCGAAGTTAATTATGCCAAGACAGCTGAAACAAAAACTGAATGTATAGAGTCAAAAGAAAAAGAAAAACTCAACCCCCCCCCTTCTCCAAAAAGGAAAAATTCTAGAAATGCACATGACTAGAATCATTTGTTTTGGCATCTGGAAAATTCAAGGGAATATTTGACCCTTACCAAGAAGAAAAAGTTTTGACGCTCCGTGGTTCAATATTACTATCTAAAACCAGATATTACTGTGAAAACCATTAGATGATCGATGCTAAAACTATTAGGCCTTTGTGGTCATTTTGTGGCAAATTTCCAATAGTCCCGCCATTTAACGGATCCCTCCCCCTCTATATAATAAATTCCGGCTATTTTCCTCTTGCAGCGTTGATCAGAAGTTAGCACTGGAATTTTTTGTATTTGCTGAAATTTAATCCAACCCCCCCCCCATCTAGAAATCCGGGGTCCGCCACTCGTCAAGTCATAAGCCATACCTCTGAGATGGGACAGTAGCAAACCACTTCACAGGCTCATCCTCTTTCTTTCTGCTTTTGGAATTATAAATAATACAGGTTCGCACCATTTTCAAAGTTAATCGAGAAACTGTAAAATATACAATGGATCACTTAAACAAATGAAATGGGAGGAGCTTTTATACACGCCGATACTCTAGGTGAAAGATATTTTTTAGGATGATTGTACTGTCGCAGATATCTCTACTATGATTGGAGGCTACTAACTAGCGCCCTGTGGAGAAACTAAGGTCTAAGGTAGCGATTGAAGCTGTACTCTCTTATGTGACTGTGTTCTACATGTTGGATGATTTGAAATTTAGTTCCAGGTATTTCTGACTATACTAACACTGAACAAGAAAATGGTGAACCAAAGAAAAACCCGACACAAGGACTAGATGAAGAAATGGATGAGCAGGATTACAATCTCCTTGTTGGTAAGGGATTGGTCTTTGATTATTGTATGAGCCAAACTAATTAACTCTGCTTTTTATATTTCGCGGCTGCTACGTGCACACCTCGTATTAATGGAGAAAGCAAACAGTTCAGGATACGATAAAAACTGATTTGATGGTGCAATTCTTTAGATAAAAATACCAAACAATTCCGCATGACTTACGTACATCAAAAACATACTAATAATAATAAGGAGTTTAATAAATAAGGAGTTTTCCTTATTTTGTCATATAAGTATTGGAGGTAGAATTTTTCGTTGTCATCGTGATTTGATATTTTTTTATTTTTTTTTTGAGTGATAGGCCTACTTCATCTTCAAAACCGGTTCTGGAAAGAAAACTAGTTTCTCCTTATTCAGATTCTCCTCAAATTGCCAACCCCTAAAGCGATCTTTTTTTGCTCCATGGTTAAAACTTAGTACATCCAGGGGATCAACTCCTCCCTCCGGGAATGATTTTGGCTGCCATGCTTGGCTTCAGCGCACCCAGCATTCCACGAAGTGTCCTGCCTCGTGGTCACTTGGCTGGATGCTTACTTCATTTAGTATTAGTATGCCCCTATTTGTGCTTAAGCCTTCTACCCTCAGGGGCATGACGAGAAGGTTGTCATTGATATCCCGTACGGGGTGATGATAGGGGAGGAAGGGAATTTACATTCCCTTCATTAAAATACTAAAAAGTAAAGGACAACAAAGTAACAATATCAAACATTTTTGTTGTCATATAAAAAGTGTGCACGTTTATTAATTAATTAAATAAAAAAAAATTAACTAAAAGTAAGGAGCGAAATTAAAACTTAAAGCAAACAGAAACTATTCCGTATATAAAAGGGGCTATCCCCACCTCAATGCCTTGTTCTTTACGCTACAGTTTTTCATTGTTTTAAAAATTAGAGTTGTGACAAAGAATTAAACTTTAGTTAAACATGAAATATACCCCCTCAAGGAAAACTCCGTGGAAATTTCATCCTGCGTAAAGTGCACAACCCCCCCCCCCCCGTCAAATTTTGCGGACAATTCAGCCTTAAAGATTGCCCTTAGCATTCTTTCATTTGAATAAGACTTTAATCTCTAATCGGTTTCTTGATAACTCCAGAAATGCCCCCTTCCCTGGAAATTATTTCCCAAAAATCTAAAAACGCGGAAAATAGCCCCCAGATATTTCCCCTGGAACATCACATGTAAAATTTGGGAAGAGAATGTAAGAAAATTAAAAAGAATTCTTGTAGTAATTCTGTCAAATCGCCCCGGTGTAACATTTCCCCTGGAAAATTTCCCTCTCCAAGGAAGGTTATCCCTATTGAAAGCCACCCCAAGCACAACCCCCCCTCCCTCCCGAAAAATGTTCACAGTATCACAGTATTGATTCACATTTCAATGTGTGAGGACCTCTTTTTGGATTGAACCTGTCACTAATATTTGGTAAAGGATTATCGTCACTACCTGACCCATAGCCAATATTTTCATAATAATTAATTCAGTGACCAAAGAATTATAAATAAGCGGATAATTTTGAAACTTGAGTGAAAATTCTCTTGGGAACTGTGAATTCTCTTATTGATGTTTTCATGGCCTATATACGATATAAGTCAGGATTAAGCAGTTGCGAAAATAATTATAATTTCTGATATTATAGACAATTATATTACGATAAAGGTGAGAGGAGAAAAGAAAGTTGATAAGAAGTAAAGAAGAAGTCAAAATTATCTTGATCAAATATATCTACAACCAGCATTGCTTTTATTCTGATAGAGGAAAGGTCTTGTCTTGTCTATTTTATAAAACCAAGAAACAAAGGGTAGTTTACTGTATTCATTATATTGTCCTTTTTCTTCTTAAACTCTCATGAAGTAAATTATAAAAATGAGCCGAACAACCAGAATCAGGCAGGCAACAAATACACACAGTCCAGCCTTCAGTGCTACAAACAGGGGCAAAAATCCCTCAAATAACACCCCATCACACCAAACAGCGGATGGGAACCCAGTTGATTCGAGAAAGGACCCAAATCCCCCATTTACTTCAACTGGTAGACAGATAGCCAAACTCTGTGCTGAGACCCAGTTGTGCTGTATGATTTGATTAAAAGAGTTGATATTTCAGTCCAACAGATTTCATCTGAAATAACTCTGCTACGAACTGAGCTTGCCCAGAAGCCTAGCTATGAAGAAATGCATAAATATGTAGATGGTGCATCTACATATTTACTTCAACTGGTAGACAGATAGCCAAACTCTCTGCTGAGACCCAGGTGCTGTATGATTTGATTACAAGAGTTGATATTTCAGTCCGACAGATTTCATCTGAAATAACTGCTACGAACTGATCTTGCCCAGAAGCCTAGCTATGAAGAAATGCATAAATATGTAGATGGTGCATCTACATATTTACTTCAACTGGTAGATAGATAGCCAAACTCTCTGCTGAGACCCAGGTGCTGTACGATTTGATTACTAGAGTTGATATTTCAGTCCGACAGATTTCATCTGAAATAACTCTGCTACGAACTGAGCTTGCCCAGAAGCCTAGCTATGAAGAAATGCATAAATATGTAGATGGTGCATCTACATATTTACTTCCACTGGTAGACAGATAGCCAAACTCTCTGCTGAGACCCAGGTGCTGTACGATTTGATTACTAGAGTTGATATTTCAGTCCGACGGATTTCATCTGAAATAACTCTGCTACGAACTGAGCTTGCCCAGAAGCCTAGCTATGAAGAAATGCATAAATATGTAGATGGTGCATCTACATATTTACTTCAACTGGTAGACAGATACCCAAACTCTCTGCTGAGACCCAGGTGCTGTATGATTTGATTACAAGAGTTGATATTTCAGTGCGACAGATTTCATCTGAAATAACTCTGCTACGAACTGAGCTTGCCCAGAAGCCTAGCTATGAAGAAATGCATAAATATGTAGATGGTGCATTTCTGGACCTTAACTCTCGGTTGCAGAATATTGAAGAAAAATACACCTAGACTTCCCAGCAGACTGATGAGATACGAGTAATTGTAAGGGAAGAAACATTCTTCCATCATGAAGCACAACGGAGAAAAACGAATATTATTGTAAAAAATCTACCGGAACAAGAAGGAGTTGATGATGTAACTCAGGGGAAGCAAATAATTCAAAACCAGCTGCAACTTCCTGTGCCAACAGTATTCAAGACAACCAGGCTGGGGGAGAAAAAACCAACCACTCAGAACTCTGTTACAAGATACCAACCCATTCTAATTCAGCTCTCAGAATCAGAAACTGCTCTGAAAAGACAGATTGTGCAAATGTTTTATGTGAAAAGAGAAAGCCTACAAACATTCTTTCGCAATGATGTACCCAAACGGTTTAGAACAGCTGGTAGTATTAGTGAACCTCTCTCAAGAGGACCAAAAAACTAATTGAGCATGTGACCATGAGTAGCAGCTCTATTGCTGACAAAGGGAAAGTGTTTGTCAATAACCCTGGTGTGATACTTCATTTCTCCCACTCATTTCCTAGAATCCATCTTGCGAATGTAAGGTCACTAGTAAATAAAATGGAGGAACTACAAATTATTTTTGACAAAAACCAGATTGATATTGCTTGGCTTACAGAAACATAGTCTGCTACAGAAGATTCTTGTTCAATTCCTAATTATGACTCCCATTTTAAGCCCAGATTGGACAAAGATGGTATTCCTCTATCTCATGGTGGAGGAGTGGCTTTTTTTTGGTAAGTGTACCCTCCCAAATCGGATTCTTTCATTTCCTGAAATAAAGAACAAACTCCAAAACTGAAGTTTTATGGCTCTGAACCAGACCCAAAAACCTCCCAAAAGACGTATCTTGCATGATTTTTGTATTATTTATTACCCTCCTCGTATTGGATTTAAGAAGGAGCTGATGGCATATCTGCAACTTTATACTGACAGAATTCGCCGCAAGTACCCCTATGCTGCAATTACATTAGGTGGTGATTTTAATGAGCTTGACCAAAGGTGGCTTAGCGCTGCTCTTAGTCTTGACCAGGTAGTCAAGTCGCCTACACAAAGTGATAAAACCCTAGACTTGATTTTTACTAACATTGAAGATTACTACTGTGCCCCAAAAATAACCCCTCCATTAGGGGCAAGTGGCCATCTATGCATCTTTTGAACCCCTTTATCATCCTTTCCCCCTAAAAGATTGATCAGTTATTCATATAGACCCATTACTGACGAGAAGATTGTCCATTTCAAAGTAAAACTTAACTCCAAATCCTGGGCGAATATCCTATGTCTTACCAATGGTGATGAAATGGCTTCTAAGTTTTCAGCTGAACTTTTCCAGTTATACTGTGACACCTTTCCAGTGAAAAAAGTCAATCGCAAATCCAATTGTAAACCATGGATAAATGAAAAAAAAATTGTGCCTGATAAATGACCGTGATAGACTCTTTAAGGAAGGATTTTTCCAAGAATCTCGAAAACCTCGAAACATTGTTATTAGTGAAATCTGTAAAGCAAGAAAAGAGCATGGTGCTCACGTGCTCAATATGTTACTGTATTCTAACACTAAGAATTTCCACAAATGTATCCAAGATCTCATGGGAAAGGCCTCTTCTAAGTTTCTCTTACTGGATAGTAACGGTGTCCCAGTGAGTGCAGATATCATAAATGATTATTTTGCTTCAATTTGTAAAACTCACCCGCCACTCTAAAATATGCCGGCCAACAGTGCAGCGAGTGACATTCCTGTGATTGAAATACATCAGACCCAGCTTAAACTCGAAAATCTTGATACAAATAAGTCAGTATACCCAGGTGATATCCCTACCAAATTGATTGTGAAATGTGCCCATTATTTAAGTGTACCTCTAATTGCAATTTTTACCCAATGTTTTGTAGATGGTATTTTCCAGTGTGTTTTAAGCGAGCTATTATATCACCTATATCGAAAAACAAGACCCCAAAAGTTCCCCCCCCCCGACTTAAGACCAATATCAAAAACTTCTATTTTCTCTAAAATTTTTGAAAGTTTTATTTACAATTCCTCTTTGACGATATTCGAGATAAAATTAACCCAATTCAGTTTGGCTTTAGGCCGAATCGTAGCACCACGCATTGTTTATGTTATATACTTGACACTGTTTTCAAGCATTTTGAGTTAAGTAGTTCCTACGTTGAGGCTGTTTTTGCTGATATTAGCAAAGCCTTTGACAACTTGGATCATCTGACAGTTATTGCTAGCAAGGGCTTTAGGTGTCAGAGATTTTGCTTTACGTATGGTAACTAGTTTTTTATCTGGTCGTGAGCAATGTGTAGTCCTCCCTAGCGGAGATTCATCATGTTTTACCTCGATTTCCTGTGGAGCACCCCAAGGGACTAAGTTGGGTCCTTTAGCATTTTTAATTGTTTTTAACAATGTTTTACCAAACTTTGACAGCACTTTTAAATTTGCGGATGATTTGACATTACTTAACCTTTGTCAAACCTCAAATACTTTGCACGTTAAACTTGACTCACTCATTAACAACTTAAAGAATGATCTTAACAATGCTAAACTCAACCTAAGCATACCGAAAAGCAGTTTAATGCTATTCTCCTTTTAAGAAAAATATACCCCCGATAATAATTACCTTTGTATTCCAAATTTAAACATGGTTAAGCTGCTTGGTGTGCACTTGGACAATGACCTTAAATGGAAGTCTCACTCTTTTCACTTATTTAAAACAGGTCGTTTTCCCCTTAAATCTTTCTCCCTTCTCAAACGGTTCTCCATATCAATCCAGAACCTTAAAATAACTTATTGTTCTTATATAAGACCTTGTCTTGAATTCGTTTGCCCTGTCTGGCACCCTGGGTTGACCAAATCCCAATGTTCTAAAATTAAAAGAGATTCAAGAAAGAGCTATAAAAATTATACTGGGGACGTCCTATACTACTTACGATGAAGGTTTGGCTAGACTTGAACTTACTACATTGAAATTACGACGTCACTTCCTTACCATGAACTTTGGGCACAAGTGCCTTAGTTCTGACTATCATCGACGTCCTTTTCCCCCCTTCAAAGAAAATCCCCAATCCTTCCTAATACAAGAGTTAGTGCTCGTAGAGCTCCAAATTTCCAACTTGACTTGTGTCCCCAAATGTTGACCATGAGGTACAAAAACTCTTTCGTTCCCTATTTTGTTTTGCATTTAAATAATTGATTTAACTTTGTAACTATGTTTATCCCTTAACGTTTATTTTATCATTGTAATTGTTCTGACGTGCTTATGCTAGCTTGTGTGCTATTCTAGCCAATAAATTCTATTCTATACTATTCGTAAACAATGGGCAAATTTCATAGCTTACAGGCTTCTCTCGGCGGACTGTGAGGGATCATCCTTAAGACATATTTGATCTTTCAACTTAACAGAACAAAATGGCTATCTCAAAATTTTTATCAGATGACTTTGGAGAAAAATAGGCGTGGGAGGGGGGCAGTTGCCCTCCAGTCTTTTTGGTCACTGAAAAAGGGCACTAGAACTTTTAATTTCCATTCAAATGCACCCTCTCCTGATCTTCTAGGATCATTATTTCAATACGATCAGCCCTGGGAAGAAGAAACAAATAAACGCGCATCTGTGATCTGTTTTCTGGCAAAAATAGCCAAATTCCACATTTTCGTATATAGGAGCTTGAAACTTCTACAGTAGGCTTTTCTGTTACGCTGAATATGATGGCGTGATTTTCATTAAGATTCTTTGAATTTTAGGGGATGTTTTCCTCCTATTTCAAAAATTGGGCAAATTTTATGAGACTCGAACTTTTGATGGGTAACAGTAAACTCGATGAATCTTAAACATTGAAATCAGCACAATAAACTGATTGATGTGTCTATTGATATTAAAACTCCGTTTTTTAGAGTTTTGATGACTGTTTATCTATCAACTGGATTATCATCAGTTATCAAATGGCAGCTAATTTTGCCGTAGGACTGCAGAAAAATAGCATATTAAAAACTTGTAGGGGGGAAATAAACCTCAAAAATAAGGAAAGGACTTGATGCATACCTTTGCTGTGTATATCTAAATACCTGTAATTGTGATTCTTAAAGCCCTTGCACCTTTTATTGTATGATACACTCCCAATTTAAGCTACTAACCAAAGAGTATGGATAACTGCAGAATGGAACCTGGCCCTAATGTTGATAAAAAGAAACACCAAACCCATTCATCGTTTGACGTCTATGCTTTTTTTTAAGCTTCGTCCTCGTGTTTTACACAATTTTAGTTATTTAAAGCACGAGTTAAAAGATAGTATTTTACTTGGTAGTCCTGTGATAATAAAGATTCCCAGAATATCAATGGTGCAAAATCATGGAAATTTCCCGAAAGCACAAAAAAGGCATAATTCCTAGATAGGGGAGGGGGGATTAAATGTTTTTAAAAACTTGTTGGAAAGACGGAAATAAGTCAGACATTTCTTTGTAATAGTTTGTAATATAAAAGTTATTTTACTTAAAATATATTAAGTTATTTAAAAAAAATCTTAGAAAATGTTTTCTTTCTATCAGTTTGAAGCATCAAAGTTGCTTTGATAAAAAAAAAATCTAGTTAGTTGGCTTCTTGATGGGATTAATGTTCGAAGCTAATTGATTAATGGAGCAACAGCCGGCAGTGCCAACTTAAAAGAAATCTCGAGTGCAAAAAAAGAAAATCGTGAAATTGTCTTTTTCACAAAATTAAAAAATCCTCAGAGACCTTAAACCAGCTATTTTGAAATATTACCCCATTTTTTTTGTTTTTCTATATATTTGGTCCTTCTTTTCTGTCTTTCTATTCTATATATTTGGTAATCCTATTATGAAAGGATGTATAGTGCTCCCAAAAAAGGAATACTGAAAGAATACATGCTCACAGGGGGGGGGGGGAGGTTCCTCCCCGGCCAGTCCTAAGCCTCCTCTTCCCAGAAAGGTCAAACATAGTGCCTAAGAGTAAGGTTTGATCGTACCCCCCCTCCCCAATCACACACAAGGATAAAACTAGTGTGTACCTATAGTTACAAGTATTCACAGAGTAATAAAATAATGAAAAAGTGATTGAAAGACGATTGTGGAAGTTTTGTTAAAAATAACTCGCAACGTTGAAGCAAAAGTTGATTTAAAATAGGCCTAATTAATAGTAGATAGGTCAGCAGGTATAAATCAGAATAACTAACAGCGATTTGAAATGTCCTCGTCATTTGTTTCTTCTAATGCTCCATCCAAATTACAAGAGATGGTAAACTGAAAATTGACGTTAAGTACCAGGAACATGTGATATCTTGAAAAAGAATTTGCTCGAAAAGTAAATTTTGTTTGGGAGGGGGGGGGGGTAGTATATTTGTTCATCGAGATGGCGTTCAATGCAACACGGCTGATCAGTAGTTTTATACAGTTGCTATGGGGTCTTTTTTAATTTAAAAAGAAACGGTTTTTTTTTTAATTTATCGGCATGGCCTTAGATGAAATACGTCTGATTGATTGTTTTATTCATGTGATGTGGTGTGCTTTTTCATCTCTAAGTTTTATGTTTGAATTTCAGAGTATTCGTCGCTATCACCTGCTTCATTGGTTCGAGAGTACCAACGACTCCAAAATGTAGCGTACGAGCTTGGGCTGGAGGAGGCAAAGGAAATGACGCGTGGAAAGTACCTTAACGTCTTGCAGAAGAAGAGGAGAAAGTAGAACTTATGTATAGTTTTATTTTTATTTTTGTATTAAAATTCATATTTTGAAACCAAAAATAATAGGTTCGTCATAAAATAACTCCTATTTCTTCGAAAATACGACGGTGAATTCTTATAGCGCACATTTCCTAGAGTATGGATTCTTTTGTTATATCTCAGGAGGAAACCCCTCCTGTACAATTGCGTACTTACATATACTTCTGAGAAAATCTTTCGTGCCAATCTAATTTGTATATGACACTTAACATCTTTGAATCAAAATTTTGAACACTTCAGCAAAGCTTTTACTAAAAAGGGTTCGATACATTTTATAAAGTTTTACTAGAGCGTTTGATTTTTGTGTTGAAAAATTGTTCCTTTCTTCTCCAATATGCAGGCTAGATCCTCTGTAGTAGATGGGACCTGGCTAATTCTCTTCCCGCGATATCCCCCCCCCCCGAAAAATTCTCCCCACATGTAAAATTGAGCAGCCAAAGGGAAATTAACAGAAATAAAAAGAACAGTGTATAATTGTACATTAGCTATTATAAAGGAGGACCCGTGGGTCATTTTGTAGGGGGTGGGGGGCCAGATACCTAAAAAAGCACATCTCAATGCCTTACTTGTATAAGTCTCTATGAACCTTCTAGTGAATACAGTAAGGGGTATGGGAGGGAGATATAGAGTAATCTCTTATTCCACTTCATTTAGACTAAGCCTTAACGGTGCTGCTGGGTGACATCTTCCTTTTTATTGCAGAAAATTGTTTTTGATACTGATTTTTAAACTTCGTTTAATTTAAATAATTTGCTTCATATTTCATAAAATTGTATGCAATAATGCGCAAGTCCGCATCAGCTATTATCAAAGGATGGGGGGGGGACTGGATCATCAATAAATTTTCGTTCAAGGATGACATAACCCCCGAGAGCCCCTTGGATAATGGTCGTAGATTATACGAACTGTCAGTCTTTACAGATAGTTTTCGTAGTGGAAAAAAGGAGGTAGCATGTTATAACTTGGGAATCCAGTGATGTGAACCTTTAAGAGATTATTCTGTTGGTCAAAAAGATCATCAAGATCTTGCTGTGTGGAGGGGTTAGGTGCCCGGAAGTTAGCCATACAAACTTTTTCCTTATCAATTTGAAAGTTATAGCCGTAAGTCATTGGACCAAGGGGACCAATGTACACAAAATATTCAAAGGATTGGTTCCTTCTCTAAAGAAGGGGGCTCAAAAAAGAGCCGTTTTTTTTTTTTTTTTTTTTTTTGATTCGCCTGAAACTTATATGAAACCATGGGCCTAAAAGGGACTTGGATATAGAAGGAAAAAATTGCTTCCCCTCAAAATGCAGCCCAGAAAAGTGCCAAAAACTTTTTCCCACTCACTGCAAATGGAATGGGTTATTTTGGAAATTTAGGAGGAAGATCATTCAATTGAAAGTTATTGTTTCCTTTCTAAAGGCCGAAAGCTACCGGAGGACAATAAACCTCCTTCTCGGTTTCTTTCTCTCTTGTTCCTTTTCTCCTCTAACTCTTATGATGTCGAATCCAATTTTGAGATATTTGTTTTGTTGAAAAACTTCGAAATGTCTAATAATCTTTTCCTTTAGAGTTGACATAGAGCCTTAATGTTAGTCTTGCCCTGCTATGATAAATCAGTCCCCCAAAGCACGAAAAAAGAGTTAATTTAAATAAAAATGTAAAAATAAATATTAAATGGTATTCTACACCACATATTCTGCCTATACTTTGGATTATTCCAAACTTCCTTCTTTTCTTCGTTATTTTTATTTGTTATACTTCCCCTTTAGCTGTACGATTTTGAATGTGGGGGAATTTTCTGGGGGTAAATAAGTCCACCGCCGTAATAGGTCATTAAACAGATAAAAAGAGTTTTCATTTGTTGATCTTTTACTTTTTATAAAGATCCTTTATATGAGGTCCTTGTTTGTGTATTCAGGTCCTTACTTTTTCTTAAGATCTTTCACTTTGTTTAAAGATCCTCTGTAGTAGGTCATTACAGAGAGAAAGAGAGAGTTTGCTTGTATATAAATGCGACACTCCAGAAGATTTTGTTCTTTTTACTTTCTTAAGGGGTGACGATACCTAAAAGGAGCATCCAATTTCGTCCGTTATAAACCTTTTTAGTTCGTTTGGCTAAATATTTAGAATTGATTGGGTGCTTTTGCCAGAATTTGTAGAGCCTCCATAAGAGATTGGAATAAACGACAGAAAACTAAAAGCACAAAACTACTTTTCCAGAAATTTTAGAAAAACCATGAACTTCTTCCTGTTTCGTGCCGAAGAATGAGATATTCAGCATTAATGAAACTTAAATCAAGACCACACTGCCTTTCCATCACGAACATCAAAAACAAGAACAATAGGGAATTCTTTTCGCAAGACAGTGGAAACCCATCTAGAGTGAATATTTCGGCCCTCTGTCCAAGGGCCGTCCTCAGCAAAACATAAATATAGAAGAAGAAAAAAAAAACAAGATACAACCAATATAATTAAAATGAATTTTTTTTTACAGTCCCAGCATCCTTACTTCAGCGAAGTTCAACCAAGACTGATAAAAAAAATAAGGTGAAACGATGCAATTCATTGAAATGAAAGAGAATGATTAAAACCACATTTGTAGTGCTAATCTTGCTTTTTTGGCTGCTGATCTCAAAACTCTATTTGCGACAGGTTCTGTGTTAACTATTTTTTTTGTGTGATATTTTGCAAGATCGTTTTTAGTTAAATTTGTGTATAGAGCATTTAGGTAATATTCTCCTAAGTCCCTATTCAAGGAAATATTATTATTAATCTTAAGTCAGATTTCAATTGCTTCTAGAACTACTTGCTTTATGCCTAGGTCATAGCTAATAAGGGCGGATTCTTCAAAAAGTATTTTGTAGCTAGGATTTTCAAACACGTAGCTGCTTAAAGCAGAATCATAAGAAACAGCAGCAATATTGGAATTTAGAGCTTAGATGATATCATCTTTATGCTTTTGTAAAGCTCTAAATTCTAGCATTGCTGCTGTTCCGTTGGAATCCCCTAACGTTTTCCTATTTTTCTAATTTTTCCTCTCCCTTCAGCCCCCCCCCTCCCCAGATTGTCAAATTGGAGAAAACGACTTTATCAAGTCAATTTGTGCAGCTCCCTGACACGTCTACCAATTTTCATCGTCCTAGCACGTCCAGAAGCACCAAACTCGCCAAAGCACTGAACCCCACCCCCTAAGAAAGCGGATCCAGTCCGGTTACGTCAATCACGTATCTACGACATTTGTTTATTCTACTCACCAAGTTTCATCCTGATCTCTCCACTCTAAGCGTTTTCCAAGATTTCCGGTTTCCCCATCCGACTCCCCCCCCCCATGTCAACAGATCTGGTCGGGTTTTGAAATCGTTCTCCTTTTGGCTATTGATCTACATGCTTAATGTTAATCAATAGGGTAGAATTTTTTTTCTCTTTTGTATTGCAGCTAAAGGTACATAAAAAGCTTCGTCCTTTTTGACAAAGATGTAGATTAAGTTTTCTGCAAGTTCTACTCATTCTTGTCGAAAAGTACTTTGTTTACTTTCCTTCCTTTCAAATTTTACTTTTCTATCTTCATTAGTAAACAGAATGGTCATTTTTTCAGCTTTTCATGTCATTCTTCTTCTCGTCTCATGTTACAACCCATTAACCTAGTTGTAGTAGACAGAGATGCAATATATGGAAAAGGGAGGCAATCGCACCATTGGAGTCCAAACTTCTATAAATTACATTCCAAAAGGTGAATATTCAATTGAAATTTTGTAAAAAAAAAACATGCGGTTTCTATAGCCTTGTTCTTCCAAGAAAAGTAATTTCAGCTTAATCGTCAGATTGCATTTCAGAAAGTCTTTTTTTGAGCTGAAAAAATTAATTTGGCATCACAGTTTGATATATTTTTTGAAGAATACACCCTAACTGAAAAAAGTCAAAACAGCCACATACGCAGGGAGGGAGGGGGCCTAGGTTTATGTTATTTCTTAAATCAAAACTTCTATGATCTTCTTTGTGATTCCTCACACATCTCGTATAGCTTGCCTTTAGCATTTTCGAATCCCCCATTCGGCCAGTAGATTGTTGTGTATGCAGCTCATACCACTTTTTTTTTATTTTTGAATATCACATCAAATCTTAGTCTTGCTTCATGTGGAACATCACTTTAAAACTAATATTGTATAGGACAAAGATAAATTGTAGAAGCAAAATGCACATCCTACATCATTTTGCTTCCATATTTTATCACTATCTTCTACAGTATCAGTTTTAAAGTAGTGTCGTACACGAAGTAAGACTAAGATTCCATGTGATATTTTTTTCAACCTGAGGTCAAGTGCATACAAAGGAATTTTTGAGATTTCTATGGAATTATGGAAGGAATCACAGAAATGTTTATATTTCAGTAGTGAAATGACACAAAGCCAGCGGTAAACGGGGTTGGGGCAGGGTTGTCTTTACCCCCCCCCCCCTGATCTTGAATAAAAATCAGGGGGCTACTTGTATTTGCCCCCCCCCCCTCCTCCCTCTCAGGTAAAAATGTTATTTTTTGAATTCTCAATGAAAAAATGATAAATCCCTCCCCCTTATATAGAAAAACACATTTGTCCCATTCACTAAATCTTCGATTGTGAAAGTCACTCCACAAAGCCCTTTTACCTCGGTCTAGGGTCTCTTTGGCCTTCCTTCCCACTCAGGTTTTTGTATGAAAAAATCAAAGAATTTTGTATTTTTCAAAAAATGTCATTATTTGTGACTCTAAATTAATGTGTTCAGTCGAAAAAAAAAACCATTCTTTTTACTAATACAAGAATTAAATAAACGAACTTCCTTTGAGTTTTTTTTTTACAAAGCTATAGTGCAAAACGAGTAATCGCGGATAGCGCATCGACGAAGTCGAATTAGTGGAAATGTTAACGAGGGCGTTCCAGTGAGGTCGCTTTTCTTTATATGATCTTTTCCGAGGCCATCATGACCAACTTCATTAATAAAAAACGCCGTGTATTCCAAAAAGGAAGATTCATTCCTGGTCTTGATTTTAATCTACTAATCAGCCCTCAGTCAAAAACATCCATTATTTTGTGTGCTTTCTTATGTACTTAAGAGTGGAGAAAGTTCTTGAGCGTATTCAAAAATGGATTTAGTCGGATTGGCTTCTGAAAAGTTCGCGTCATGATATATAATATATCAACTATGGGAATAACTAATGCTGTCTAAATTATCGTTAAAGTAGAACTAAAACATGCTTTATTTTAAACCATGTAATAACTTACATAATTGTATCATTTTGCAGTTAGCTATTGTGGCAATACAACTTTCTAAGAATATTATTATTAGAATCATTTAATTCAGTTTTAAAAGAATATAATTGAAATTTCATAAGTTACAATCCCGACTGAAAACCTAGAAAGCATTTTAGAGGCCAATTGCCACTAACTGTTTCCTATGATTTTCATCCCAAATGGTGGGTAACTAAAACCCACGTCCGTTTATGCTTGTTCATCAGCTAAACAGGCAAATATTTTAGCCTTCTGCACTTATAACCCTAAAAATGAATCAAAAGTTTTGTTATACGATGGGCTTGGAACAACTACAATAAAAACCGATTAATAATCATTAAATTAATGACAACTGACTTCTGGAACTCACCCCAGGTTAGATATAACAATTGGAATAAAAATAACAGCAAAAAAGAAAATTATTATACACAAAACTACGAAACAAATTCGAAAAAAAACGAAGTGATTTCACGATAAAAACATAACATACACAAAAAACAAAACTTGTTTGATATTGACCAGTTTCAACATAATCGTATCATAAGCCTTTGAGTTGATCAAAATTAACATTTTAAGTCTCTTTTTATTGAAGAAAACGGGTTCAGTATCACCAACATATTTTTCTTCTCTTAACAACGAAATGAATAAGAGATAAAACCCCTCTATTTAATGTTCTATCAGGTTTGAAATTAGAGGCTTATGGAAATTCACATAAAGAAAAAACTTCGTGATAGACAAATAATAAGGCATGGAACAAATAGTATGAGTAATTTACGATAGTGAAAACTGGTGCTAGTGGCGACAAAAAACCTCAACACCATCTAGCGTTTAGCGACACTTGTATTTTTTTTCCCAGTTTGCTCAAATGTCAAGCCACACGTTTTATTTATTTATTATATTTCAAGTTTGGTTATCTAAGTAATGGATTTTTAGTAAATTTTTGCTAAATGGAGTTGGAGTAATAGGAATAATGAAAGATCCTTTGGGATCTGAATTGGAGTCAGAGTTTTGGAATCGCATAAAGGCATTTAAATTCTCAAAGGTGTTTTCTATAGGGTGCTGGCTTGTGATATGTTTCAAACAGGCTAAACTGGCTACTTAGGTCTACTTTTGCAGTATTAGCAGTCTTTAATAAGTTTTCTTCTTCATTTAAATTCTCAAAGGTGTTTTCTATAGGGTGTTGGCTTGTGAGATGTTTCACACAGGCTAAATGGGCTACTTAGGTCTACTTTTGCAGTACCAGCAGAATTTCTAATAAGTTTTCTATATTCATTTAAATTATCAAAGGTGTTTTCTATAGGGTGTTGGCTTGTCAGATGTTTCAAACAGGCTAAATTGGCTACTTAGGTCTACTTTTGCAGTACTAGTAGGGTTTCTAATAAGTTTCCTTCTTACTTTAAATTCTCAAAGGTGTTTTCTATAATATATATATATCAGACAAGGTGTTGGTTTTCTATAAGGTGTGGCTTGTGAGGTGATGCAATCAGGCCAAATGGGCTATTTATTAGTTAATTATTAGTTAACATGCTAGGTTTTGGTAGAGGACAATAGAGCTTTTTTGTGTTTTCTTTATTTTAGGGCATAAATTAAAAGGAAAGTTGTACTTTATTACAATTATTAATTAGTTGCAATAGTTAGTTAATTATTAGTTTCATGCTAGGTTTTAGCAGAGGACAACAGAGCTTGTATATGTTATTTTTGTCCTTTACTTTATAGTCTAAATCAAAGTAAAGTTGCAATCTACTGCAACTATTTATTAGTTGCATTAGTTAGTAAAATTATTAGATAATCATGTTAGGTTTTTGTGGAGGACAACGATAGGGGAAAGCCCTACAGATAGGTAGAGTAGTTCCATAGGAGGCTTAGACCAAGTAGGACCTTGTCCCAGTGGGGCCCATAACAGAAACTGGGAAACCCTCCCCTGGGGGTCATAATTAATGGTGGAGGAGGAAGAAGGCCCCTCAAATGTACACTCAGCAGGGCCAACTGCCGTGTTCACACGTCAGATGAGTTACAAACCTTCTCCCAGTAATGGGTTAAATTGCATGGTGAAGCAGAACACCATCGTGGGAGGATCCTCTATAGGAGGACAACTGCGGCAGGGCGTAAGATCCAGATTTATGGACAACGGCCTCTGTAAAGGGCTGCCTCGACCCTTTCGGGGTACCTGCAAGACTGGGAAACTTGCGGTCAATTTTTCCCACTTGAGGAGTGGCGCCCCTCGAGGAAATTATAGCGATGAACAGGTGACATTAGGTAACGAAAAGATTGATCAGGTTGGGAGCTTCAGTTACCTTGGTAGTATTATTAGTAAAGATGGTGGGAGCAGTGAAGATGTTAAAAGTAGAATAGGTAAAGCTCAGGGTGTTTTTTCACAGTTAAAAAAAGTTTGGAAGAATAGAAAGATAAGCCTACAAACCAAGATTAGAATATTGGAAGCTACAGTGATGACAGTGGTCAAATATGGCTCTGAAGCATGGGCACTCCGAAAAGCAGATGAAAATTTACTAGATGTTTTTCAGAGAAATTGCCTACGGATTGTTCTGGGTACCCGGCTGACTGACCGTATTTCAAACAGTAGGTTGTACGAAAAGTGTGGTTCAATCCCGCTTTCTGGGGCTATAATGAAAGAAAGGTTGAGATGGCTAGGCCACGTTCTACGGATGAAGGATGACAGATTACCGAAGATTGTCCTTTTTGGCCAACCGTCTGGGGCTACACGGAAAGCAGGTCGTCCTTGTCTGGGTTGGGAGGATGTCATAAATAAAGATTTAAAGGAAATGGGAACTTCCTGGGAGGGTGTAAAGAGGGAGGCTTTAAATAGATTAGGTTGGAGGAGGAGCGTGCGTAGCTGTGTTGGCCTCAGGCGGCTTGGTGCTGCAGTGAGTTATTAGTAGTAGTAGTAGTCTAACAATGAAAACAATAAATTCAATTTGTGTAGTTAGTAAAATTAGTGGAGTAATAATTATCTGATCTCAGTTCCTAACAGAAGAACGAGTACAAAGCTTGAAAAAACGCCAAGTGTTGCCAAACGCTAGATGGCGTTGATGTTTTTTTTTACAACACTAGCGCCAATTTCCACTCTTATAAGTTACTAATACTTCTTGGAATGGAACACAAACAAATTCTATTTTAATAGATTCTACTGCTTTCTAGGGTCTCAAGAAAAACGTGATAATTTTTGGCTTCAGTACCAAGCAAGTGGAGAAAATCGTTAATATTAAGTTGGTATACTCAATGGGTGTTTTCAAGACGATATAAATACCGAGATACAAACGGAGCCTTATTTGTCCATAGCTATTAAAGCCGATAGTAACAAGGACACTCAGTTATTTTAATTTCAATAAAACAACATGAACATTTTTCAATTCATTTGTGACTTCTGGCATTTGCTAGGACCATAAAAAAAGGTTTGTCACTTCTTATTCCAATCAACCAATTAATTATATTCACAAGCCATAGCAATAAAATTGATATATCAAAAATATCACTTTCTAGTGATTGGCGATGGCCAACCCTGGGAAGCATTAGTTGGTTATCAGTAATTCTAGAATAGAATCTTAAAAAATAAAATACACTGATAAAAATGCGCTTATGAAAAATTAATTTTCATTAAGCAACAATAAAATTAAGCAATAGTTGAGCAGAATTCAATAAATAAGTAAATACTTAATTATTTAATCGGAAAAATTAGTAAAGTAAAATCATAAAATCAACAGTAAAATTCATTTAATACTAAACAATATTAGGATAACGTCCTCGTAACAAAAGACATAGTCTACCACTTTTGCTGACAATGAGCGTTTGGGAAAAAAATGTATTATTTTTGGCTTTCGGTAAACCTACTAAAAAATAAAATACTAGTAATAATACGGATGAAAGTTCGTCAATACCTTTAATCACCTGAAGTGGCGTCAAATTGGGGGCTGGAGGCCAGTACCCTCATAGATTTTTAAAGTTTTTTTTTAACTTTTTAGGGTGCTTTTCATTGAACAATTCTTTGGAGGGATTTTCATTGAAAAAAAATTGAAAATAGCAACAAATTTTATACCCTCCCCTAAGTTTTCATGAATGGTCACCAACAGAGTATTTTATACTAAATATGACGAAGACCACACTGCCTTTCCATAATGCAAATACAGAAGAGAGAATAATGAGGACTTTTTTTCCCAAGACAGTGAACCAACAAAACCTGTTTGAATATTCTCTTCTGTATTTGTATTTTTTGTATACTACACTACTAACAATTCACTGCAGCACTAAGCCCCCTGAAATTTTTTTTTGTAAAAGTTGTTTACCTCTTTGATGATAAAATTAAGGTAAATATTCGAAGAATCAAGCTGTGTAAATAAACACAGCTGTTCCTTTGAAGAGTTCTAAGCCCTTATTTTATGACATTTAGCCCTTATTTACGACTATTAGCCCTTATTACCCTACGACTTATTAGCCCTTAGATTACGACAAAAGGGACTTGGTAAGATCTTGCATAAGAACAGGTTCCTCGTTTTTAACTGAATACCTTACACAATCATTTCCTATATCATGGCTTTAATATCGCTCGATACATAAGAAATAAATTAAAATCTGTACATACAAAGATCGTCACAAATTTAGTATAAAAGGCACAACAAGTAAAGGATTATGTAACACATTACTTAATGACAACTAATAACGACCGAGAATTCCTGACGAACGTAAAAGTTAAGTCACAACCTGTCTTGGGCTTTAGTAATTCAATTATAATCTGTAGTAACATATTATCAAAATTGTTTAACTTTGTTTAAAGTTGATGATTTGTAGTTTCAGTTGGTTTTGATCAGATTTGTGATAATGCCTATTTTAAGGTTTACGAAAACCAGCTTCCAAATAGCTTAAGTCTTTGCCAAAGGGCATGGATAACTTATAAGAGAGGACACTGGCGTTAGTGTCGAAAAACTATCAGCACGATCTAGTCCAGCACTTGGTGACAATTGGCATTTTATTGACCTTTGTAATCGTTTTTCTGTGAGGAGCAAAGACTAGACACTTATTACCACACTAATTAAACTAATTTTTCTCATTATTACACAAGAACAAAATGCCAAATGTCACCAAACGCTAAATGGCATTGATAGGTTTTTTGTCATTACTATCGCCAGTTTCCACTCTTATAAGTTACCCATGCTATTTGGTCTTAGACCTAAAGTATGCATAAAAAGCACTACAGATCTTAAGTAAGAAAGATCCAATGAGGGAAAATGTTTTATATATTACTTTTAAGAATTTTTTTTTAATATTTGATGACGGCTAAGCTCAATTTCAGATTTAAATATCCATAACTTTCAATTCCAATATACTGCTCAAATAATAATAATTTGGTATTAATTCAAAATTTCTACTCTTTTAACTGAAATATATTTTTGAAAACTTCTTGCTAGGGTGACATTATCAAGAGTAAAAGTGACCCTAAAAGAAGGAAAAGTAGACGCTTTCGTCATATTAAATTTTGAAATTAGTTGGCGCTCTTAAGAAAAATTTGCGTCTAAATAACATGGAAAAAGAAAAAAATAACATTCCAGAAATTAGATGTTTGTATTCGAAAATGGTCTCTTTTATTAATGTACAGCATAGTAGAAATAAGTTCTTTTGAAGTCTTTTTCTAATATATATTACATATGAGTAATTCTGAACTATTCCATAAAAACGAAAACATGTCATACAAGTCATGACCCAGACAAGAAATTATGAATTAACTTACTTTGTCAGCTAAAAGGCTACTAATAGACCGGTGGAATATATTTTTCTTGTTATTTGACAAAATAAAACAGATCTCACTAATACAAAAATAATCATTACTAAATGTAGGACTTAATCAGTAACTATAATTAGTCACAACTTTAGATTTATTAACTGAATAAATCCCAGATAATTTTGGAAACATTACAAAATGCCACCAGGTTAACAGCCACCAGACATCTAACAAGAAAGGTCGTAATACGGAACTAGATCTTAATAACCAGTTTTCTCTGCTTTAAACCCCTAAGGAAACTAATGCACGGTGGTATATTAGGGGGCTAGTCTGTTTTTAATTAACACGTCTATAGTGAGGACGGATTACTATGTCATCAAATTATCACAGGTCAATAAGGTTAACATATTTAGTAAAACTCTCTGAGCTTTCTTGATTATTTGTTTCGGATATTAAACCTAGCTTAGGTCGCACGCCTGTTTTACTCTCCATATGACCCTTTAAGAAATCATAACGGTTCCGAAGTTGGTCATACCCAGCACTGTTAATGGTCTTCACCCATTTGTCAACACTTTGTATACTACTGCAGCCAAAAATGTACTGCTTGTCTCTATCAAGCTTAAACTTTAACAAAAACGAAAATGGAAAAGTATTGTCAGTGTACTGTAAAGCTTCGCAATGTTCGAGGAATATTGCACCTAATGGCACTTTTTCAATGCCCGATGCGGCACAACGAAAGTAAAATAAACAATTTCCAACCAATCTAAAGTACCGGTCTTTGGGTGTATCTTCTTGGTGCTTTTCCAAATGCTGGGTTTTGAAACTTAGTTTTCCTTCAAGTGCACAGGGTTGGAGAGCAATGACTGAAAGTTCCTTTTCATTAAATCTCATAATGAATATACCTAAGCAAAAGAAAGTTTTAATGGAATTTGCATATAGAAAATAGATCTAATAAATAATATTTTGCACTTTTGGCTTATTGCACTCTTGGCTATTCATACAAAAAAAAATCAATGAAACACCAGAGTATTCAAAAAAATAACGCCTACCCCTGGTACGTTTCAGAAACCTTACACCCGTCAAGGCCCGCCCTCAACTTGGTTTTGAGGGCGGGCCCAACGACTTTATTGAGTTGAGAGAGAGAGAATGTGTGACCATGACAGGAAACTTCTTTCTATGTTTAGGTATATTTGAAAGAAACCTTTGCTACTACTTGATTATTTATTTATATTTCTTGAATTTATGCAGGGAAAATAGAATTTACTCATTTATCGATGCTCGTAATAAGGTTAACTATGTCCTCTCTGGTAACTCCCATTGGAATCTCGAGCGATTCACGACTTTGAATGAATGAACTTTATTACCCGTAAAAGTATAAAAAACACAAAGTACGGAGTATTATAAATAAACAAAAACAAAAACGATAAACAGCGAAGAAAAAAAAATTCAAACTAACAAAAGACAACATGGACTAATTAACCAGTATCAATATGGAAAAAAGGCTGCAGAGGGTCATAAAAGTGAATAAAGTTGATAGTCTTTTTACATGAATCCTGACTGGAAGACCGAATCCGAGGAGGCACATCAATTAAACCAAATCGAGCAATATTTTTTTTGTTTCGGTGCCACCTAGGAAGCCAGAGGAGGAATTTGCAATATCTGAAATAAGCCGTACGTAGAGTATGTCGATCTTTCTTACGAAACAGATGAGCCATGCCTGATAAAAACAAAAGCACAGGGGCGCAATAAACGTTATAAATCATGTACAAACCGTTACGGTTGTAACGGCTTTTGTTTGGGTATATTTTTCCGTAAGCGACGCGTAGGTTTTTCACGGCTTGATTCACTAGGGATGAACAGGTAGTGGAAAGTGTTGGGCCGAAACACAGACCAAGCCAACTAACTAAAGAAGAACATGGTAGAACTGCAGTCCCAGCAACGAATGGAGCGACCGCATAAGGACTATTAAAACAAATAAACTCGCATTTAGACGCATTAACTGACAGTCCAATCTTAGATAGTTCATTGGTTAATATAGAAAAATTAGAAAGCAATCCACGGCGAGTCCGGGCAACAGGAAGAACGTCATCTGCAAATGCAATAGAAGACAAATACGGCACCTTGCCGAACTCCCTTATTAATTTTTACCGGGTCAGATATTCGGCCATTCCAGGTAACTTGAATTTTCGATTTTGAATACCAAGAAGACAATAAACTTAGTACGGAAGGATTAACACCTGAAGACGCTAGGGAAAATAGAGCCTGGGAGTGCACAATATTGTCGAAAGCTCCAGAAATATCAAGAGTAAAACAGTATAAAGACATTTTAGTTTTTACGGTATATTTCATGAGTCGGCTTAAAACATGATGTGCATGGGAGCAACCGAAACTTTTCCGAAAACCAAATTGAAAAGGCGTAAAATCACAGTTCGGCTCAATTTCTGGTAGTAACAAATGTTCAAGCAACTTACTTAAAAAACACGATACTATAATGGGACGTTAATTTACGCATGACGTGGGGTCCTTGCCTTACTTTTGAATAGACGTTACACGACCACAAAGGAAACTATCAGGAACAAGCGACTGTGCTAAGCAAGACTGGAAAAATATTTGTAGATGCTTAAGTAGAGCAGGACAATCATAAGCAAAAAATCGGTAAGAAAGGCCGTCACCATCAAGGCTATTTGAACGCTTAATTTTTCTTAAAGCCCGGCGAATTTCAGATATTGCTACAGGCTGGACGTGAGCCTGCAGGAGACGGTATAGTAAAAGCGGTTTAAGCAACTAATAATAAAAAGAATGAAGAAAACTATTAAATACACTGAACACACGCTTATAATGATCAACAAAATTAGCTAGCTGGAGACAAGATAGGGCAGATGGGGAACATTTCTCACTACTAATAACCTTATTCCAGGAGGCCTTATCGGTGGGGCCTGGCCATGCATTCAAGCGTGCTCTCTTCAGACTGACCTTATATTCAAGTTTACACTTTTGTTTCACAGAGAAAACAGCTCCGGACGATGGTCGGTCACATGATATCCACATACGTAGCCAAAATTTGGCTTTTTGCTTAGCACATTTTACTTCAGGATTAACGTTCCAATTAGGCTTTCTTGTACCAATCCGAACTTTATCCACAGGCACTGCAGCTTTGGAAGCTGATTTAAGGCAACGGACAATTTGATAATAATAGCAATTTAGGTCAACTCTACTTGAAGGCGAGGAAACTGAAGTTTGCAGCAGGTGATATGGCACTTTTATGATCGACAGTAAAGCAGTTAGCGCAGCAAGGTATAGTGGGACATTAGCACGATTCCAGTTCAACTTCGTATGCCACTTCGGCTGAGCCAAAATTGTTTTGCCAGATAGCTCACAGGACAAATTACAGCTAAGAATAAGGTGATCGTCATCAATCTTCTCTTCGTCCACCCTGGCAATCGATGATATTAAGCTGGAACTGGAAGAGATAACGTGATCCAGGTTCGATTTGGAACAGCCTCTGTTATGAATATACGTGAATGGGAGACTCTTAACTGCGACGTGATATATGCTAGGAAGTGATTCTAGCATGAGATTGACCTATCGGAGGTACCAAGAATGTCACAGTTAAGGTCACCAGCTAAAACCCAGCTTAGGTCTTTCAAACGTAGACTTTCGAGTAGAGACTTTAAACTGGAGCAACATTTAGCGAAAGATGTGAACGATGCTATAGAACGTCGATCCCAAGGTAAGTAAACGTTTATAAAGGCGGTACTGTCACATTGAATCGCTAAGATATTATCACCACAATGAATCACAGAGGGCTTTGATGGGGAACGGAAGAAAATTGCTAGGCCACTGGAAGGGCGGCCTCTAGTTTTCTTGGCCTTTTGCTAAAAAAAAAAAAAGGGTGGAAAGAAGATCGCTTCAGGCTAGAAACGTTTGATTTGGTCAAAAGATGTTCTTGCAAGAACACTATGTCATGGACTAATAATTAATTAATTAACAAGTCTTTGTCTTTTGTGTCGTTAATATTGAGAGAAGCAAAACTTAAATAGTGGCTTGGTTCATTTTGGAGCAGAGTTCAGAGCCCGTTTGATCACTGGGCAATTCATACTATAGGAAACATGAGCTTCGCCGCAGTTGGCACATTTCGGAGCCTCTAAGCAAGGATTGTCTTTAGTATTGTAATGGTATCCAGAACATTTAGAGCACTTCATCTCATTCGGGGTACATGGGCATTGAGCTAACGAATGATGGATACTTTGGCATCTAAGACACCGTACGGGCAGTTCTTCGTATTCCGATATTTTAAAACACTCGTAACCCAAGCGCAGACCTGTAGCGATGGCAGATTTTAGTGCAGCGGAATCAAGGAACTCTAAACAGAATGTATGAGAAGAGTCGATCTGGCTGGCCTCAACAGGACCAGGAATGGCGGAGATGAGTATACTGCTACAAATACTATCGGGAAGTCCCCTAATTACTCCAAGAGGTTTGCGATCAATCACTTTAGCAAGAATATTTTGATAGCTCACAACTGCAGATGCGGCAAGAGAATGGGCGGAAACTTTATCCCGCGTAACAACAACCCATCTTTTCCTTACCGGATTGGACTTTACCGACATAATTCCGTCATGTCCGGCGAAAGAATCAAGCTTTTCCTTGCGAGAAACGGCTCTTAGTTCTGGAGGCGGATATTTAAGAACGACGGCGTACGAGGGTTTGCGATTGGTACCCTTACTATCTGAGACCAAAGAACTATTTATAGACGTTTCTGGACTATTGAGGTGAGCAAGCGATTTTAGCTGATCAAGGCACTGGTTGACTTTGGCGGTAAGGATAGAATAAGCTGACGCCGGAATGCTAGGGACTTCAGAGGGGGATTTGATCACGAACTCTGGAATATAAATATTTTCTGCAGAGCAGCGAGAAAGAGTAGCGATAATGTCCGACAATGAACTATTCTTAGCACTGGGTCCCGAACGACGAGGTATAGGCTCATCTGGGAAGCAATTGCTATATAAAAGTTTCTTAGCGCCAAGGACATCTTCATACGGGAAATGATCACTAGCGTATTTCACAATCGACTGATGGTCCAACCCCTCATCGAGATTGTGCTGAGCAAAATTCAAAACTGGGCAATAATAAAGCGTACTGGTATTCCAATTGTCCATGATAAGCAAATTTCACTCACGACTCGGCATCAGTCCAAAAACAATTAAGCCGAAAAGGTATATCCACAGAGAAGTTCTCAATAAGCACAATTATGAAATGATCCAAACTGGCTAAATGAATGCAATGAGAATAAATAATAACTTATCTTTGAGTGGGGCAAGTAACCCAGCGATTTGCAAGTAATCCGAATATTTCGACTCGGATGATAGTAGTGCTGAATACCAACTCAAAGCCACAATCCATAAATAATCCTTAAGCCGTAATCATATACAAGTTTATAAATTTATCTAACAAGTTTCAATTACAAGTTCAAAGTCTTTCACTCGTTATTTATTCCAAACAGGTACAGAGTTAATCTGGCTTAAACTCAATTAGTTGTTGACTGGTCAAATATCAAAAGAGAACCGTTGCAACGATTCATAGTTTAAATGAGTATATACATGTCTACGCACGGGGTTCAGTGGCATTAATTCACTCAAATCAAGGGAGGGGGCAAAAATATATTTTTCAAAATGTAAGAACGGAGGCAACTTGTGTTTTTTCCAATAAAATACCAAAAACAGGTATTTTTCAAGATCTAGGGGGGGGGAATCTCAAGAGGGGCAGATTCATCGCCTGATTGACGCTGCTATCAGTGTTATATTTACTTCTTATTGTTGATATATTACAATCATGTAAAGAAGAAATATTAAACAAATCCACATAGCACCTTTGGCAAGTAGTAATTCAAATTTCAAAAGTTCAACAACTTTTCAAAAAAATTTTCTTAAATCTTTGATGTTTTAAGTTCTTATTGTGTATCTGTCTTGATATGTCTATTTATTTTTATTCTCTATTCAGTAAAACTATCAAATCTTTGAAGGATGGAGGGGCAATGATGCTTCAACACAAATTTTTTCTCCGAAACCATGTTATTCCACACCAGTACATTTGTAATTCAAAATTTGAAAAATGTTTTATGTAATTTTCTATTTCAATTGGAAGAACTATTTTAATTTCTATACTATTAATCGTAACCCTGGCTAATAAGACTGAGTAACGTTATGATTAACACCAATTAATAGTAGAAACATGGAAGCTAAAGCTGTGGTACTATGAGTAGCCATGCTCAGTTACATAGCCCATGTTCCTTGACTATCCGGATATGGACCCCTCTTGCCCCACTCCCAACAAAAATGTTGGATCTACTCCCCTGGTAGCAGGCAAAAATAGTTATGCTATTTGTAGTGGTAGTAATCCTGGTTAAAGCAGGCATTCTCTGAATGGTAGTAGTAGGAGTAGTTCTAGTTGAAATAGCACCAATAAGAGTAGTTCCAGCGGAGTATTGTGGAACTGGTCATGGTTGAAGTAGTTGTAGCATAAGTAGTTATAATAGAAACATTTGTAGAAACAGAATGTTACTCTTTCTGCAGAGCTTCATGTATTAGATTAGAATTAGATTAGAGCAAGAGAAAAGAACACCCTCCCAATCTTTAAAGACCACCTCTTCCACACGAAGTGACTGGAGATGAAGAAAGGAAAATTAAGGAATTGACAAATAATAATAAAAGAAAAGTAAACTAACAAACAATAATATATTTTTTTACGGTGACTACTCTTGTAAATCACTGATTATTTTGCTTAACTCTTATGCTCAGAATGTTATATTGTTTTCAGAATTTTGATCATGGTTACATATGCAATAGGTCACTATTTACTATTACCAAGATCGGTTTTGAATTTAGCTTAAAGGTCCAAAAGGAATCATTTATAATCTTTTTTTATTTCATCTTTACTAGATTACCATACATGTATAGCTTCATGTGTGCAGGTTGGACGCTTTCTGCGTGGCTAAATTTGCTCAAATTGTAAATTAATTCATTATTTAAACATTTATGATTTATAATTGAAATAAATTGAAAATATATAACGATGGGTAAAACCTTTTAATCAAGACAATAAAAATGAATATCAAAATTTTATAAGTTCTAATAAAAGCCTGAGTATTTTAGCTTCACATTTATAAGCTTTACAAGGGAAAACTAATATATAGTAAATAGTTAGAATACAAGAAAATAGCATAAATAAAATATGTAATACACACAACTTGAGTGTGTGACCCAAGGAAAAATTGAGCAACAATTATATCTAAATCGCAGTTGTTCTTCAAAACAAGTCCAAAACAAAATCCAAATGGTGACAAAAACACTATATCAATAAAAAAAAAGCAATGGTAGAGCCCAATATCTTATAGGTCCATAAGGTTATTATTTCTGGTATATAATAATAATTATTTGCACTTAGAACTGGTCCCTTAGTGCTGAAATGATCAAAAGTTAGCAAAACAATTTGTCTGAGTGGGGGGGGGGCTGAAACTTGGTAAACTAAACTCTACAATAATAGAGGTATGTAAAACAATTTGGTTTTCTGCTCAATCACATATTCTAAATATAATGAGGACTATCATGACAATTGAGTCCTCAGCCCCCCTGAATTCCTGGATACAGCCATAGGCTATATCAAAAGCTTGCTAATTCTGTTTTTTTTTGCTTATTTCTTATAGTTGGCTCACAATGTCAAATAGGCTAATATCAGTTGAAAACCCACAACCAGATTCAAAACTTTAGTATAAAGATTAGGGCTGTATCCAGGCATTAGGAAGGCGACGGGACTGGAATTCAATGTATTTATTATATTTTGGAAGAGCTGTAAATGTGTGCAGTATTACTCTTTGGATATTTCAGTGTTTATTTCCAAAAAGGAATCTTATACCAAGATAATATTGGCAATACTAAGAAATCACAAAAGTAAGAAGTTATGCGTGATTGATCACAAGAAGTCCTTGCATTTGGAACAGACGATTGAGAAATATCAACATAGCATTAAATTTTTAATCGGATGATAAGCTTCTACCTTATAAGAGTAGATAAGAGTTTACAAAGGAAATTACCTTATAAGCTCAAATCAGAATTGGTAAAGGTATATTATAGGGTAGTATTCACTAAGAGAAAAAAAAATCATTAGATTCTCTCTTCAATGCTCTTTCTTAATATAATCACCACCGCTGTTGTGAATTCCCTTCCACTCCCCTCCCCTAACGGGGCAGTGAATTTGGAGCTCTTTAAATTACTTTGCTAGGTAAAAGGTAAAAACGCCACACCTTGGAAATTTGTATGCGTTTTCCAAACATACCTTAATTGCCTTCATTCACAGCTCACAGCAATTAGGGTCCCCGCACAGCCATTTCTGGCTCTATCACTAATATAGGCACATACAAATGTTACTCTGAATGTCCAAAATCTGGTTAATGTCAACACTTGCTGGTGAATGTCTGAAATTCAAAGTTTGACCTCGGCGTCCCCCTCAACCAAAATGGAAAACCAATCTCCTTTGCATCACATTCACTAAACTCCAGCTAGCAGAACTACTCGCAAATAGAGAAGGAACTTTATGATATCCTTTTCGGCTGCGTACGTTTCCACCAGTACCTCTAGGGTCAGAAATTCATGGTCTTCTCTGACCGCAAACCCCTGCAAGTAGTCCAAAATCACCCAATCAAGACTGCACAGGATACTTGTAAGGATTCAACCATACAATCTCATAACAGTATTTCGCCCCGGCAAGGAAATTCCCCTTGCCAATGCCCTGTCGCAGCCAAACTTCCCCAATTCAATTAGATCCAGTTTCGATTGGATCCAATTAGCTTTGCGAATCGGCTTTTTCAGTCTTATACAAGCTTTGATGATAAAAACTAAAGTTAGGTTAGTTTAAATTAGGTTTTCATACACTACAAATTTATATAATTTATTATGCAAATTTATATAATTTATATATTATACAAATTTATATTAATAAATAATTCCATTTGATTCAGTTTCGATAGGATCCAATTAGCTTTGCGAATCAGCTTTTTCAGTCTTATGCAAGCTTTGATGGTATAAATTAAAGTTAGGTTAGTTTAAATTAGGTTTAATATATCTAATTATAATATTATATATTATAATTCTCTATAAATTAATTTAATATATCTAATTGAACACAATTACAGGTTAGTTTAGATTAGGTTATAAATCTTAGAAATGGGTTAAAAACTTGACCTAAAAAAGTTCCGTAAGCAAAAATGGGTAAGCAAAAAGTTCCAAAGCTGCCAGTAGCAGAACTCAACAGAATTCCAAAACCTGCCAACACTTTAGCAGCATAAATTGTGTTTTGACAGCTTTGCTTTGAGCAAAAAATATTTTATATATAAAATCTGCAGAAAAGTAACAAATATAACTTAGTATAGCTTGCTTTCAGAAGTAACAATAGTTTCCTGAATTACCATTAACATTGGAAACATATTTACTAGAGCAAATATGATATAGAACTTTTGATAAAATGGTACATGTAAAATTATGGAGAATTTAATACTGTTTTGCAATGTTAAATGTAGTATAAAAATAATGCATACCCCACTACATGCTTGATACTCTTTTACCACAATAAGTAAAAGCTTTGCTTTGAGTAAAAAGTATTTTATATATAAAATCTGCAGAAAAGTAACAAATATAACTTAGCATAGCTTGCTTTTAGAAGTAACAATAGTTTCCTGAATTACTATTAACATTGGAAACATATTTACTAGAGCAAATATGATATAGAACTTTTGATAAAATGGTACATGTAAAATTATGGAGAATTTAATACTGTTTTGCAATGTTAAATGTAGTATGAAAATAATGCATACCCCACTACATGCTTGATATTCTTTTACCACAATAAGTAAAAGCTTTGCTTTGAGTAAACAGTATTTTATATATAAAATCTGCAGAAAAGTAACAAATATAACTTAGCATAGCTTGCTTTCAGAAGTAACAATAGTTTTCTGAATTACCATTAACTTTGCAAACATATTTACTAGAGTAAATACGATATAGTACTTTTGATAAAATGGTACATGTAAAATTATGGAGTATTTAATACTGTTTTGCAATGTTAAATATAGTATGAAAATAATGCAGACCTCACTACATGCTTGATACTCTTTTACCACAATAAGTATAAAAAGCATCAACTGATTTTTTAAGAGAAAAATATTAATTGGCAGTCACATACATTTTGAAGCGTTAATATTAGTTTTACCCCAATCCAATTCCCATAAGAAATAGAGAAGTGCTGCTACATTGTAACTACATTTAGGCTACTAATCTTCCTTATTCCAGTTCCATCTTTCCTATTACCTGCTTTAACTGTATGTGCACATTGATAGCTACCAGCCCTCTTTCTATAAGACAAATAAACATTTATGACAGGATTTGGGGATTTATCCAAAACTTGAGCATATATTTACTTTCAGTTGAAGAGAAATGAAGAAAGTAAAACCTGTTGAAAAGAACAAAGCATTGAACAATTTTTATAAAGCAGCAGCATGTCACCTTCTGCTCTATACTTTAAGTTATTTTTTCAAATCCTACTGCTGAAACAACTGCTTCCTAAGTGTCTCAAACGGAACTTTCCAAAAATTACAACCCACTCCGTTAGATACCAAGATACAGTACTTATCTTCGAATTTGACCTAAACTTTATCATACGAAGCATATTGAGTTACTTTTTTCAAGTTAAATTTACACAAGTAATTTAATGCTTTTTTTCTGGATTTGGCTGTATTCCAGTAGAGAAACATAACCAGGTAAAAAAAAGAACATTACAAACGAAAGCTGCTCTTTTTTGTTTTGCAGTTGCGCTTATTTTAAGTTTTTGTTACTGTTGAGTTGAGTTGCTCTTACTTACAATTTATTACTACAAACTGTTTGATCAATCTTCAAACATAGATACCAGGTAGCAGAATATGAAATAGCCTAAAGACCAACAGTTTGTGGAAAATAAGTCCAAAATAATGTAAAACTTCACAATAAAACAATCCGGTACTAATAGCCTAACTTTTTCTTTCAGCTAAAATATTGTTTATAGTTTCATAATAAAAAACGTGATTCATTAACAATTGTTTGTTTTATAAACAATTGTTAATGAATCAAGTTTCTGGGGTTGCTTCCATTTGAATCACCTGTTCCCTGACTTCAAATAGTCTATAAGTAAATTTTGTCTCGTTAGAAAGGGCAGAGGGGGTTGCAATTTTTATGGTAAGAAGATAATATTTAGGAAGAGTTTTGAATGAGAGATATAATTCTATGACAATTTTTTTTTCAATTCTAATGTTTCCATCTCAGGATTAGCCTTCATATAGGGTTAATAATTGTTCAAGCATTGAAAACAGAAAGAAAGGTCTATATTTCAGAAAGAAAGGCCTATATTTCAATGATCTCTGTCTAGTTTTGATGATTAGAAAATAATTAAGAGAAAAATTTGCAAAGCTGTGAACAAATTATCTTAAGAAAAGTGAAAGTAATAGTCACTTTTATGTGGACAGTCACTAGTGATAAATCACAAGGAAAGGCAACCCTGACCAAAAGGTGATTTCAGAAAACCATTTTTTTTTTTCAGGGAAACGGAGACTCTTGGGGAAAATCCCCCTAATTTTGGGAATAGTAGAAGCACTGGCATTCTCTAACAAAATCTGCCCACAAATTTCAAAAGACCTTAAATACTACCAAGCAACATTGCTACCATGCTACCCCACTTTTTGTATGCCTGCCTGTCACTATCAAACCTTGCATAAAACGGAAAAAGTTCACTGGCAATGCTGACTAAATCCAGGGGAAAAAAAGACATTTTGGAAATTCACTAGTGAATGTTGACATTCACCAATTTTGGACAGTCACAGTAACATATAGGTTACACACGTATATTAATCCTATTTGTGCAAAATTAGAGATGGAAATCCCAGCCATTTCTTGAAGGCTTGGCAATCTTAGTCAAATCTCTTTCTGAAATTATTATTTGATGCTGAAGAAACAGCACCCTAACTCAAACTGTTCCAGTCATTGATCACTCTTTGGTTAAAAAGTCTTTTCTAATTCTAAGGTTCACTGAGTGCTTATGAAGCTTCTTTGAGTGACCTCATGTTCAAGCTCTCTTAATTTCCAGACTAATTTCACTAAATGACAAATCCAAACTATAATACATCATACAACAGAAAAGAATACATTTACAGAGCGTGTCTAAAAAGTGAGTCATGCTTGAAAACCAGCACAATTAAAAAATAATAATAATAATAATAGTATAAAAGTATGGTAATGAAAAAAGAAATAATAATACAAATAAAAATATGAGCAGGCAGTGTAAAGAATCTGTTATTGGTTTGGTTGAAATGATGTGTGTTAGCATCATGTTGCTATATACTAGTTAGCACACTAGCATCTGCTTCCTTTATAAATTCCATTTTGAGCCCTTACAGTTCAGACCTTGTTTCTTATTATTTGCCCAATAGAAAGTGGTTATTGAAAATTCTGAAAACTACTTTAGAATAATAATAAATACTACTTATCTTATTGCTATTGGTGCATTACTTCCCTTTACCCCCTCCCTTCCTCTGATAGATAAAAACACAGTCCACTGTATATTGTTAAACTATAGCTTACAAAAGCACAAGTCTTTTCTTCCTTGTTATTTTATACTAGACGTTAACCAATTCAAAGGAAGGGATGCTGTTCAAGAAAATAGTGTAAACATACATAGCACCATAGGCTATCTATGTATCTATCGGGAAGGGAGGGTGAAGCAATGTACTTTTAGGAATGAGATAAGAAAGTAATTATGACTGTTTTAAAATAATTTCCGAAGTTTTTGGTAAGCACTTTCCACTGTCTAACAATAAGGAACAAGGTATCCCCTTAAGGGTCCTGTTAAGGGCTCAAGTGGATTCAAAGTGTAAATTGTCAGATTTGATATTTGGAAATAAGATATAATAACAAACCTAATGGCACTACTTCTATTTTATTGACATCTTTCCTTCTGTGGGGCTGCTAATAATTATTATTTTCTAAGCTTTATGAGAAATAAGTACAAAAAAGGGAAATTTGCTGAAGTTAACCAAATCTAAAGAAAATATATTAATAAAATGAATTATTACCATAAGATTCTTCTTCTTTGGCAAATATCACTTGGAGTTGCATCATTCAGGGTTGTTATGGCTTTGAAGTTGGTTGCATAATTACTTGACTTTCCTCATATGTTCTCCTCCATGGCATGGAGTTTTGTCTTTTGTTCTTCTAAAGAAAAAACAACTTTGGCTTCTTCACAAAGGGGAAAACAAGGGAAGTGTAAAATCCTATCTTTTCCCTACAGTTTAAGTGTATAATACTTGGCGAATGCTGCTACAGCTCTTGCAACAAGACCTTCCTCTTCCTCAGCTTGTCAACACTTCCTGTTACCATTTTAAAAGCTTCTCTTACAAGATATTAAGACTTTGGAAGAAGTCAGTTATCTCATTGAAAATCCAATCCATCACTCTTCATGGACTACGAGGTTTGCTTCTAGCAACAGCTTGAAATCTTCATGATTTCCCAGATTCCTTGCTGTCCTGGTAATCTTGGAGGAGCTTGTTGTCAACTTTCAGTATTCAAACAGGAGATACAGAATAATCTCAATAGTTGATGCAAATTGGCAACAGAAAGGGCTTAGGTGCCTGTTCTACATGTGTTCTTCCATCCAGAGAATCATTGCTTGGCTATTAATCTTCAAAAATGTCAAGTAGTCCCTGTGCACCTTAAAGCTGAGTTTCCATGGTCTATAGTGAGGAAAATTGTAATTTATATGTCTCAGTGCATCTCTAAGGGTAGTAGATACAGAGCTTTAACTGATACCAGAAGAGCCCTCAATTTTCTGGCTTGTCAGTTTGTTAACTTCATCATTATATGACATTCCCTGGTGACTTGGGATGTTTCGAAAAGCTAGTTCTATCTCCTCTTTGACAAGGTTTATAAAAAATTATCACAATAGATGGAAGCCTCTGTCTGTGACTTCAAATTATTTTTTTTTTTAATTTGGAAAGATGATTGGGAGTCTGAGAATACAAATACCTCTTTCCTGGGATTTAGGTTTTCATGGACTACCTCCAGAGCCTTGTATATTGCAGTTATTTCTGTCATGAGAATATAGGAACTGTTGGGAAACATTTTTGAGATGTAGAGGTTTAGCAGGGGGATGACTGCAGCAGCTGCTGCTTTACCTGCTTGTATGGCACCATCTGTGTAAATTTACAGGGAATCATTGAACTTTGTCACTCTAAGCTCTTGGAGTTTTTCTTGAACTATCACTGGGGGACATTTTGTTTCTTTTCAGCAATTAATTGTAGGAAAACATTAACAAAGGGTATAATCCATGCTGTTGGAACTGGAAGACAAGGGAAAGTAATTGGTCATACTGCCAAAAGGGGCATTTGGGAATAAATATTTTCATACCCCCATTCTCCCTGAAGATTGATTAGATACTTTACTAAATATTAGCCAATACAATGGGTGTTCTAAGCCATATGCCTGAATCCTATTGTAATGGATAACCGATTGTAATGCTATAATGTGTATATATATAGATAAGCATGTGAACAAGGCCTTGACCTTACTCACCTAGGACAGACAGTACAGCCAACCAAAGAAAAGGGTCCATGGAAATGCTTTACACAATCATAGTTGCATAACCATGGACTTAATCCTTATCCCCCCCCCCCCTCATACATAAATATATAGCCCAAATCGTATATTTGTCATGCATTTTCAGTTTCTTCATTTCATCATCCATCTGTACAGTGATACACAACAACCTAGGGCTATATCAAGCCTTATTAGGGAGATCAGGGTTATAAGACCCAACTATGAGAGGAGCAATTATTATATACATATATCTCCATAATTGTACATTTTCAGAAGAGCAAATAAAAAACTTCACAAATTTTTATTTCCCCTCAAATAACCATAAAAAATGCATTGATACGTAAAAGCAAGTGTTTTACATCATCCTTGTGCCTGAGCAGAGGCAATTGCAAATCTTTACTTAGGTGGAACAACACATATTCATTCCCTTGCATACCACTCATTTGCTTTCATTTGAGAACTGTGCAAGGCATATTCATTCCCTGAATATGCCTGAATAACAACACAGATTCATTCCCTTGCCTACCACTCATTTGCTTTCATTTGAGAACTGTGCAAGGCATATTCATTCCCTGAATATGCCTGAATAACAACACAGATTCATTCCCTTGCCTACCACTCATTTGCTTTCATTTGAGAACTGTGCAAGGCATATTCATTCCCTGAATATGCCTGAATAACAACACAGATTCATTCCCTTGCCTACCACTCATTTGCTTTCATTTGAGAACTGTGCAAGGCATATTCATTCCCTGAATATGCCTGAATAACAACACAGATTCATTCCCTTGCCTACCACTCATTTGCTTTCATTTGAGAACTGTGCAAGGCATATTCATTCCCTGAATATGCCTGAATAACAACACAGATTCATTCCCTTGCCTACCACTCATTTGCTTTCATTTGAGAACTGTGCAAGGCATATTCATTCCCTGAATATGCCTGAATAACAACACAGATTCATTCCCTTGCCTACCACTCATTTGCTTTCATTTGAGAACTGTGCAAGGCATATTCATTCCCTGAATATGCCTGAATAACAACACAGATTCATTCCCTTGCCTACCACTCATTTGCTTTCATTTGAGAACTGTGCAAGGCATATTCATTCCCTGAATATGCCTGAATAACAACACATATTCATTCCCTTGCCTACCACTCATTTGCTTTCATTTGAGAACTGTGCAAGGCATATTCATTCCCTGAATATGCCTGAATAACAACACAGATTCATTCCCTTGCCTACCACTCATTTGCTTTCATTTGAGAACTGTGCAAGGCATATTCATTCCCTGAATATGCCTGAATAACAACACAGATTCATTCCCTTGCCTACCACTCATTTGCTTTCATTTGAGAACTGTGCAAGGCATATTCATTCCCTGAATATGCCTGAATAACAACACAGATTCATTCCCTTGCCTACCACTCATTTGCTTTCATTTGAGAACTGTGCAAGGCATATTCATTCCCTGAATATGCCTGAATAACAACACAGATTCATTCCCTTGCCTACCACTCATTTGCTTTCATTTGAGAACTGTGCAAGGCATATTCTTGAGCAATGGGATGCTCTCAAATTTTTTGGGGGCTCTTTAGTTATTGCAGATCCCTCACATACAAGTGACCACATAAGGATGGTATTTAACAATCCATGCCCAAGAGCTTGAATACATTTTGTTGAATACATCCAAGGATTGAATTAATTTAATGCTATGTTTCAGGCACAGAAACCACAATTTCATTTTTTTTTTAAATGCCAGGTAGAAATGTTCCTGTGAACTTTAGGTTTAAACTTCATGAAATTTTTACATATTCCAGAAACTAATTCTTTTGACACTAATCTGCACAATGCTGCTAACTATATTCCCAACAAAAGCATTTACATTGGATATAAAGTAAATGATTTCCTTATAGGAAAACAAGCAAATATGTTGATGGTTTTTTTTGTAGCTAAAAATGGCCAAATTCATTGCTCTGTAAGATATTTTTACATGGAAGCTACCAAACAAATTCTAGATTATCTTCCCTTCAATTCTTGTTATACCCTAGTCATGATCATAGTAATGTTCTTTTGCTAGTCATTTCTTTTTCAATTTCATTTTTCATGTCATATCTGAGGTTCACTGTACACTTATCTTTACAAAGTTAAAACATTGACTTTTGATATGGAAAAATGGCCAGAAATTCAGTACAAACTCAGTAGCTGTAACCTACATGGAACTAGGTCATATCTTTTCAAGCTTAGTTCTCACTTTTACAAGCATGCTGAGCATTTGCTTATGACCTGTACCTCAGTCAGATAACTAGGAATTTTCCATTGGAGATGTCAAGCTTAAGGAAAGGAGAGCAGGATATATCAAGAAATACAGTTACAAGAACTTGGATCTTGGACACTTTTGACTGTAGATAAGGGCCTCACTACCTTTTTGTCTTTTGAGGCAGGGGAATTGGTGAGAATATGCTGACAAATAAAAATCTGAACAAAGCTGATATACTTTTTTTTAAGCAAGTAAATGGTATACTCTCTCAAAACAGTGAAGATTTGTAGAAAACTATAACTACAAATTGCCTTATTCTTAATGTTTACTTGTTTGAAATATAATTTTAGCAACTAAGCTGTGTTAAAATGCTTCTGTGGTGCAAAGGATCTAAAATACAAAAATCAGCATTTTAGTTAGAAATATTATATTGCATGTTTGCAGAGCCAGCAGTGATTTTTCAATCCGGCATTTACATCTTTTGGAAAATGTCTGTGGTGGGAAAGTGGGAGTGTAGATGGGTACTTCTGTCCTTTTTCAGTTTCTGAGAAAAAGCTAGAGAACAAAAAAAAAATGAAAATGGGACAGAAAAGAATAGTATGCACTACTTTTCTGGAGAAACTGCAGGACAATATAATGATAGACAGCCTGTACCATAGGCTTTCCACAAAACCAACCACAGCCTTTTCACAGAACAAGTAGCCTGGTTCAAGCCATTAGAGATAAAGAATGGATCTGCCCCTCCCAGACCTCAGTTTGCCCCCCCCCCAGCTGATGGTTTTTCAAAAATCTTTGTACTTATCTCTTATAGCAGCAACATTCAAGAATTATGCTATAGGCTATAAAACTTAAGAACAAACTGATTTCATCTGTCTGTATTAAGAGACAATTAGCTTATGCTCAGTAGGAAGCAAGTGGCAGATGACACAATACATTGGACAAGATATTTGCACAATAGGGGGGGGGAGGAAGGAGCAATGTATTTGGACAGCATTTTGTTTCTAAATTATTATATTTTTATCGTGTTTTGGTATTCTTCATTATGATTAACCCAGTTTCACTCTCTTCATGTTGCTCTCAGGCTATAATAATTAAGTGCCAAAATCTCTTCAAACTAAGACAATTCTGCATAATTCAAGAATCCACAGAAATTAGTCCACAGGATATGTTAACCCAAATTTTACATTTCCCATGCATTTCAATGCATTACTCTTGTTTCAGCTTGCGTTCCTGTAAACTGGATCAATGCTGACAAAATCAGAAATAGATCAAACACCTTGGAAATATATAATTTGGGCTTTATACCTTTTAGAGCCTCAGCTCTAAGCTTCTACTTTTTAAAAGTTCATTACTCTAAAACAGCTACAATCCTACAAATTTAAGAAAACCAAAACTCACAAAAGATTGAAAGCCTAGGTTGACAAAAACACAATTGACTTGTAAGTTTGAAATATATTTTGTAACGCACTATCTATCTATCGCAAGAATATTAGAGAGCGATAACTTTTAATTGAACAATTTGACTTTTCTATAAACTCCTCAATTTGGCGCTGTTTTCAAAAATAAGCACGAATTGTGTGTAAATACTTGGAAGAATTCAGTTTTAGTTAAATTGAGTGAAAACTGAAAAAAAATTGGCTGTTTTTTTAAGAATGACAGCCATACTATTGAATTACTAAGAGCTCTAGCCAAATATTTATGTCAATTATTTAAAAGTGGATATAACCAATTGGTCGGACGCATATGACTTATTGATATGAACGCATATGACCTATTGGTCAAACATGTTAATTCCCGAAAATAAAAGCAAATGTTATCTTCAAATTTTTATACCACGATGAATTATTTTTCTTTGTAAAATCAATGAAAATTCAATGTTATACAAGTATCTGTGGAAAAGTCTGTTGAAAATAAATCATGGCCTTTAAGAAAGAAGCAAGATGAGAATATATATATTTTTAGCTGTGAAATGAGAATACAGAAATTTATTTGAAAAAGAAGGTTCGTTTAAAAAAAAATTCTCCGATGAGAATAATCCACCTAAAAAAGGAAAAAATTCACGTATTTTTCTTGATCAAGGCTTAATTGGACATTGGACTTCATGTCCAATGCAGTGTTGGGCAATACTTAAGTAAAAGTACTTAAGTAATTATTTAAGTAAAAAATACGAGTATTTGTACTCTACTTAAGTAAAAAATTTCTAAAGTACTTAATACTTTTACTTAAGTAAAAAATTGAAGTATTTTAGGGTATTTAAGTACTCAAGTACTTTCTTTATGGTACGGAAAAATTATACCGGCATGACGCAGGGCGATGCGATGAATTGAACTTCATATATATTAATGGATGAATGGACTTTTGTCCTTGAGAACAGCGGCTCCTGGCCTGTTGCAAAATTTCAAAAAAGGACACTATCATGGCAGAACTACAATATATATTGAACGGACAATTTTTTTGTGATAAATGTAATAAACAGTAAGAACAAAAGGAAATCAAGTAGCAAAGAGGCTAGTGAACTTGTAGGCTCACTTTTGGGATCGTCTGAATCTGAAGATAATGCTGGTCCTGATTATAGCTCACCTTCTAAAAAAGTTAAGCGAGGTTTCTTTGCTGCAAGACCATAGAAACTGACTCAGTCAAAAGTGAATTCTTTGGCACTGGACTACATTGTGGACGAGATCCGACCCCCGTACACTGTTGAGAAGCCATCATTCAAAATCTGATAACACGTCTTGCACCTTGTGCAAAGGTTCCAGGAAGAAAAGCTTTAGCTGTGCAAATTGAAGCTAAGTTTTTGAAGTGTATAAAAGATATGGTTCATGATTTTGAACTCACCGACTACATTTCGCTGACAACACACATTTGGTCTGCCAACAACAAAAGCTACTTGGGAATGACTGCACACTTGCTCAATAAGGATTTGAAATGGAAATCTTATGTCCTTGCTTGTTGCCGGTTCAAGGGCTTACACAGTTATGACAGAATTGCTGAACAACTGAATGGCACATTTGCCAGGTACAAAATTGCAGTTGATAAAAAGGAACAAGGGATTTTGACCGATAACACCTCTAACTTTAGTAAGGCATTAAGGGAATATCTGATGGTTTCTGATGAAGATATTCAAGACAGTGATAAAGAAAATGAAAATGAAGCAGGTCAGAATGACTCATTCTCTTTTACAAACGTTGGAGAGATACTCGATTCTCATAACGACCCCGAGTATTTCCCACTTCCTCCACACTTCAGGTGTGTCAGCCACACACTTAACCTGCTTTGATCCACCAATGCTGATAAAGCCCTCTGTGACATTGTATATTAGAGGCAGTACCACTCCGCTTTTTTGAAGTGTATTGCTCTCTGGGATGCCGTGAATAAGAGTTCAAAAGCTGCTGATGCTGTGAAAGAGGTATATGACAAACAGCTTATAAGGCCTGTGGAAACCAGGTGGCACTCAAAGTATGAAAGTGTCAAACGTTTGATGGACTGTCACAAAATTGGAAAGCTTGCTAACATATGTGATGCTTTGCAAAAACCAAGGCTAACTTCTCGTGATATTGAAATTCTTGAAGAATACATAAAAATTATGAAGCCAGTAACAGTGGCATTGGACATTCTTCAGGTGGAGGAAAAATGCTACTTCGGTGCTATCTATCCTACAATTAAATCACTTGAAAGGAAGCTCAAAAAGCTGAAAGATTTGGCGAAAGTCAGCCAGCCTTTGGTACATGCTCTACTTGTGGATCTCTCATGCAAGAGACTATGTTATTGTCACGGCAAGTCATCCTTTTTTCAAATTGAAGTGGTTTCCTGATAAAGGCTGATAAAGGTGGCTTTTTGTCTGGAGATGAATACTTTGATCTTAGTGCTGAAAAAACTACTCATGATAATTATGGCAACCGTGGCCGTGAAACCAATTCTGTGAAATTTTGTCATATTTGAATGAAAAGCGAAAGGAACTATCTGTGCTCAAAGCGTACCAAAGGGCAATGAAAATTTTCAGGAAGTACAGCTGTATCTTTCCTTCGTCTGCACCAGCACAAATACTTTTGTTTGGTAGGTGATGGAATTTTTTACTCCAAAAAGAAGCATGCTTGGAATCGGTATGTTTGAAAAGCTTCTGCCATTGAAAGAAATTAAAAGTTATTATGAAGCTGTAATGAAAGTTCTTTGTAATTTTTTTCTTTTTATATCTTAATCGAAGCAAAATGCAAGTAAAACCGAAATACTTGGGTATTTAAGTACTGAAGTACTTTTTCAAAAGTACTTATTACTTAAGTATATTCTTAGAGAAGTACTTAATACTTGTGCTTAAGTAAAAATTTCTCTGAGTACTTGGTACTTGTACTTAAGTAAAAAAAAAAAGTACTTGGCACAACACTGGTCCAATGATATATTTTTTTCCCTAGAAACCGCTGGCTTTTTAAAAGGTGTTGTGTAAAAGGTATTGGAATATTTTGTTTTTCAAATTGAACGATTCTAGAAAAGAAAATATTCTACAAAAAAGTGTCATTCCTAAAAAGAAAAAATTTCTATATCATGCTAAATTAAAAAATAAAATGTCTCACATTTTATTTTAATTTGAGTGCTGAGTAGAAATATAGCTTTGTAACTATTCAAATTTCAGTGCAATAACACCTCTTTTGGACTCATTGAAAGTTTTTTTTATACAACAATACGCATTGAAAAAGTGCAAATTGGATTAGTGTAAAACTTGTCTCATTGGTTTTATCAAGACTTTAAACATTTCACTGTGAGACTGCTATGAATTACCTGAATGTATTAGAACATATAGCTTCGCTGTCATCCTAACCAAGCTATTATGTGTTGCCAGATGTTTCTGAGGAGGGAAAAGAGATGAGGAAATCGGTTACAAATTAAGGACCGATTGCTCGTGAATCTAGCTGTTCTCATTCGCTCAATTAATGCCCTATAAAGCAAAGTGCAAGTTCTGTTCTATGTGAGTAAAAAAAGGAGATTTTAGGTGAGCGTATTCTTTCGATTATTTGTTTTAAATTTATTGGAGAGGTTCATTATGAATGACGAAAAAACAGAAGAAGCAGCAAAAGCTTTACAGTTCCAACATTTCCAATGTCTCGGTAGGTGCTTCGGTTGAAGAGTTTTCAGTAAAATCATTAGATTACAGCATAACCATAATTTTAGCAACAGCAAAGGGCAATTCAACTGCTTTAAAAGGTCTAGTGGTTAGTATGAAAGCAGTAGAAAACCAATCAATGGCAGTGGAAAAATCACTGACGGATTCGAAAAAGGAAATATCCTAATCAAAGTCGCGAGTTTCTGCAGCAGAAGATGAAGCGTCAAATTTGAAGTTACAAATTTCGTTCTTGGCTAGTGAGATAGCGAATTTAACAACAGAGTTGTCTACAATTAAGAAAAACATCCATCGAGTAGAAAGTAAAGAAACACATAAGAATGTGATTTTATGGAACTGAGTGATGTGGAATCAGCAAAAGTGGTGTTCGAAAAAGTCGTCAAAGATGGGTTAGACAATGAATATGTTTACAGTTATTCAGTTTTGGAATATGGAAAGGAAATAAAATACATCAAAGTTGAGATACATATTGCAGAGATTCGACTAGCATTGCTGAAAAACGCTAAAAAATTATATAGCAAAGTTGTGATGTACTTTTCTAATATCTATTTGACAGATGATATGCCACTTTCTATTAGAGAGACTCGTCGGAAATTACTGGCACTTAGAAAGAAGATTATGGACTTCCAAATCCGAGAATTGGACGTTTGGGTTTCAAAGTTGGTACCATCTCTTCTGTGCATTCGACGTCATGTAAATGCTCCCGTGGAAAAGTATATGTCTGAGCAGATTCCAGTAATTTTTTAAGAAACAAAGTAATAAGTAGTAAAAATATGCCGATACGAGAATAGCCTATAGACTGTTAAAGTATGTATGAGGGCAGTAAAGTATGAGGATGAGTGAATTGTTTTGTGAAAAATATTGGTTGTTTTGTTTGCATCATTATTTGGTTATTTATTTTTTTATTAATTTATTGTAGTGCTACTAGATGTGATATTTAGTGTTTGTTAAATTGTTTCTTAAGTGTGAGTTCGAATGAATAGATTTTTATTTTCCTTTTTTCTTTTTCTCTTTTCTGGTTATGACTTAATTTAGTTGTTTTTGAATATTTAGCCAGGTTAGATGCTGCTAAAAGGGAATGGTGATTCGTTTTGTTTGTTTTATGTTATATCAAATTATGAGATTTGAGAGCATGTATTTAATTGTGACTGGTATTCGCCCTATTCGAAACCAATGACCATTCAGTTCTTTATTAGATAGTGGTTAGAGAACTTGTTATTCCCCTTGGGGCTCACAGCATTGTTGATTTGGAAAATCAGAGGGTAAACTTTTATGATTATTTTAATGAAAGCATTAAAAAAAATCTGGATTTTATTGTTCCGGCTTCTGAACCCCCTGAAGATACTAAATTTATATTTAATTATGATTTCAATGTATCAGCATGGCGGATCACATGATTTTAGGGTTTTTCATTTGAATTGCCAAGGCCTTAATTCAACTTTTGATTTTTTAGTTAATTTAGCTAATCTTAATTTCTTCCATGTTCTATCTTTAACGGAGACTACGCTGGGTGATCAAAACTCTTCTCGTCTGGATGTACCGGGATACATTTTGCTTACACGGAACTAAGAGCTACGTCAGCACGGGTGTCTTGTGGCATATGTACGTGAAGATCTGCATGTGAAAAACCATGATGATCTTCACAAATATAATGAAATGATGTGTGAAACACTAGTTATAGAAGCTAGATTAAATAATGTTGATGTATATTTAGTCATTGTGTATAAGTCTCTCTCTAACCGTATTCAAGAATTCTTTGAGAATTTACATGAACAGCTGGCGACAGTGCAATCTAGCAATAAACCTTGTTTCATTCTTGGTGATTTCAATTGGTGATTCAAGAATCCCCCTAAACCACGGTTTATTGCTGGAGCAGCTAAATGTCCAACCCGCATTGCTGCTACTGACCTTTCTTTAATTTTAAAGGAAATTGTAAATAAACTTAAAACCTATTGTTCTGGTATTAAAAATTTTTCGAATTTTAATCCATATTGGAGTGTTAATAATTCACTGCAGGTGATAGATTCTTTAACAATGGTTTCAGCTAGAAGAATTGAGTCTTTCGATTTTGCGACAATGTATACTAATTTATCACTTAATGTAGTGTTTGATAATTTAATTACTGTTATCAAGAAATCTTTCCTCTTATCTAGTAAAAAGTTCTTAAAAATAGACATTTATAATAAAAAAGCTATATGGACAAATTGCTTTAATACTACAGTTAACTTGAGATGTTACAGCTTGGATATGATTTTTGAGTTATTGGAATTTGTTTTATACAATACTTATATAAGATTTGGGGGTGATTTGTACAAGCAAATTGTGGAAATTCCCATGGGGGGGAATGCCAGCCCATTTATAGCTGACTTGTTTTTAAGTCAACTAGAATATAAATATATGATGGATAAGAATAATCCAATTAATTTAAAACATGCTTTGTCAAATAATAAAAGATATTTAGATGATATTTTGGTCTTAAATGTTAAGGATTTCATTGATATTTCTAAAAATATATATCCATCAGAGCTTATTCTTGAGCCTAGTCATGGTGCTGGTCATGAAGATCATTTCTTAGATTTAAATATTAATATTTGTGATAATAATAAGTTAAGTTTTAAAATGTATAATAAAACAGATGATTTTGATTTTGAAGTGATTAGTTTCCCATTCCCTGAAAGTAATATACACTCAAATATCACATCAGCGTTTTTTTCACAGTTACTTCGTTATGCAAGGATTTGTAGTAATTATATTGATTTTAAAAATAGATGTAAAATCTTAAGCCAAAAATTGATATCAAGAGGTTTTTCTGCAAATAAATTAACTTGGCAATTTAAAAAATTTAGTTTTCATTATAACGAACTTTTAAATAAATATCAAAAGAATTATCTAGAAATACTTAAAGAAATTTTCAACTAATTTCGGAGGTTCGAGAAATGTTGTCGCAGCGCCATTTATTTTGAATTGTGTTTCAAATTGAGCGGATTTTCTTAAAAATTAGACACATGGTAAAGATGAATTCTATAATTGTATAGTTCATTCACGTTTTTTGCAATGTGTTAATATTTGTGATTTGGTAAAATTTATAATATTTAATTTACCTATTGTTGCTAAAGGGAGGGATATATTAACAGGGTAAGCTTGTTTTGGTTTTACTTGGTTGTTTTGCATTTGCTGTTTTTTTTCTTTCATAGGCATATATTTTGGGGGTGATACCTGACGCGGGGATGCCATGGATATTTTGTGGTAGCCAAAGCACTGTGCTGGGTAGAGAATTTAGAGTGGCGAAACCCTATATAGGCCAGTGTATTCTCCTGATGAGCCCTTATGTTGGGTGTTGCCTCTGAATTATTTGTCTACATTATTTTTTCTATTGTTTGGTAAATGACGACTTATACTTATTGACGACATGACTGCCTGTCCATGGATTATTCTTTATGGTTGATTGGGTGTGGCTATGCTGTTTGACCTATGCGATTGTATGGATGAGTAGGGTTAAGGCCTCATTCAAGTGCTGGTCTATATTAGTCACTAATTTGGGAAAACAGTCTTCCTTTTCTCCTTCTGTCTCTCTCTTTTTTTTGTGTTTGTGCTGTTGCATTGGTGATTTCTCTTTTCATAATAAACATGTTAGATATCGAGTCTTCGGTGACTTTCAACTTTTAAATTAATATCCTATGGTTTATTACCTACAGTTAACATTCCAACTAGAGTTCTGATAAAAAAATTACCTTGTAAAACTAAATAATAATTTAGTTGAAGTTGATTGGATGTCCCTACTTAGAGAGAAAAATTATGTAAATAGTAAATATGCGCTTTTTTATAGTAAGTTTTCGGAAAAGGCTAAGGAAGTGTGACTTGTTAAGAATATGAAAGAGCGAAAATATAATGCAAAGAAGCCATGGATGACACAAGATCTTCTTCGGAAAATAAATTTAAGAGATAGATTGTTTAAGTTACAAGCTTTAAAACCTACAGATGAGAATAAAGAACATTACCTTGTTTTTCGTAATGGTTTGGATAATTTTCTCTGTGAGGCTAAAAAAAAAGGTATTGTAGCTTGAAATTTAAGGAAGCTGAAGGAAACTCATTGAAGACCTAGCAAATAATCCATAACGTTATGGGTCAAAATCCTAATATATTACCATCTGAAGTGATAGTAAATGAGGCCATAGCTACAGATGATTGTAAGATTTGTAATGAGTTTCAAAATAATTTTATTTCAGTAGGTCCAAAAATAGCCGATACGATTTCCTCATTTAGGGGAGACTCACCTTTTGGATCCGCTTTATCACCTCCTATAGATGTATCATTGCATCTAGAGTTGATTACTGTGAACGAGATAAGGGATACCGTGTATGCCATGAATAATAGCTCGTCTGGTAGTGACTTATTGGATTTAAAAGTTCTGAAATGTATTTTTCTATATATATCTAGCATTTTAACATCATTGACCAATGATTGTTTCAGACAAGGTAAGTTTCTAGTTTTTTAAAGTATGCAAGATTGCCACCGGTTTATAAAGGTGGTGACAGAAATGATCTTGGTAATTATTGCCCAATATCGGTTTTGTCAGTTATTTCTCGTCTGATTGAAAAATGTTTTAGTTCTCGGTTAACCGCATTTCTTGAGAAGTTTCATCTTTTGAATACTGATCAGTTTGGACTCCGGAAGAATAGGAATACGGAAGACGCATTGATACTTTTGACAAGTATTATTTATATGCCTTTATAGAAAGGACTGAAGGTTGGTGCAGTATTTCTAGACCCAATGACGGCTTTTGAAAGAGCTGACCATGGTCTACTCTTTAAAAAGTTTGAAGTTTATGGGATTCGAGGTAAAGCTCTTGATTTTTTACGGAGTTTCCTGAATAACCGGTAACAGTTTGTAGAGGTGAATCGCTTAAAATCTGAATTGCACTGAGTCAGTTGTGGTGTCCCACAGGGATATGTTATCGGCCCGATTCTTTTCCTTTTCTTTATTAATGATATGCCTAAAGTGTATCCATAATTGTTGTTTTAGCGTTAGTGACATGACTAAAAGTCTCCAGAATGAAACTGTGCCATTATTTGCAGATGACACAATGGCTATCATTGCTGCAAAGATGGAAGAATTACTCCTGACATCGTTGAAAGATTATACGGATAGCTTACATTCTTGGTTGCGGGTAAGTAGGCTTAAGATTAATCTTGGTAAGTCAAAATTTGTAATTTTTTATCGATCTCCCGTTTTTTATCCTTGGATTAATGAAATTGTTACACGTTGCGGAATTTTAAAGCGTGCTTCATCGATTAAGTACCTGGATGGTTTATACTGATGAGATTTTATCATTCAAATCTTATGTAGAGTCTGTCCGCCATATGGGGCAATAATCATGTCGTTAGTCACTTACAGGATAGGCGCGAACATGGCTACTGGATTCAATAAGAAATTATGCATCATCAGAAAAGAACGATTTTACATGTCACTAAAGCCTTGTTTTCAGGCCATCCACTTCCAACATGAAGATGGACACATGTATTGCAGATTATTCTTTTAAATGCCATGTTCAACATGGCAAATGTCTTCTTAGAACCCCTCTTCAACCATGCTATTTTAGTGCATCAGAAATTTGAAGAACGTTGGGTCTGATGTGGAAGTGAGGAATAAAAATAGAAGAAGAGTGAACAGCTCAATTCCATTAAATAGTAGTATGCATACAATTAAGATAGTCTAATTGAGTGAGAGGCAATTCTGACATTAATCCCCCCCCCCTTATTAGGATTACATAAAAATGATGTTAGTTGATTTGTTAATAGATATATTTATCTATTATCCGTCCATCAGTCAGTTCCTCATCAATTCCTTCAGCAAATAATTCCCAAACTTTCGAGGCATTCGGTCGATTATTTTGCTTTTATCTTTTCATATATACAAGTTTAACTGATTTTACTGTATTTTCTTACTGTTCACTGCATTCGCTAGATAATTTTGAATAGTTTTTATTTAGTTATGCTTTATACAGATAGTAACTCAAGTTTATTAACTTTTTCAAAAAACAACAGCTCTTTGTGTAGGAAGAGACCAAACAGTGAAGAGCTCAAAATCTAGCATTATTCAACACCTCTAACAAATCGTGAAAAATTAAATAAAATTCAATAAAAGACGAAAAATTAAAAGAATTAAAATCAAATACCTAACAACTATGAGCTATTCGCCAATATCTACGACTTGCGCAAAATCCAAACAAATATGAACTGCCATCGACGGATGATAATGAACGACCGAGAAATAAAAGAAAAAATTCTTTTACTCAAACGAACGAAACAGCAATTGAATAAATTGGAGAAATAGGTCATCTGGTTTCTGAATCAACCATTTCATTTCTTGCGGATACCCTTTGAAACCTAAGGGGTTGATGACATATTTGATTATGTGATTAGAGAAGTGGTTCAATGTTTGTTTCAGGGATTACTAAGTATCAGTTTCTCTTTTGATATTCTTAAATCACCTGAATCTCTGTTCAAAGCTAGACCTAAATGTTGGTATTTATAAGTTTCAACAGTTTCAGCACATATGAACAATTAGCTACCGATCACACAGAAAAATTTGTCAAGGAAGTTTGAAAAGAAATTTCTTATTTAAAAGGAAAAGGTGAAATGAAAAATAAATTGTGCAAAAGGTTTACCCACGTACGTGCACGTCTCCTAGTTTTTATGGTCTTCCTAAATTCATAAGCCCGGTAATCCACTTCAACCGGGCATTCGACCGACTTCGACCGACCGAGGGCATTGCAAGTTTGTTCTCCATGTTTCATGGATTCAGAGCTTGATCATCTTAGAGATATTTTATTTGGGAATGGTTATACAAATAGTTTAAAAAATACTCTAATCGCGAAACGTATTGAAAATTTATCAGATAGTGACACAGTAGACGCTAATCAAAGTGAAAATTCAGTTTATCTTGATCCCCCGTACGTTAAAGAGTTTCAGACCACATTTCCAAAAATCAAAGGAAAATTAATATTTTCACCTACTATAGACCCAGAAAAACTATCAGTTCCCAAATCTACCAAGGTAAGGACCCTATCCCAACAGGTGAAAACTCCGGTGTCTAGAGAATTCCTTGCTCTTATGGTTTCTGGTAAAATCGGAAGGACTGATCAACGACTTACGGATAAATTAATTCAGCACTCTACCTCAATTAATAACACCCTTAAAGAGCGGAAAAAGCCAGAAAATTTTTGCTCTGCCCTCTCAGCACACATATTTAAAAATCCAGATCATGTTGTTTTATTTAACAAAGGTAACCTAATTTCGCATGACAAAGGTATTGTCCTGCACTACAGAGAAGCTCTGGAAATTTTTAAATACCTACATTTAGGTCTAGCTTTGAACAGAGATTCAGCTGATTTAAGAATAAATTAGTCGTATTTCGGTTATCTCAAAAGAGAAGCTGGTACTTTGGTTATCCATGAAATAAACGTTGAACCACTTCCCCAATCACATAATCAAACACGTCATCAGTCCCTTAGGTCTCAAAAGGTATCCGCAAGAAATACAATGGTTAAAATTGGAAATCAAGTGGCATAGTTCTCCAATTTATTTAATTGCTGCTTCGTATGTTTGAGTGAATGATTTTTGTTGTTTTATTTCGCAGCTGCTCGTTAGTATCCGTCGATGGCAGTTCATATTTGTTCGGATCTTGTGCAAATCGTGGATATTGGCGGATAAGTCACTTTATCGTTGTTAGGCATTTGATTTCGATTCTTTTAATTTTTGGTCTTTTATTGAATTTTGTTTAATTTTTGACGTTTTTTTTCATTGGTTTTGTTTCACTTTCAGCGTTTGTTTTTTGATTTTTAGTTTTTCGTTGATCATATCATTTTGAAGAAGAGAGATGGTTGTTCTCTCAAGATATCGCTTTCCGTGTTTTCTTTAGTAATTTCATTTGGATTTTAAAAACCCCATCTTTGATCGTTTTCTTTCTATATACTACTTTCAGCTCCTTCCACTCCTTATAATTTACCAGTCCGTTACCAACAGTATCAACTTGAAAAGTTTAAATATCGATTTTCTGATACCTCCTGGTGATCTTTCACCGATTCAAGTCGGTGTGTTGATAGTCTTTTCAATCAATTCTATGATCCGTTCAGAGAGAGCTATGTTGATAGTTGCTATGTAACTTCAGCTGCTAAAAGCTTGAAGCATTCAGTTTTTCGGGCCTCTTGGATGACTTCAGCTCTTCTTAAGTGTAAAAAAGGAAAGACTTACTGGTATAAGATATTCAAGTCCTCTAACTCTCATTATCATCTTGAAAAAGTTTAAAAATATAGAAATTTATTGAGTTCCTTAACTCGTAGAAACCTGGCAACTTATAAACACAGTTCTTCATCCCAATCCCAAAAGAAGTAACTAGCCAAATAAATTAGTTTCGAAGGGGGAAGTAATAACTAATAGTAAGGCAATAGTTGAAGCCTTTTGCTCTTACTTTGCATCTACAAGAAAATCAACTTCTGAGTTATTGATTCTTGTATCAGTGACTTTAAAAAGCACCTCGGTCATTCTTGTCAAAAATCGATGGTTTTGGATCCGGTTTCCAAGTTTGAAGTTTAGAGAGTCGTCTATGAGCTAGTATGGATCCTTCTATTATGGACCTAACCAAATTCCTGCCAAGGCTTTAAAGTTTATTTTACCCTCTATTCTATCTCCTCTCGCCATTCTTGTTAACTTACCATTTTTGAATGGAACTTTTCCTAGTGCTTTTAAAATCTGCCAGATTAGTTGTTCTCCATAAGGTTTGTTCTAGAGATGATCCTTCTAATTTTCGACCAACTTCTCTTTTATCAGCCTTTAGTAAAATTGTTGAAAAATGTATGTGCTCTAAACTTTTGTCGTTTCTTGATAAAAAAAAACATTTTCCCCTTACAATCAGTTTGGTTTTAGTCCTAAACACTCAACAGAACATGCTTGTATTGCCTTTTCAGCTCATTTACAAGGCACTTAATGAGGGTAGAAGTCCAGCCGCAATTTTTCTTGATGTCAGATAAGCGTTTGACAGCATATCACATGCTCTCCTACTCTCCAAAATAAAACACATAGGGATCCGAGGAAACAGTTATCATGGGTTTAAAACTTATTTATCTGAAAGGTCTATCAGTATTAAAGGTCTATCTATCCTAAGACCTACTTTATTCCTTATATTCATCAATCATATTTTTATTGCTGTATCTGAACAAACTAAACAAAGTTGCTGTAGTATTTGTGATTAAAATTTTGTGTCACCTAGTGACGCAGCTCAAGATCCAGTGCTATTTGCACTTCCAGATGATAGTACTCTTGGGTGTTCAGAAATTAAAGATTCTTCCCTTATCAAGAAAGTGTATACTGTTCTAGAAAGAACCTTTGCTTGGTTTGATGTAAATCACCTTGCCCTACATCTAGCTAAATCTAGTCTACTTATTTTTTCCAGATCAGGCACTTCTTATCCTTTGGTTCAAACTATTTCCACCACTCATGGTGATATAACTCGTCCCCCTGATGGACATGTTCCATTCCTGGGTATTTTATTGGACGAAAATCTTTCTTTCAAACATCACTGTACTCTCGTATAACTTAAGCTCTCCAGAAACCTAGGAGTTCTTCGGAAGCTTTGTCATTGTTTCCCTGGCTTAACAATAAAGATCCTCTTGCACTCCTTCATTCAGCCGTATATGTACTACTGTCCAACAGTATGGCTATCAACATTCTCTTCTTTTACCTTTCCTGTTTTCAAAATACGTAACAGGATAATTAAACTAGTATCTGAGGTGACAGACCAGCTCAGCATGAATTTATTGGGTGGTCAATACAGATACATCTTTCTTTCCTCTTGTTTCGTTTTTAAGTGTTTTCATAAACTCCCTCCCTAATTTCTTCAAACAAATATATCTTTTAAAGTTACACTCCCACTTTCACTGGCCAAAGATCCTTTGTTGTGGGTTTAAAGTTATATAATTTTTTCTGTGTTTCTTTTGAACAAATTGATTGATAATTGGTATGAGTATCTAGGTCATCAAAATATCATATCTACACTGTCTCAGCAACGGCTTGGAAGTAGAATAAATCTTTCAAGTTCTACTGGGGAAGGGGGGACAAAAGAAAAGAAAGAAAAAGGAAGATGCAAGGGTACTTCAGATCTTTGGTTTGGGGAAGGGAGCAGAGTTTAAAAGATTTTAGTCTGTAATCCATCAAAAACCCTTCTCACTGTAGGCTCCTATGGAATTAATAATCCATGTGTGATTAAGTAGCAAAGTAAATCAAAAGACAGTATGTGCTTATAGGTTATCAAAGCGACGCATCTACAATATTTCGGATAGCTTGTCGTTTCAAGTTGAAACTTTCAGGGAGTGTTGAGAAGGGCAAAGGAGAAGTAGATCTGAAGTTTCGACTTGGGGAAGGGAACAGAGTTAAATCAAAAGACACTGTGTCATTCCAAGTAATCGAAATAACATACTTGCCTTATTTTGAGAACGACATGGAGAGTGTAGTTAGAAATTTTAAGCGTTGTCACGGAAAGGGCAGAATTGGTAGACTTAACATTCTGAATTGGGATGAGAGAGATGGGGTTAAACATTTTGTTTCTCTGATGTACACAACGTTTTGACACTGTACTTTCTTGTGGAATGTGTAATAGATGTACAATTAGATAGCAAGGTACATCAAAAGACAACATGTGTTCCCAGGCTATAAAATAGTTTATCTTCAATGTTAAAGCATCAGCTTGGGGAATAAAGATGAAGCTTTCTGGGGTGTGTTGCAAGAGGAGGCAAGTGAACATTGAGCCGTGACTTTAGGACTTTAGGGAGGGTAGAGGTAAAAAAAAAGACTATATGAATCCCGATTATCAAAATACAATACGTAGAATATCTCCAGGAATGAATCAGGGGATGCAGTTTAAATTTTCAGCTGGTTTAGGAGAACTAAGGAGGATGGGTAGGAGGACTTAAAATTGTATTTTAGGGGTTGGGCTAATTATTTTTAATTCTACTCAGTCTTGTCATTTTCGCAATTATAAGCTGCTACAGTACTTATAATTTATATAAAGGGAACTAGGAAAATCAGATGAAATTGTGTGGTGGCAGGGTATCATAATAATTTATTAGTTTTATCTTGGAAACTACTTGGGAGATCAAATTGGAACTTATTTTTCTTGGGGAGGGGCATTTACACCTCCAATTTTAACTTGGAGAATAATTCAGAAAAGGGCTAAACATATTTTGCATCAAATCCTTTTAAAAGTTTGGACGGTTTAAGCCCATGTTGGAATAGACTCTTTTCATAGCATGTTATTAATGTAAATACAAGACACTACACTTAGCATGACACTACATTTCAGGGAATGCTAGGACCAAGTGGACCTCATATTTGGCCTGAAAGGAGTGGGTAGAGGGGAGGCGTCCAAAATCCACCTGAACATTTTTGCATAATAATCCTCTATGGGACCTATCCTTTTTTTTTCATGGTTAAGTAACAAGATAAATCAAAAGACACTATGTATTGCCAAGCAATCAAGCCAGCGTATCTACAATATCCCGGGAACAGCTTTATGGATCAAGCTGAAACTTTTAGCGTATAAATCTCTCAGTGAAATAGGTTTTAAACATTTCTTTTTTTTATAATTATAAAAAGCAAGACACAAAATTGTTCTGATTTCTAGAAATTAATATAAGCATAGCCTATATTAAATAATCATGCTGCTATCATTAGTTCTATCTAGTCATCTCGACTTTTATGGTAAATTTGTTATTTTCTTTTATTAATGCTCTGAAAATAAACTGCGCTGCTCAAAATGCACATCATTTAAGTAAACGTCTCATAACGATGTGGACTTTAGAAGGTTTAGGGGCAGTAGTCCTACTCCTGCAAAGTTAGTTTCTGTTCCCTTGAGGTTAGCTTCGAGTATTCATTTTAATTTTTACTCGTCTTAGGATTTATTTATTTATCTATGTCAATGCCTGTTTTTTTGTATTCGATGGATAATGTGTATCACCTTCTTTTTGTTTTGGGTTTCATTTACTCATTGCTTGATAGTAATTTCTGGTCATTTTAAATTCGTATTGCTACATGACTTTATTTCTGCTCGTCTTAGGTTCTTGGCTCTTTACTTTTCTTTGAGATATTTCCCTTTCGTGATTTTATTTTTAGATTAAATCCTCTTTGTTTTTCATGGCAAAAGTCCCCTTACAGGCTATTATTATGAATATTTCTCCAGAATTTGTAGTTTTCTTCTGTAAGAATTAAAACATTGGATTCTACTTCAAATTATTAAGTTGCACAAAGTGATCTGAGTGTTGTCTGCTATTGTATTCAACGTACCGTAGCTATTTCGAAAATTTTGTTCAATTTGAAATCAAGATTTAAAAATGCTCTAGAACTAAGGTTCATTCTAACTCTTGAACTTTTCTGTATGTGACTTGGACGTGACTGTACGTTTGTGGTGTAGTAATGGTGTTGTATAGGGACGAGGTCATTTTAACAACGCAGATGCGCGTAATGCCTCTTGATTGAGCCCAATTTCCCTTCACCATCCCCTGAAAGTTTCAACTCATTGCGCTTAACCATTCCTGAGAAGTTTCAGCTTACTAACCTTACCCAGTTCCTGAGGTATTGCAGATACACTATTTTTACAACCTATATAACATTAGTATCTTCTGATTTAGTTATTTGTCTTGTTCGAAATTCTTTGAAAATTTCAGTGTAATTTGTCCTTAGTCGTTTGTTAGATATTTTAGGAACTGGACGTTCAGTGTGTATTTTGATTTTGCTCATCGCTCTCCCTAACATTCCCTGTAAAGGGCAACTTGATAACCTTAACTGCTCCTATGACATTCCTGATACAACCTTTGAATGAAATAGATTCACCTGATGCCTTTTGACTTAATATAGCATATCCATCAGCGTTCACTGAAAGCTTCAACTGAATACCCTTGAATAATGCACAGATTTATCCTAAGGTACTGCTGATTTACTTTTAGCAATCTGGATGCATAAGGCGTCTTGTGTTATTTGACGAAACAATTCTAATAAGCAAAGGCTTAGGAATTAAACAAATTGTCTGTGAAGCAGTTGAAATCAAACAAATTTTAGAAATAATACATCCCTATAAAGAGACTTGGTTGAGTACACACTCAAGTCTATATGCATAAAATTGATTATGAAAACAATTTAATACAGATTAGAAAGAGATTAAGAGCCAATCAAAATGAACCCACTCCCTTTACACACTTTTTTGAAACCTGGAAGCATATAATGTCTTTTGATTTAGTTCAGCATACCCCTCATCATCCCTTGAGACCTGTGGCATCCCCAGACATCTTTAGCTGTTTCTCAAATATCGTAAAAGCCCCCATTTTCATTATAAAATATATGTTTGTGCAATTCCCATTTGCATTATTTACAACCATTGCTCTAAGGCCTGTGGGGATCATGCCATCCTCAGAGGCATACTTATTGGGTCTTTCGATTGTTTTGAACAAAATGGCTATCTCATAATTTTCATCAAGTGTTGTTGGAGGCTACGAATTGGGGGGGGGGGGCACATAGATAGAAAGCTTAATGGATGGGGCCTGGTTGCCACTAAATTACTTATGACTTTTATAGAGTACATTGAACTTAAAGTTTACAATCAAATAAACCCCCTCCGAAACCTCTACGACAGATACTGCAAATAAAGTGGTCGTGAAAAAAAATCAAGGGCTCCCTCTCTCTCTCTCTCAGAAACCATATAGGCCAGGCAGCGAGTGCTGAGCTCGGTAGAATTGTGCCAAGCGTTGCGGAACTGTACCAAGCGTGGCGGAACTGTGCAGCACACCTGACGTTCTAAAATATACCCCGAGTGTCGGGAAGTCAGCACCCCCTCGAAATCAATAATACATTGAAGGCTTATTGATCTTTACAACAGGCAACACTAGAGTGTAGCTTCTGATTTCTGTTCTTTTTGAGTTTCATTTATTCATTGATAGTAATTTCTTATCCTTTTAAGTTTGAATTGTTATAAGACTTAGAACATTAGATTTATTATATGCTCGTTTCATGTTTTAATATGGTTCTTTACTTGTCTTTGAAAACTTTATTTTGAATTGTTTTCTCAATTAATCGCATGACTAAGGGTGAATTGACCTCTTTTTGTATTTGTTCAATTTCCAAATGTCATGTCTCATCCTATTCAATTAATTAGGTGATTCTCGGAGATATATTTATGGTTACCATAGACACCAAAAACAAACGAATTGGTTGCAATCTTAAGCTCATATTTCAAATGCAATAGGATGTGTTAATAGATTCACGTATTTCCATTGTTAAAGCCTGTTTAAGGTAGTAAATTTGTGATACTCTTCGTCTTCTAGATTTGGCAACACTGTTACCTCCTTGGCGTGACTCGTGCGCTCATACCATAGTAAAAGTTTTCTCAGATTTCAGCTCTGTAACCTAATAATATTTCTCGGTAATTTCAATAATTTCAAATTGACAATATTACAATAAAATAAAATTACAGTAGTGTCAGACTGAAGCGCATTCCACGATATTGTTAAAATAAGAAGGGGCATATTTCTCAGCCGCTAAAAGATAAATTGTATATTTATTTATTTACTAGCTGTTGGTGTGGCGCTTCACACCACACCAACACTTAGTTGGGGGGGGGGGCTCTTCGTGCATTGTAGTTGTGTCCCTGTGTCCCAACTGTGAATATAGATAGATATATATATGTTTTTAACTACGTAAAACTTGCGAATATACAACATTCTTCGCTGTCCCATTGTCTGTGCATATAAATAGATTGTCAGGCTCACAGACTCTTGAACATGCAACATATAATTGTCCATGGGGAAACAATCCTTATTCAGATCTATACCGCATTTTTCTAGTGATTGCCCTTGAGCTTTGTTGAGGGTGATTGCTAATTGAATATTCCTTGTGTCCCCGTCGTCATTTATATATCCCCCTGTGCCCTTCCGGCGTCCCCGTTGTAGTTGTGTCCCTGTGTCCCGGTCGTCATTTATATTCCCTGTGTCCCGGTGTCTTGGTCTGTAATTTCTCTTTGAGTGTCCCGGTCGTCATTTATATTCCTTGTGTCCCGGTCTGTACCGTCATAAAGTCTTCAATGGCTCTGGTGGTGCAGCCAGTTGAGGAAGTTTAACTCTTCCTGAGACGCAACACATTCCCATTGTTTCACCATTAAATTTCAAGGCCTTGCAATAGGGACAAATTTTAGACATAGTCCCGATTTGAACACATCTACTCAAGCTAAAATCATCGACTGGGCTGTACCTGAATGCCAGGCGATAATTTTGACATTGCACTTGTGATTCCTCGGCATGCTTTCTTTTGGTATTATCTCTTTGAGCCACAAGCCTGTTTTCACGGTGTTCTTGTGATTCCTCGGCATGAATTTTTTTAGTAATTTCTCTTTGAGCCTCAAGCCTGTTTTCACGATGTTCTTGTGATTCCTCGCCACACTTTCTTTTGGAATTATCTCTTTGAGCCACGAACCAATTTTCACGTTGTTCTTGTGATTCCTTGGCACGATTTTTTTTGGTAATTTCTCTTTGAGACGCAAGCCTGTTTTCACGTTGTTCTTGTGAAAGGAACTAGAATAATTCAAAAACCTTAAAAAGAAAATCAAAAGATGGAAGTTTAGTAGAAATTATGTTTAGAAATCGGACTCGCTGTAATAATCAAATATCTTTGAATGGACTTAGAGTATAAAAAAAATTGCCTAAAAAGCAAAAAACTGAAAATTGCAAAAATATTTGTATGTAATTTGACAAGGGATTACAATAATTCAAAAACCTTAAAACAGAAAAGCAAAAGTTTGAAGCTTAGTAGAAATTGTTATTAGAATTACATCACTGCCAAATTTCTTGTCTTTAAAGTATTCAATGTATTTATAAGCAATGTCATTTTAAGGCATGAAAAAAAGTTGAAAAACTTTTTGAGTTCAGTTCAGAATCGTTGAAGTTATTGTGCAAACTACAAAAATATTTATCGTGCCTGAACAACAATTTCAATTTTTTGATTCAAACCAGAAAAATACCCGAAAAATTCAAAATTAGTTTTTTTTTTGTTAGATAAAATCAAGTTGCTTCGTGATTAAGCTTACAAGTTTTAACTACTACTACTACTAGTAATAATAACTCACTGCAGCACCAAGCCACCTGAGGCCAACACAGCCACGCACGCTCCTCCTCCAACCTAATCTATTTAAAGCCTCCCTCTTTACACCCTCCCAGGCAGTTCCCATTTCCTTTAAATCTTTATTTATGACATCCTCCCAACCCAGACAAGGACGACCTGCTTTCCGTGTAGCCCTAGACGGTTGGCCAAAAAGGACAATCTTCGGTAATCTGTCATCCTTCATCCGTAGAACGTGGCCTAGCCATCTCAACCTTTCTTTCATTATAGCCCCAGAAAGCGGGATTGACCCACACTTTTCGTACAACCTACTGTTTGAAATACGGTCAGTCAGCCGGGTAACCAGAACAATCCGTAGGCAATTTCTCTGGAAAACATCTAGTAAATTTTCATCTGCTTTTCGGAGTGCCCATGCTTCAGAGCCATATTTGACCACTGTCATCACTGTAGCTTCCAATATTCTAATCTTGGTTTGTAGACTTATCTTTCTATTCTTCCAAACTTTTTTTTAACTGTGAAAAAACACCCTGAGCTTTAGCTATTCTACTTTTAACATCTTCACTGCTCCCACCATCTTTACTAATAATGCTACCAAGGTAACTGAAGCTCCCAACCTGATCAATCTTTTCGTTACCTAATGTACCCTGTTCATCGTCACTTATTCCTATCCTTAGTGACTTAGTCTTCTTAACATTAATTTTCAAGCCTATTTTAGCACCCTGAAGTCGTAAAACTTCTAAAAATTCATTCATTTTGCTCGAACTTTCATCTAATATGCTTAAATCATCAGCATAATCTAAGTCCAGGAGCGTTCTTCCTCCCCATTTGATTCCATGGTCTCCAATTGCCTTTCCTGTGCTCCTTAAGACGAAGTCCATGATCCATATAAAGGGGGATAGAACACAACCCTGCTTAACTCCTGATTTAATACAAAACCAGTTGCTAACCTCATTTCCTACCTTAACCGCAGCAGTATTATTCTCGTACACAGCGCAAATCACTTTAATGTATTTTTCTGGTATACCATATAACGATAAGACCTTTGTTAACGTTGTTCTATCAACAGAATCGAAAGCTTGCTCATAATCGATAAAACTAAGGACCAAAGGTGTTTGACAACGAAGGGACTTCTCAATTATTAACCTAAGAGTGAATTCATGGTCGACACATCCTCTACCTTTTCTAAAACCGCATTGTTCTTCCCTTAAATTTTGTCTACAGCATGTCTCAGTCTAAAAAGTATCATATTACTCAGTAATTTTCTACCTACAGAGACCAGACTAATGCCTCGATAATTATGACACTCACTCTTGTCACCTTTCTTATACAGTGGTTTAATTAAGGTTTTCCTAAAATCGTTGGGTACTTCCCCTTTTTCAAAAATCATGTTCATAATCTTCAGTAGCCTATTCCTAACCTCAGAGCCAACATATTTAAGAAACTCATTAATCATACTATCAACACCTGGGGCCTTATTATTTTTTAATCCTTTTAGTACTGTCGCTAATTCTTCCTCACTAAACAAATCTTCCTTCACATCCAAGGTATCACAAACTTTTTCATTTTCATCTATATCTTTTCCTGCAACTGTATCTCGGTTTAGCACATTCTCAAAATGTTCCACCCATCTTTCTTTTACTTTTTCCTTATCACTAATTGTGGCCCCATTTCTATCTTTAACTGGGACTAGTCCGGATTGGCTACTCTCTTTCAATTTATTAACATGCCAGTATAATATTTTACTATTATGCCGTCTAGCTGCATCTTCCAGATCCTCAGCAATTTTATCCATCGCCTCCACTTCACATCTCCTTAGTTCATATTTTAATGCTTTCTCCACTTTCTTTACATTCCTTTTGTTTTCATACGACCTATCACTCAGATAATTCTTATACAAACCCCTTCTACTCTCTATTAAACCTAAAGCTTTTTCACTAATATTCCTAGTTGCAGTCTTAGCACTCTTCCCTAGGACACCATCAGGAACTTCACAAATTATTTTTCTGAAATTATTCCATCCATCTTCCACGTTGTCAAATTTTAAACCCTCAAGTTTAGTACTCAACTGTTCCTGGAATTTTTTTCTCAAATTTTCATCCTGAAGTCTACCAACATCATAACTTTCCGGGAGGGAGTTACCCTTCCGAAATTTCAGCTTTAAATTAACCTTAGACACTACTAGATGGTGATCTTTACTTTTAACATCAATAACGGCACTCCTATACACCCTAGTATCTTGTATTGATCCTGCTAGTCTTCTGTTTACAATAGCATAATCAATAAGGTTTGCTGTCTTACCATCACGTGAATACCATGTCAACTTATGGGCCATTTTGTGACCAAACACCGTGTTGGTTATAACTAGGTTGTTATACCTACAAAATTGCAAAAGCCCATAGCCATTACAGTTTTCTTTTCCTACACCAAATTTACCTAGGCTAGGATACCATCTATCCCTATTTCTACCAACCTGGGCATTAAAATCTCCTAGCAAAAACACCATATTTCTACCTGGTACCCTGTCTATTTGCTCCTGTAACTGTAAGTAAAATTCATCTGAGTCACTACTATCTCCATCAGTTGGTTCAATGGGGGCATATACTACTATAACTGATACCCTAAACTTTTTAGTCATAAAATGAGCAATTAGTATTCTATTATTAATACCTTCCCAGCCTAAACAAGACTTAGCAGCTTCCTTATTCATCGTGAGTCCTACTCCCTGTCTACGTACCCCATCCTTCCTGCCTGAGTAAACAAATTCTATGTCACCTAATTTCATGCTTCCTACCCCTGGGATATGAGTTTCTGAAACTCCTAATAAATCCAGTTCAAACCGTCTGAATTCGTCAGTCAAAATGTCGATGCGATAGTCATTTTTTAACGTCGTAACGTTCCAAGTTCCAATTTTCATGTTCTTTAAATCTTTGAAATTATTTTGGCCTAAAGAAAAGCAGTGATCCCGGATACCAGTGCAGGATGGGGACCAACATATCTTCTCAAGTCTACACCGAAGCACTTAAGCCGGCTTAGAACCGGACAGCAAGAAGTCCCTGGGACCTCCAGTAAGTTGGAGGCTTTGTGCAATCCTGGGCCCATCTTGGTCACAACATGGTTTTCAGCACTTGGCGATGCTCTTCTATCAACAAGAGTCGAAATCCTGCACAGACAGTCCCAAGCCTATTACCTCCGACTCATTATATATTCATGCCTACAAATATTATGCTACTACGGGGAGGCAGCCCATAGTAGATAAATTAGCTAGGAAGAGGTTTTTCAGCCCAAAAACGCCCATCAAAACAAACCAAGACCAGAAAATTGTCCAATAATTAGAATCCCGTACGAGTGCTACAAGTTTTAACGCAACCATTTATATAATGTCACTAGGAAGGCCCAAAAAATGAAAGTTTGTAATTATTACAAATGAGGATTCTCAATTTTGACAAGGGATTACAACAATTCAACAAGAGCTAAGAGCTCTTATGGCACTTGTGACGAGGTCGGAAGAGCCAAGAGCTCATATGGCATGAGCTCTAGCAAAATCCTAAGAATCAATAGATTGATTTAAAAGGAAAATCAGAGACTTAATGCCGGTTGGGATTTAGAATAACAGCTCATTTTTGAAAATACCTTATTTTTCCAGTTTTTCCTCTCCCTTCATTCCCCCAGATGGTCGAATCGGGGAAAACGACTTTATCAAGTTAATTTGTGCAAATCCCTGACACGCCTATCAATTTCCATCGTCCTAGCACGTCCAGAAGCACCAAACTCGCCAAAGTAATGGACCCTCCCCCTAACTCCCCCAAAGAGAGCAGATCCAGCCCGGTTACATCTATCACGTATCTACGACATTTGCTGATTCTACCCACCAGGTTTCATCCCGATCTCTCCACTCTAAGCGTTTTTCAAGATTTCCTGTCTCCCCCTCTAACTCTCCTCAGTATCACGAGATCTGATCAGGATGTAAAGTAAGAGCTTTTAGACATGAGTTCCATCTAAATATCAAGTTTCATTAATTTCCGGTCACCCGTTCTTAAGTTAAAAATACCTCATTTTTTCTAGTTTTTTCGAATTAACCCCCAACTTCCCCAAAGGGAGTATCCGGTCCAGTTATGTCAGTCACGTATCTTGGACTTGTGCTTATTCTCCCTACCAAGTTTCATCCTGATCTGTCCACTCTAAGCCTTTTCCAAGATTTCCGGTTTCCAAGATTTCTGTTTCCCCCTGACAACCTCTATGTATCCGGATCCAATTCGAATTGAAAATCAAGCATCTGAGACGTAAGATATTTCTATATATCACGTTTCATTAAGATTCGATCACCCATTCTTAAGATAAAGATCCCTCAATTGTCACGTTCCAAGATCCTTCTAAATATCCAATTTCATTAAGATCTGAATACCCGTTCGTAAGCTACAAATAGTTCATTTTTTCCAATTTTTCCGAATTCCCCTCCCCTAACTCCTCCAAAGAGAGCGGATCCGATCCGGTTATGTTAGTCACGTATCTTGAACTTGTGCTTATTCTTCCCACCAAGTTTCATCCTGATCTCTCAAGTCTAAGCCTTTTCCAAGATTTCAGCCACCCCCCACTCCCCCCAATGTCAATGGATCAAATCGGGGTTTAAAATAAGAGATCTGAGTTGCGAGGTCCTTCAAAACATGAAATGTCATTAAGATCTGATCATTCCTTCGTAAGTTAAAAATACATCATTTTTTCTAATTTTCATTGCATGAACCTAATCTTTTGTTATGATTTCCCTCTGTGAAATGTAAGGGTCAGCCTCCAAATAAATTTGGTGGATCAAAAGTTTAAAACTTTTGCATAGAGAGGAGGGCTATCATTCATCTACATGTATCTTTCACTCAATTTCTTTTTAATTTTTGGAAGAAATAAAGAAAGAGGAAAAAACAACAGGGATTTTACGTATAGACTACACATTTTAATAGGGCTGATTTTCAATATTCTAAGACTCTCATTTTTTTTTTCTTTAAACATCTCGTCGACTATCAAATTTGCATTTGCTTGCTCTGTAGTGTCTGAAGTGCTTCTCCTTTAATATGAGATTCAAATTTTAAGAAAAATATATGAAGTAGTAAAAGATATTACTTTACGTTCTCTATTATTTTGGTCTCTTTTTAGGGCTAATATCGCTTTTGATGGATGCAAAATGGCTCTTCGGAGACTTAAACAAACCCCCTTGGATGATGACCCAACAAGAAAGGAATTTTATCGGCTTTGAACATTTTAGGCATGTTTACAAGTTTTATTCTTCAATTTGCCCACAGGGAAAACAATATTTTGTATGCCGTTCACTGTGCCCCTTAGTTCAAAGAATGAAAGGCCAGTTTAATTACTTTCACATCATAGGGGTAACCAAGGGATAGGGTTTATATAAACAAAATTCAAAGCGCCACAGTGTTAAAAAGCTTGTAATTTTCACCCCTGGGGAAAAAGAACAAAAAAACAAACAAATAAACACGCATCCGTGACCTGTATTATGGCAAAAAATGCGAAATTCCACATTTTTATATATAGGAACTTGAAAGTTCTACAATAAGGCTCTCTAATACGCTGAATCTGATGGTGCGATTTTCGTTAAGATTGTATGACCTTTAGGGGGTGTTTCCTCCTATTTTCGAAAATGAGACAAATTTTCTCAGGCTCTTAACTTTTAATGGGTAAAGCCCATCTTGATGAAACTTATATATTTGAATTCAGATTTAAAATGCGATACTTTTGATGTAACTATTGGTATCAAAATTCCATTTTTTAGAGTTTTGTTTACTATTGATTAAAAAAAGAAAAAAAAGAAAAACAGTTCTTTCAGCTGAATACTTTCAGTTGAAAAACTTTGTTATTTAGTTTCTGATTGTTTTTTAAATAATTTCAGAAAGCCCCCCCCCCCCTCCACTCCATAAAAATTGCCCTTCACGCAAAAAAATCCTCTATGGGAACTTCCTCCCACGTTAAATTCCCCTTCCCCAGGAAAAATCCCGCAGATAATTTCATTCTCGCTATTATTCACCTCATAAAATTTCCTGCGGAAAATTGCACCCAGGAAATCCTCCTTTAGCCTACCTTCATTTGAAAAAAAAACTTTTTTTCTGTTTAATTTCTAATCGCTTTTTAAATCATGTCATAAATATTCTCCCGTGGATATTTTAAGCATGGAAGATTATTTGAATTAATTTTTGCCCACTATTAGTCTAATGGAGCTTTTTAATTTTCTTTGAAAAACTTACTTTGTGGAAAAAGTTCTTTAACTTAATTTCCGTTTTTTTATTGACAATTTACATTTCATGAAAAAAGAAAATAATACTTTAAATCTGTTCGATTGTTTGCTATAAGAATCCATTGTTTGGCTTTACCTCCTCAAGTTGACCTGAAAAATAAAACTTAGTACGATTCCCAAATAATTGTATCTAACCCGCCTTACTTTAGTCATGCTTTTACTCGTACTGCTACTCCTACTACTACAACTTTTATTTACTAAATGGGTGTATCTATGCTCATTGATAACCTGGATATACTTACACTCTTTCGATTTAGTTAAATTGTAAGAGCAGAAGTAGTAACACTTGTAGCCGTCAAAGTTTCAACTTAGTACCTTCAATCGTTCTTGGGATATTGCTGGGATTTCTTATTGGTAACTAGCATACACATAGTACCTTTTGATTTACTTTTAAACAATATTTAGTTACAAAGTATAATGGCCACATTGCATAACTGTCGGGGGTGGACATGAAAAATACCCCTAGAGGCATAGTTACTCGACCGTTCAACTATGCTGAACAAAATGGCTCTCTCAAATTTTTATTGGATGTGTTTGTAAAATTAACGGGCTTGGGAGGAAGGCTGCTTGCCTTCCAATCACTTTTGACTCTTAAAAAGGGCACTAGATCTATTGGTTTTCAATCGAATTAGCTCCTTATAAGTCTCAGTTATGTCGCTATCTATGTTAACACTACACTACCACAAATGAAACTACAACAATTCACCATCAATAAATAAATGAAACTCAAAACGAAGAGAAATTACAATAAATAATCGAGTCAAACTCAAATCGAGCTTCTAAGATATCGTAAGTTTTAAGACATCGCAAGAGTACCGTCAACCGAAGTAACTTCGTAGTTACCTTCAAATCTAATAAGGTGTTGGTTTTGTTCAAAATTTATTACTCTTGTTGAAACTATTGTATACAGTCAGTCACTGGACGATGGCATTGGAAATTTTTAACGAGCGTTAGTTGCCTTATACTTCGATAAAGAACTATGAGGATACTCATTAAATATTTAAAAGATTTGATCCAAATCTTGAACAAATGATGAAGTATTTTTCAATGTAAACTATCAAAGAATGATACTAGCCGAGTGGTTAGCACGCTAGACTCACAATGCGCTGATTATATGGCTTGGAACGGGGGTAAGTGGTTTCCAAAGTTTCAGTGGTGGCAAATTAGTGTTAAGAAGAGTGAGTCGTTAAGACTAAGAACAAGTGAAGGTAAAGAAGTAATGTTGGATAATGGGAAGATCGATCGAGTGGACAGCTTTACTTACCTAGGTAGCATTATTGATAAATACAATGGGGACAAGGAAGATAGTAAGGTAGAATCGTGAAGCACTGCTGAAGAGAGTTTGGAAGAATGTGAGGTACATGTGTATTATTCAGAACACACTTAATAAGTGAAGTTAGGTTCTTTCGTGAAACAAACTACGATGCATGTACATTTTATGAGAAAAACCGGTTTCATAGCCACAAAGACAAATCTCCATTTTGTTTGCTACGCATGACGATAGAAGATAATGTCTGAACATCGATTTCAAATGAAGATTTGGGATTTGCCAAAGACTGAAAAATAGGCAATTATAGTTTTCCAGGATAAGGGGTTGTTGCCCACAACAAAACTGTGCGTCAATGGACACAACATGACTTTGTACTCTTACGAGAAGGAACATTACGAGAGGGAACGCATAGTGATAGAAGATACCTAACCTAACTTCACTTATTGAGTGTGTTCTGAATAATACACAAGTACCGAATAGGAGGATAATTCAGCAAATCAAGATTAGAATATTAGAAGTTTCAGTGGTGGCAGTGGTCAAGTATGGCTATGAAGCGTTGGTGCTCCGAAAGACTGAGGAGAATTTGTTAGATGTTTTAAAGAGATATTGTCTACGGATTGTTTTGGGTATCCGTCTTACTAACCGTATTTCAAACAGTAAGGTGCACGAAACATGTGGTCTAATCCCACTTTCTAGGACTAAAACTAGAGAAAGTTGAGATAACTAGGAGACGTTCCGTTGATAAAGAAAGAAAGATTGCCAATGGTTGTCCATGTCATCCGACTATCTAAGGGCAAAAGAAAAGCAGGCCGTCCCCAAATGGGGTGGGAAGAGGTCATAAGGAAATATCAAGGGGAAATTGGACCTTCCTTGGAGGGTGGTAAGAAGGAGGCTTTGAATAGATTAAAATGGAGAAAGAGTGGGTGTAGGTGTGTGGTTTCAGGTGGCTTGGGGCTGCAGTGAGTAGTTTATGGTATTAATAGCAGCATATAGGGAAACAGATCCATAAAATGACGCAAGAGATAAATGGAAAAAACTAGACATGGACCTAATTCAGCCTCCTCTCCTTCTTCTCGCAGAATACCTTAAAACAGTGCCAATGCTCTTTTGACCTTTCTATATTCTGATGTTTCTGTTCATTTTTTTATACAACTGTTGCTCAATAACAAGCCTGGTAATTATTATTCAATGGAGAATAACGTCACCATAGAGACAATATATAAACAATCTACTCTTACTCTGGAACCTTTCTACTTGAATAGTATTTTTATACTAAGGAAAACATGTAGATAAAATGCCTTTTATGTGGCCAGAGTAAGTGAATTTCTTATGGTTTGCTTTTTACTAAATTATGCTATATTGTAAATAGGTCTTGTTAGAGAATTAAAATGAAGGTACAACCGAAGTATGCACATGCAGGACCCTAGTGGAGCTGCACATTCCCTGTGTTCCGTGTATGCACAATTTGGAGTGTGAACGATTTTTTGTATATTCTGGCGCTTGTGTATTATCCTGACTACACTCAATAAGTGAAGTTAGGTTAATCATAGTGAAATATACCCAAATATGATGAAAATATAATACTTTAGTAACAAAATTATGGAAACTACAACAGAGAATTACAGAAAGCAGCCCGCCAAAAACGCATCATGTTAAAAACCTAACTTAACCAACTCTATATATTAAATATTTATCACAAATTTACCCGCATCATAGTTTATCTCACTCAAGCTAAGCTGATCACCTGAGAGTGCAGATAGAAAAACCAGTTTTAAACAGATCAAACTCCTTGAGTAAGGACGGAATAACACGTAAGTACCTATATTCTTTCAGTGTGTCTATTTTGTTTTGTTGAAATAATCGTGCTGAAAAATGAATTCCAATAATTTCTCTATTTCATCTCCAATCAATTTTTTTGGTGAATCTGCCTGAAAATTTTGAATCATAATTTTATTATTAGATTTTTCTTATTGAAACATTATGATGGGTTTGAAAATTGTTAATGACTTAAGATTTTTTGTTAAGAGAAAAAAATTCTTGAGAAAAATGTTAATGGCTTTTGCGAGGGGTTCCCGATTCTCAATCACCTAATGTACATCTTGGACATGCAGGAATTACTTTCGCCAGTAGCGATGGGTTAATCTATTTAAAAAGACACATAGGGGGTGTACAAGTGGAGCTACTAGTCCTTCAAGACGTTATTACGCACAAGTCGGTCTTACACAATACCACAGCTTATCTGTAACGGTATAGTACACCTGTATGTCACGTAGTGGGGTATTTGTGTTGCGGAGCAACACTACTGCTTTCGTAGGTTTTTTTTTTTTCACCGTGATCAGCGACCTGTACCTCCGAAGTGGTAAGAGTTAAAAATTTGAGATTTTTCAGAGGGAAGGGAAACGTGAAACAGAGTAAAAAAGTTCCAGAGAAGTTCCTAAAATTTCTAACAGTTTTCCATAAAAAAAATAAAACCGTTTTTTTCTTAGAAACTGTGCGTTCGATGTTTGGCGTCAAGTTAAGACGACCCTAGATTCGGAAATAAACTTGTTAGAAATACAGGTATGCTGAACTCATTTAGAACTTTCATTTGTCTCTTCGAGAACCGGAGCACAAAATTCCGTAGCTCTTACAGATTTCCCGGAAATAATTCCGGAAAAGTCCATCTCGTTCCGATTTTTTTGAATTTTCTCAAATTTTCGATTTTGATGTTTCTTATATTTTTATCGAGTAGTGCTATGAAAAGTATGCAAGAAGAAGTGAAGTGTTCTGTATACCAAGTTGCTTCGTTCTCTAAGAAATAATTTCCGAAGTTTCGACGTTCTAGAGGTAACTTCTGTTCTGGACCAGCTAGAATTTTTTTTCCAACGCGGTTCGACAAATCTCGATCTCCTAACAACTGGGGCTTACAATAGTTTCTCCGAAATAAAATTCCTTCTTTGGGTTTTTCTATTTGGAAGTTTTGTCATGCCCTCGGGGCAATTTAAATTTTTTGGTGAATTTGATTTGTTTTATATTTTCCTAGTTTAGACCATCAAAAGTTAAGCAGAAAACTATAAGACGTTATTTCCGTATCTCTTTCAGATTTCCCGGAGATAATTCCCGAAATGTGCGTCTCGAAACATAATACTTCGAATTGGCGTCAAGTTAAGACGGCCCTAGTTTCGGAAGTAAACGTTTTAGAGATAAAATAATTATGAACTCATATAGAACTTTTATTGATGTTTTCGAGAACTGAAGCATGAAATTCCGTAGCTCTTACAGATTTCCCGGAAATAATTCCGGAAAAGTCAATCTCGTTCCGATTTTTTGAAATTTTCTTAAATTTTCGATTTTGATGTCTATTTTATTTTTATCGAGTAGTGCTATGAAAGTTATGCAAGAAGAAGTGAAGTGTTCTTTATACCAAGTTGCTTCGTTCTCTTAGAAATAATTTCCGAAGTTTCGACGTTCTAGAGGTAACTTCGGTTCTGGGCCAGCTAGATTTTTTTTCTCGTTTATTTCTGGACCAGTTAAATATTTTACCAAACTCAGTTTAGTAGGAGCTCGAAATAAAACCATATCAAAGATGCTTCAAGATAACAATCGAAGCCGCATTAGAAAAATGTCCTCTGAAGGACATAATGGAGACTGTTGCTCCGCAACTGTGTCCCGTAGGGCACAGTTGCACGTGTTGCTCCGCAACTGTGTCCTAAGGAACAGGGCACAGTTGCTGCAACACTTCCCGTTGCACAGGCAACGGAGGTCTAGTTTTCTTTGGTTGTTAGGTATAACGGTTTGTTTACTTTTGGTTGTTACGTAATATGGAGTATTTTCCTTTGACTGTTACGTAATAGGGAATGTATTAAGGATGACGCGATCTCGCATGCCATGGTACATTTATTGAGGGTGACGTAATCGTACGTAACTTGGTAGAGGTCAGTGCCTCGTGGGAGTTCTCGCTTGTAACTGAGCACAGCGCACACGTGGTTGTTACATAAGGGTGTGGCGCACACGTGAGATGCTACGGGATAACAGCGCACATATGGGATGTTACGTACAGGCACCGTACACGTGAGATGTTACCTAATGTTGTTGCACACGTGACTAATACGTAATGGCGGCGCACATGTGGGATGTTAGGTAATGACGATGCATAAGTGAGATGTTACATAATACTTCAATAGATTTTTTCTTCAGGATTTCATTTTTCTTGGGATTTCATTTTTCTTTCAATGTGTTTTTCTTTTTTTTCTCATGTGAACCTTTATAATCTAAAGATTTTTGGCCCCATCAGAATTCGAAAGAGATTTCCATCCAATCAAATGGAGCGCTAGACAGCTGGACTATGAAAGCCTTTCTAATATTATTATACGGGTAGTTCTTTTTGTGTTATAGCCTATTTAACGCATGAAGAATTCCCTATCCTGCTTACTACAATCATAAAATGAATCGCGTATTTTCCTATGACTGTAATAATTAATGCAGGGGAAATATCGATTATTAGAAATTGCTTACATTTGAAGTGAACCCGCTTGTTAAAAAATGCTTTGCAGGGTATTATCAGACAATATTGGGGGTTGCTCTTAGCGCTTTTTTTAGTTACAGACACACTCTATTGGAACTTGAATGTGCTATCAGACATGAAATAAAAGCAAGAGTATCATAATGGCTAGAATATGGTGTGCTTTCATATATGACAAAAGTCTTCTTCTTTTCCTCTTCGCTACTCAGAATTCAGCACTTATATTAGAGGCAATATTGAACGAGCATACCTATGTTCATAGGCACAGGTACTTAAATTGCGTAGATGATCACGCATTGATGTTTTATCCTGGAACAATAGTTCTAAAGAATGAAGCCTTTTTATTGTACATACAAGTTATATTAACACAAACAAATTTACAAGCATTATTAAAACAAGCAAAAAAGTGATTAAAACTCAACAATCAGAAAAAAACAAAACGCAAAAAATCTGATACAGGATAAAATATAAGCAAAAAACAAGCGTGAATTAAAGAAAGCCTGGTCCTATCAAGAAATTGCGGGGGGGTTAGAGTGTATGGTTGATATTAGAGGTAAACGTAGGCCACATTCAGAGCTGTTTCTGTGAGGTCTTAATGAAAATGCTTCGTTTGTATTGCTCTATTAGAGGCAGCTGCAAGAAAAAAGAGACACATTTTTGCGTCGAGGTTTTAATTAAAATATCACGTTTCTTTGAGCCAAGACTATGCATATTAACACCACCATGAGAATATGTGGCTGACCCACTCTAGCAAGCAATTAAGGGGGATGGGGTTATTATTGGAGGTTAATTTAAGCCATATTAAGATATATTTCTGAGAGATCTTAATGAAATTCCATAGTTTCTTTGACTGGGTCTTACATATCAGTCCCCCTCAGTAAAAAAATATTTTTAAGACCTTCCAGCTTAACTTTAAGCTTTAGAACAAGTTTAACCTTGACATTTCACGCCACCGTGGCAATATGTTGTGACATATTAGTAGAGACTTTTAACCAAAGTCAGAGAGAGATGAGCTGGATATTTTCCCAAATCCACAGACACAAACACACACACATACACACACACAAAAATCCTTTCAAGACCTCCCAGCCTAATTTTAAGCTGTAGAACATGTTTCTTCGATATGAACACTCACACACACATACACACACACACACAAACACACACATATATATATATATATATATATATATATATATATATATATATATATATATATATATATATATATATATATATATATATATATATATATATATATATATATACATATATATATATATATATATATATATATATATATATATATATATATATATATAAACACACACACATTCACACACACACACACACACACACACACAAAACACACACACACACACACACACAAACACACACACACACACACACACAAGCACACACACATTCACACATACACACACACATACACACACACACACACACACATAAACACATACACACACGCACGCACACATGGACACACACAAACACATATAATCAGACAAGAAAAAACACAAAGACAGACATAGAGGCATGCAAACAGCCGATCAGTCACGCAGGCACGGTAGGGGAGAGACAGAAACATACACAAAACACAATGTCAGACGCACAAACGCACAGAGTCAGACACACAAAACACAAAAACAGACACAAAAACATGCAATCAGACGCTCGGTAACACATGCACGGCTGAAAAGAGACAAAACAAACACAAAAACACAAAGTCAGACACACAAACACATGGAGCCAGACACATCAGAAAACAAAGATAGACACAGAGACATGCAGACAGACGCTCAATAACACAGGAACAGTGGGGGAGAGACAAAACGCATAATCATACACACAAACAAACAAGAGTCAGACACACAAAGACAGACACTGAGACATGCAAACAGAAGCCCATTCATACAAACGTGGTGAAAAAGAGCAAAAAACACACACACAAAGACAGACACACAAATACGCAAACACACAGAGTCAGACACACAAAAACACAAAGACAGACACAAATGCGCAAACACACAGAGTCAGACAAACAAAAACACAAAGAAAGACACAGAGACATGCAAAAAGAAGCCCATTCATACAAACGTAGTCAAAAAAACAAAAAACACACGCACAAAAACACAAAGACAGACACACAAATACGCAAACACACAGAGTCAGACACACAAAAACACAAAGATAGACACAGAGACATGCAAAAAGAAGCTCAGTCCCACAGGCACGCTGGGAGAGAGAAAAAATTCACAAAAAACACAAACTCAGAGACACAAAAACACCATGTCAGACAAATAAATACACAAACACACAGAGTCAGACGAACAAAACACAGAGACAGACACAGAGAAATGCAAACAGATAATCAGTCACATAAGGACGTTGGAAGAAAGACAAAACACACATAAATACATAAAGTCAGACACACAAACAAACCTAGGCAGACGCACAAAAACACAAAGACAGACACAGAAACATGCAAACAGATTATCAGTCTAAGCATTATGAGAGAGACAAAAATACACACAAAAAGTTATAAAGTCAGACACACTAACATACAGATTCAGATATACAAAAAACATAGACAGACACAGTGACAGGCAAAGAGATGGTCAGTCACACAAATACGGAGGGAGAGAGAAAAAAACCCACATAAAAGTATAAAGTCAAACATGCAAATATGCAAACGCATAAACACAGACAAAAACACACACACACAATCACAAAAATACACACACACATATACACACATACGCATACACACCCCCAAACACACAAAGACACACACACACACACACACACGCACCAGCACAAACACACACACGCACACAAGAGCACACGCACACGCACAGACAAACACACCGAGTCAGAAACACAAAAACACAAAGACAGTAACACAACCACATAGTCACACACACAAAGACAGACACAGAAATATGCAAACAAACGCTCAGTCACACAGGTATTTTGCGAGAGAGACAAAAAACACACACAAAAACACAAAGTAAAACATTCAAAGATTCAAACACACAAAACAGAATGGCAGACGTAGAGACATGCAAACAGGCACTCGGTCACACAGGCATACTGGGAGAGAGACAAAAAACACATACGCAAAAAAAGGCAGATGCTCAGTCACACAGGAATGATGGGAGAGACACAGAATATACACACAGAAACACAAAGACAGACATAGAGACATGCAAACAGACGTTTAGTCGCACAAGCACGGTGAGAGAGAGAAAAAACACACACGAAATACAAACCCACAGATTCAGGCACACAAAAACACAAAGACAGACACAGACACATGCAAACAGACGCTCATGCCCGGTGGGAGAGAGTAAAAAAACACACACAAAAACACAAAGTCAAACTCACAAACACACAAAGTCAGACACAGAGACATACAAACAGACGCTCAGTCATACAGGCACGGTGGGCGAGAGACTAAAACATATAAAAACACAAAGTCAGACGCACTAACACACACAGACATGTACAGAGACATGGAAACAGATGCTCAGTCACACAGGTACGGTGGGAGAGAGAAAAAAATACATACACTCAAAAAAAAAGAGCGACACAGAGATATGCAAACAGTGGCTCAGTCACACAGGCATGGTGGGGAGAGATGAAAGTATATAAACCAAAAACACAAACACACAAAGAAGGGTACAGAGACATGCAAACAGACGCTGAGTCATACAAGAACGGCGTGAGAGAGACAAAAACACACATAAAAACACAAAGTCAGACCCTCAAAGACAGGCACGGAGACATGCATACAGATAATCAGTCACACTGATTATCACCACGGCTCGGTGGTAGAGAGACAAAAAATACATAAACACAAACAAAGACACACACAAAAACACAAAGTCAAACTCACAAACACACAAAGTCAGACACAGAGACATACAAACAGACGCTCAGTCATACAGGCACGGTGGGCGAGAGACGAAAAACACATAAAAAAAACAAAGTCAGAGACAAAAACACATAGAGACGGACACACAGGCTTGGTGGGAGAGAGACCAAAAACGCACAAAAATACAAAGTTAGACACACAAAAACCCAGATTCAGACAAACAAACACACAGAGTAAAACACTTACCATTTTTCTTACATTCTATTAGGTTAGGTTAACCTAATATATCCTAGACAGGCTAAATTGGGTTGAGTTAGGCTAGATAACGTGCTATCTAACCTAAGTTAACCTAGTCTAGATAACGTGCTATCTAACCTAAGTTAACCTAACCTACCCTCTGTAACGTCTGCTTGCATGTCCCTGTGTCTATCTTTGTGTTTTTGTGTGTCTGACTCTTGTTTGTTTGTATGTCTGACGTATGTCTGACTTTGTGTTGTGTGTGTGTGTGTGTGTGTTTGTCTCTCTCTCGCCTTGCTTGTCTGACTGAGTCTCTGTTTGCGTGTTTATGTGTCTGTCTTTGTGTTTTCGTGTCAACTCCCAGCGGGAAATTCTTCCCGTAGAAAATCCCCCCTACGCAGAAAATTCTCCCTCTGGAAGAATGTATGCATGCTTCTCAATAACAAATACTATATTTGAACATTGGGCAAATTTCATAACTTTCATCCCTTTCCCCGGAGGCTCTGGGGGATCATTACACCCCCAAAGACATAGTTATTGGACCTTAGAACTATGCTGAAAAAATCACTACCTAAAATTTTTGATAGGCTAACTTTGAGGCAAAAGGGCGCGGTAGGGAGGCTAGTTGCCCTCCACTCTTTTAGAGCACTTTAAAAGGGTGCTAGAACTTTAAATTTACTTTTAAATTAGCCCTATCTTGATCTTCTATGACTATTGGTTAAGTATAATCACCCCTGCGAAGAACAAAATAAAACAAAAATAAAAAATGGGAGCTTGAAACCTCTACAATACGGTCCTCTGACACGCTGAATATGATGGTACAATTTTCAATCTGACTCCATGACTTTCAGGTGATATTTCCCCTTTCAGAAAATAAGGCAAACTCTCTCGGGCGCGTAAGTTTTTATGGGTAACATTAAACTTAATGAATCATATATGTTAAGAATTTACTAATTCTTTAGATGTACCTATTGTTCCGTTTACAACTATTCTGTTTCGCAGAATTCCGTTCTTTAGAGTTTCGATTGCTATTAGGCCCTGACACTCCTTACATGCAGTTCGATACCACTAATGGTTTGATGGAAAACTCTGTAGGATTATGAATTATAAAAAAAAGCCCATTTAAATTGCTTGATTTATAGCTGTGAGCTACTGTTGTACTTTATGGTTTGGAATGCTCATTTTATGCTTGTTTCAATACTTTGAATAGTTTTTTCTTTAATCTGTGTTTACATTTTCCATTTGACGGTTTTAATTCTAAACCTTGAAGGTTACATTTGACAGTTTTATTTTTATGTAAAACGTGTGTTTTTGTATCTTGCTGGAACCCCTTAATTTGGCGGCGTGAATTTTAACTAGCGACGTTTTATTTGACCAGTGGCGTAAATTCAAGGAAGTTAGGGGCCAGGATACATTTTCAAAATCTAAAGAGCGGGCATCAAAATGCCGAAAAAAGGAATTTCTTGAATCTAGGAGGGAGGGAAATCTTAGAAGGCGTAGTGCCCCCAATATTCTTGCTGCTCAAAATTAAGGGTCGTATCGTAGCTCTCTTCCGACTTGCCTTTAGCTGCTGAAATGAAAGCGTTTATCGGTTGTGATGTCGACACAGCTTGATTTGTTGTCAAAAGAGGCAAAATAAAATTCGTCAGAATTGTAGCTGCAACGGCTGAAGCAGTTGATTTCTGAACGGGTTAGTAGGCTACAGTTAAATTAAAAAGCTAATTTGAGCGTTCATAATCTTCGTCGCATTATTATCTATAGTCCCTGATTTGCGTTTAAAAACACGGAAACTTCCCTTATGATTGAAAATTTACAGAGCCTGGCCAACACCTAAGGTCTTGTTGGGGGAGGAGGCTACCAAAAAAAAACCTTCTCATGGAATAAAAGTAGTTGGCCTTGGTTAAGAATTGAGCCTGAACTACATTAATGCATTATCTTTCTATTGGAGGAGGGTAAATACTTTTATTAAATCCGGTGTTGAAGTTGGGAAACAAATTCGGGAGAAAGGAGGACCATAGACCCCCACCCTTGGATATGACCCCACACAGAGCGTGAGGTAAAATTGTATTATAATGTTTTTCTATACTTTATTGTAAAACTATTTACCAAACATTGTGTGTTTGCAAGGTTCCTTGATAATATTAAAATTTTTAAGCCCAAGATCTTCTTTTCTTGTGTGAAGTAAATCCAGTAAAAAGAACAAAGTTAAATTTACCTGATTGGCTCTCCTCTCCCAAGTTTTAACCCAATAAAAAAAAAGAGATGCTTTGAGTCTTAGGATTTTTTACAAGTAGCCCTTCTGTTTCTCTGTGACATAAATCTAACTAAAAAAAAAAAATCTTAGAAGTAGAACATGGACTCATTTGAATGATACTTGTAGCCCTAAAAATCCTGACTTTTATAAAAAGTTGAAAAAATCTACCTTGTCAAAGATGATTTATTTTCATATATTAAAACATGTTATTTTAGAATGTTATTACTATTATTATATTGTTCTTATTCCTTTTTATTATTATTATTCTCCTTTTTGAAAATAAAGTGTTTCTCTTTTTTGAGTCTGAGACATGACGAACTGCAATTTGGAAAAATTGAAAAATGGTAAGAAAGGTCACGGTAAGAAGGGATTCTTGTGGTTGGAGAACGCCTCTTATTACAAGAATGGCAATTTATTTATGGATCAGTTTTTTGGAGTATATGGTGGTTTGAAGTGTGTCCTGTTTGGCTGCTGTTTAATAGTAAAAAAATAGGAAAAATGTAAATGATGTATAAGGTTTAAGACTAGATTTGTTTTTGTAGTTGTCGTCACTGAGAGGCGTGGAGGTTGGATTCTAAAAAAAAACAAAATAATAAAAAATAATTTACACATACAGAGATGATAATTTTTGCAGCCAATGAATCTCAAACAACTCCAAGTTCAACTTCTTTTGTGATAAATTATTAAATAAATAAGGAAGTCTGTAAATAGATAATAAATAAGTAAGAAACTATTGAATAAAAATTTTCTTTCAATAAATCATCAGCATCATCATTATTTATTTATAACACATCACGATAAAACTGGGCAGAAAGCGCAGAAAAAGACAGAGTAAAAATCAAGAAAAAACAAAAAAGAGACAAACAGAAATAAAAACACACTTGGATGACTACAAACAAGGGACAAACAGAAATGACCAAAGATGGGAAGACTTCTGGCATTCGATAGACAAATCACAAATACGCTTCTCAATAACCCCAGCTGGGTTTACCAACTGATACTTTCTTTGCAGAAAAGAGTTACTTGTCCCAGTTCGAAGTTCCATTAAATTCTTTGCAAGTTTAAAGTAAAGGAGATGAACTTGCTTTCTCTTGCCACAATCAAGGAAAGACCAAAGAGGAGCGAGGGCAAGTAAGTGAGGAACTGTTAGGCTATTATATAACTGAAAATAATGAACTCTACTTAGATACGAAACGTTTGAAGCTAGGGAGGCATACGCAGCCCAGATCTTACTGGCATAATTTTTAATTACCAGGCTTACAGTTTCTTTCAGGTTTGCTCCAATAGGCATGCCCAGGTAAGTAAGGCTGCTAGCAAAAGGAACCTCAGAACTGGATAGACTTATTGAGTTCCTGTTCCCTTTATAGTTGAATGGTAGAACAACTGTTACATCAATATTAAAGCTCAAACCAATCTGTTCGTACTCTTCTTGGAGAAACTCAAAGGTTGAAGAGCATCCTTGAAAAGTGCAGGAAAGGCTTAGTAGGTCATCTGCGAAAGTAACTAACGAAGGTCAACTTCTTTGAAGATAAATGTACAGTTCAACTTATCCTGAGCACCGGTAGCACAATTATTAAACAAAACTGGAGAAGTCAAAGCTCTTTGGCGTGCACCTCTTAGAATAGCAAGTAGTTGACAACCATCTTTAATTCCAGCCTTCAGATTTCTATACATGTATCTTAAATAAGCAATTACCGCGGCATCAGTACCTTTCAAAAGGGCCTCAAGCAAAAGTTGTGAAAATGTACACGAGTCAAAAGCTCTTGCAACATCGAGTGCACATAAGACCAAGAAATCGCCTTTTTTTTCAATATCCTCCAGCACATTTATAAGCAGAAAGAGAGCATGCTAAGCCACGCTGGTACCCAAACTGACGAGGAGGATGGGAGTTATTTTTCCGATACAAAACTGCAAAGGGACTACACCACAGACAATGATCATCTGAAACAGTATTGTTAAATGTTGTTCGATTAAAGAACCTGCAAATTCCAGGGGCTTTACTGAAATAGAATCAACACCAGGGGAAGAATTTTCTTTGATTTGGAATCAAAGTGTGAACAGCACTTGGCAACACAGCCAGGAAAGGTTTCGTCTTATTTGAAAGAACAAGATAAAGCTGTTTTTCAAAAAACTTCTCTATGTTTTTGTTGGGAGCACTTAACTCCCTCGCGAAATATTCAACCCACTTTTTTTCAGGCACACTAGCACTTTGGGCTTTGGTAGGCTGGCTGTACTTCCACAGTTTGGAGGGGTCTTCAGTAATAGGAATTACATTTTTCTGGATCAGCATTAACTTATGGTTTTTCAGTTCCTTGTTAAATTTTCGTTTCATACGGAGTCTCAAGTCATTAACTAAGCTATCTCTCGGTCCAAATAGAAAGCCATAGCTTGGCCAAATTACACGTATTCACAAGATCTCTGTTTTTTGACCAATCTTCTTGCTGATACTTTTTACGAACACGTCGAAGAGGAACGGTGCTTATTTCATCACATTTATTTTTGCCAAGTAGGAAGTGAGCTCAACTGAGATGTTCTTTTAACTTTGTGGCATCACAGCACGATCACATAAAAGATTGAAAGGCACTTTGATTTTGCTCAGCATCTCGTCACAAGCTTTACTGAAATTGACACATTTTGACACACTTGACACATTTTTCCAATCTCAGTACGAAAACCAATTCGATTCCGTATTTTTATCCATTGGTGGGGATGAGTAAAATCAAGTAGAGACAGGAAGGTGGTCGGAGTAGAATCCTTCTTTTAAAATTTTGACCTCGTGACTGCCAAACGAAGCAACAATATGGTCTGAGTTAGGAGTTGAGAAAATCGGCTGAATATATGAAAAGTTATCATTCTTAGGCCATACACAATAGTCGGAAGGAACGCAGCCCCAAAAGATTTGTGACCCGTGAGACATTGTGTTTGTTATATCTACATGAAAATCTAGATTTAGAGGAAACTTTTTTTTAAAAACCTGCCTAAAAGCTTGCAGGCAAACGCAAATCGTGAATCAGACTGTTCAGTGTTATAATATATTGGCAGATAAAAGTTAATTATTTCATGATTTTCAAGCTTAGCGGCAATAAATTAATCATTCCCTATTAATAGCTTGCAAGGGAATCGGGATAGGATAGTGAGAACACCAGATGGTCTGCCTCGCGGTCTCACAACTGCACTACAATAGAGGAGATAAAAATTAGAAAATAGTGGTAACAGGCTCTGGTGGTCTTTTGACATGACATGCTACTGAATCAAAACTGGGTCATGGGACTGCAACAACTGCGAAAGAAATAGGACCCGATCGGTATCTTTTCCATTAATATTCCATGATAAAATTCGGCATCTGAATCTCATTTTCAACTTGATTTACCTTTCAGCAGAGCCTGTGCAATAGGGCATTTGTAACTGTAACAAGGGTGGCTGTCTGATTTGCAAAGAGCACGTTTTTAGTTTCTGGCAAAGGCTGTTTTAGAGCTCCCGTGACCTTTTTCTCCACAGACAGAACAACAAATTTCGTTTATACATGTATTTGAAATATGTCCGTATGATTGGTACTTATAGCATCGAAGCGATAGAAACAAAAACTCTTGAATGGGGAATCGTTCGAAACCGATCGCTAATGGGAACTTCATTGCTTGTAGTAAATCCTTTTTTGTTTCAAATTTCAGACTGAAAAATCTGGTATAGCCACTTTGCTTTGCTTCACTACAATTTGACAAAAGAGACTTGACGTCATCAGAAGTCAGATCATTTGGGATACGTTTAACTATTCCAAAGTGAGAAGGACTTTTAACCTTAACGCTAATTGTTCTGCTAAAGCTACGAAGCGCATTTGGAAGCAGTGATAACTTTCCAGTCACCTCAGGTGCACTTTAGCTCAATAATTTTTGAACTAACGTCACCACATGCTTGTTCTAGGAAGTCCTTCCTTGATTTTGGCTTGACTAAGTTACTTTGTAAATTTTTGGTAGTCACGGCATAGGATGGTTTGGAAATATAGTCAGCAGGGATTTCAGCAGTTCCAGGTTTACTTTTTGAGAAGTTTTGTTCCATCAGAATGTCTAATTTGTTTCCATAGTCTTGTGTATAACAATCACTGTATTTTCACCTGGGATCGAGGGGACTTCATCTGGATAAAAAATTAGAAAAGTAGGCAAAACAGTTTTATATATATATATATATATATATATATATATATATATATATATATATATATATATATATATATATATATATATATATATATATATATATGTATATATATTATATATATATATATATATATATATTATATATATATATATATATATATATATATATATTATATGTATATTATATATATTATATATATATATATATATATATATATATATATATATATATATATATATATATATATATATATATATATATATATATATATATATATATATATATATATTATATATATATTACATATATATTACATATATATATATATATATATATATATATATATATATATATATATATATATATATATATATATATATATATATATATATATATATATATATATATATATATATATATATATATATATATATATATATATATATATATATATATATACATATATAAACTTACATTAAAATGTGAGAATAAAAACTAAAAAAACTAATAATATTTTTAAAAACTTTTTAAACAGCCCTAGCATCCTTAGTTCAACAAAGTTCAACCAGGACTGATAAATAGAATGAAGTGAGATGATAAATTCATTCAAACAAAACAGAACAAATTGATTAAATGCAGGTTTTCAAAATTATCTTGTTTTTTGGCAGCTTGCCTGAAAGGCATTTTTGTAACTGGTTCAATACTATTATAAATTGGTTTAGTTAAATATTTTGATAGATCATTTTTAATTAAATTGGAGTATAAAGAATTTAGTGAGTACTCCCTCAAGTCCCTATTCAAAGATATTATTATTTATTTTGAGACTAATTTTGATTGATTCCCAAACCACCTGTTTTACCCCCTAAATCATTACTAATGATTGAAGATTTTTCAAAAAGTATTCTTTAACATTTGAATGACACAACTACACATAAAACAATAACTCATGATCCTACTGATCAGTTTGATAATAATATTCTGCAGCTAAAACAGAATAGTAAAATCACCCCACATTTATACAATAGATTTTTCCCCGTGGTATTTTCTGTCCCAAGCTCTACGGTTTACCAAAAATACATAAACAAGGTATTCCCTTAAGACCTATCGTAGCATGTACTAAAGCCCCCGCTTCCAATATAGAAAAATGGCTTTTCACAGCTTTCAAACCTTTACTGTATTCCCAAAGTTCCTGTATTCGTAATTCGGCATAGTTAGTTTTAAAACTTAGTAACACAAATATTTTAGAAAACGCAGTAGTTAGGAATTAATTATGAAGTTTTAATGACTCTAGTTAAAATTTGTAATAACTTTTCAATGTGTTTTCAGTTTTGTGATTCCTTTATCAGCATTGCAGTTTTGTGATCCCAAAGAGAGCGAATCCATCCCGGTTACGTCAATTATGTATCTAAGACATTTGCTTATTCTACCCACCAAGTTTCATCCCAATCTCTCCACTCTTAGCGATTTACAAAAATTTCCGGTTCCCCACACCAACTACCCGCAATGTCACCAGATCTGGTCGGGATTTAAACTAAGAGCTCTGAGATATGAGTTCCTTCTAAATATTAAGTTTCATTAAGATCAAGTCGCCTGCTCGTAAGTTAAAAAATACCTTAATTTTCTAATTTGTCCTAATTAACACCCCCCAACTCTGCCAAATAGAGCGGGTTCAGTCTGGTTATGTCAATCACGTATCTAGGACTTGTGGTTATTCTTCCCACCAAGATGGATCCCGATCTCTCCACTCTAAGCGGCTTCCGAGATTTCCCGATTACCTGTCCAACTCCCCCAAATATCACCGGATACGGTCAAGATTTAAAATTAGAGCTCTGAGACACGAGGTCCTTTTAAATATTAAATTTCATTAAGATTCAAGCAACAATTCTTAGTTTAAAAATACCTCATTTTTTCTAATTTTCCGAATTACCCCCTTCCAACTCCCCCAAAGAGATCCAATCTGGTCTGGTTATGTCAATCACGCACCTCTTTTTTTTAGATACCTCATTTTTCTAATTTTCCGAATTACCAAAATAAGTCCCCCCAACTCCCCCAAAGAGAGCGGAGCCGGTCCAGTTATGTCAATCACATATCTAGAACTTGTGCTCATTCTTCCCAACAAGTTTCATCCCTATCTCTCCACTCTAAGCGTCTTCCAAAATTTCCATCCTCCCTCCAACTCCCCCAATGACACTGGATCCGTCGGTATTTAAAATAAGAGATCTGAGTTACGAGGTCCTTCTAAATATCAAATTTCATTAAGATCCGATCACTCCTTCGTAAGTTAAAAATACCTCATTTTTTCTAATTTTCAGAATTAACCCTCCCCCTCTCCCGCAATTCCCTCAAAGAGAGCGGATCCGTTCTGCTTATGTCAATCACATATCTAGGACTTGTGCTTATTTTTACCACCAAGTTTCATCCCGATCCCTCCACTTTAAGTGTTTTCCAAGATTTCAGGTCCCCCCTCCAACTCCCCCCAATGTCACCGGATCCGGTCGGGATTTAAAATAAGAGCATTGAAACACGATATCCTTCTAAATATCAAATTTCATTAAGATTCAATCACCCATTCGTAAGTTAAAAAGATCCCATTTTTCTAATTTTTCCGAACTAACCGTCCCCCTACTCCCCTTCAGATGATCGAATCGGGGAAACGACTATCTATAATTTAATTTATTCTGGTCCCTGATACGCCTGCCAAATTTCAACGTCCTAGCTTATCTGGAAGTACCCAAACTAGCAAAACCAGGACAGACAGACAGACCCAAAAAATTTCCGGTCGCTATATGTCACTTGATAAATATCAAGTGCCATAGAAACGGCTACACCAGCACAAAGATGACATAGACAAGGCTCAAATAGTTCTAATAACTCCTTTGATTCTGCTTTAGGTTGGCATATATTTATTAACCCTCCCACACGATACTTTTTGAAAAATCTTCACTCATTAGTAATGATTTGAGGGTAAAACAAGTGGTTCGGAAATCAATCGAAATTATTCTCAAAATAAATAATAATTTTCCTTTTAATATATACTCACTAAATTCTTAATGCTCAAATTTACTTAAAAATTATCTAACAAAACATTTAACTAAACCAATTATCAAACAGTTCGTGGTAACGAACTGTAGTAAGGAGCGATCCGGCTCAATAGTAACCAAAACTCAAAAAAATTGAATTTTGATATCAATAGCTACATCAAAAGAATTGCATTTTAATGCTGATTTTAAATATATAAGTTTCATCAAGTTTAGTCTTAGCCATCAAAAGTTACGAGCCTGAGAAAATTTGCCTTATTTAGGAAAATAGGGGGAAACACCCCCTAAAAGTCGTAGGATCTTAACGAAAATGACACCATCAGATTCAGCGTATTAGAGAACCCTACTGTAGAAGTTTCAAGCTCCTATCTACAAAAATGTGGAATTTGCATTTTTTGCCAGAAGACAAATCACGGGTGCGTGTTTATTTGTTTGTTTTTTTTTTGTTTTTTTTTTCCCCAGGGGTCATCGTATAGACCAAGTGGTCCTACAATGTCGCAAGAGGGCTCATTCTAACGGAAATGAAAAGTTCTAGTGCCCTTTTTAAGTGACCAAAAAATTTGGAGGGCATCTAGGCCCCCTCCCACGCTCATTTTTTCCCAAAGTCAACGGATCAAAATTTTGAGATAGCCATTTTGTTCAGCATAGTCGAAAATCATAATAACTATGTATTTGGGGATGACTTACTCCCCCACAGTCCCTGGGGGAGGGGCTGCAAGTTACAAACTTCAACCAGTGTTTACATATAATAATGGTTCTTGGGAAGTGTAAAGACGTTTTCAGGGAGATTTGTTTGGTTTTAGGGGTAGGGTTGAGGGAGGGGGCTATGTGGCAGGATCTTTCCTTGAATAAATATACCATGGGGGGAAAAAATTCAATGAAAAGGGCGCAGGACGAATCTGGTCACGTTAGAAAAAAACGTCAAATTCAGAGCTTAATATACAATGCTGGGTGTTCGGAGCTTCCCTATTATGGAGTATAATTTGAAAATAACACAACTATACGAGCGATAAAACATATATACCACAACCATAACTCAACTAACGAAAGAACTGCTAAGAGATAACACAACTATAAAGCGAAAACAGGTGAAAACTAACGGGAAAATAAACGAACTAATAGGTGGAAGGGGCCCAGAGAAAAAATATAATCCTTTTTCAATTTTGAGCCTAACTTCTGCAAAGGAGTATAAATGTCAGAAGCCCCAAAATACCGAATTATTTTCATTTCAAACAGTTCGTGGTAACGAACTGTAGTAAGGAGCGACCCGGCTCAATAGTAAACGAAACTCTAAATAATAGAATTTTGATGCTAAAATATACATCAAAAGAATCGAATTTTTATGCTGATTTTAAATATATAAGTTTCATCAAATTTGGTCTTTGTCATCAAAAGTTAAGAGCCTTAGAAAATTTGTCTTCTTTTAGAAAATAGGGGGAAACACCCCCTAAAAGTCACATAATCTTAACGAAAATCACACCATCGCATTCAGCGTATCAGAGAACCCTATAGCAAAATTTTCAAGCTCCTTTCTACAAAAATGTGGAATTTCGTATTTTTTGCCAGAAGACAAATCACGGGTGCGTGTTTATTTGTTTTTTTTTGTTTTTTTGTTTTTTTTTTCCCAGGGGTCATCGTATCGACCAAGTGGTCCTAGAATGTTGCAAGAGGGCTCATTCTAACGGAAATTTTACGGGAATAGCTTTGCTGTGGCTAAAGTAGGAATCGAGTTTAGTATCTGGTTTCATATCAAACAGTTCGTGGTAACGAACTGTAGTAAGGAGCAACCCGGCTCAATAGTAAACGGAACTCTAAAAAACGAAATTTTGATGCTAAAAGATACATCAAAAGAATCGAATTTTCACGCTGATTCTAAATATATAAGTTTCAATAAATTTAGTCTTTGTCATCAAAAGTTACGAGCCTGAGAAAATTTGCCCTCCTTTGGAAAAAAGGGGGAAACATCCCCTGAAAGTCATAGAATCTTAACGAAAATCACACTATCGCGTTCGGCATATCAGAGAAATCTATAGCAAAAATTTCAAGCTCCTATCTAAAAAAATGTGGAATTTCATATTTTTTGCCAGAAGACAAATCACGGGTGCGTGTTTATTTGTTTGTTTGTTGTTTTTTTCTTTTCCCCAGGGGTCATCGTATCGACCAGGTGGTCTTAGAGTGTCGCAAGAGGGCTCATTCTTACGGAAATGAAAATTTCTAGTGCCCTTTTTAAGTGATAAAAAAATTAGAGGGCGAATAGGCCCCCTCCCACGCTAATTTTTTTCCAAAAGTCAACAGATTAAAATTTTAAGATAGCCATTTTGTTCCGCATAGTCAAAAACCATAAAAACTATGTCTTTGGGAATGACTTACTCCCCCACAATCCCTGGGGGAGGGGCTGCAAGTTACAAACTTTGACCAGTGTTTACATATATTAATGGTTATTGGGAAGTGTACAGACGTTTTCATGGGGATTTTTTGGTTTGGGGGGTGGGGCTGATGGGAGAGGGCCTTGTGGGAGGATCTTTCCTTTGAGGAATGTGTCATGGGGGAAGAAAAATTCAATGAAAAGGGCGCAGGATTTTCTAGCATTACTATACAAAAAAAAACAATGAAAAAATAAACATGAAAACGTTTTTTCAAATGAAATTAGGAATAGTATTGAAATTTAAAACGAACAGAGATTATTACGCATATGAGGGGTTCTAAAAATACTTTAGCATAAAGAGCGAGGTATTTAGGAGGAGATAAATACCTCGCTCTTTATGCTAAAATATTTTTAGTAATTTCAACTATTTATTCTACGGCCTTTTTGATTCAGGGGTCATTCTTAAAGAATTGGGACAAAACTTACGATTTAGTGTAAAGAGCGAGGTATTAACGAGGGTACAAACCCCCTCGTAAACATAATAAAAATATAAGAATATAAAAGTTTGTTACGTAAGTTAATTCTTAAGTTACGTATATTTTTTACTAATAAAAACATTCGTTGAAAATTAAAAGTTCTAGTAGCCTTTTTAAGTAACCGAAAAATTGGAGGGCAGCTAGGCCTCCTTCCCCACCCCTTATTTCTCAAGATCGTCTGATCAAAACTAAGAGAAAGCCATTTAGCCAAAAAAAATAATATACTAATTTTATTTCAATAATTTATGTGCGGAGAGCCAAAATCAAACATGCATTAATTCAAAAACGTTCAGAAATGAAATAAAAAAAACTAGTTTTCTTAACTGAAAGTAAGGAGCTACATTAAAACTTAAAACGAACAGAAATTACTCCGTATATGAAATGGGTTCTCCCCTCCGCAGTCCCTCGCTCTTTACGCTAAAGTTTGACTCTTTGCCACAATTCTACTTTTTAAAACAATTAAAAACTTTAGCGTAAAGAGCGAGGGACTGCGGAGGGGAGAACCCATTTCATATACGGAGTAATTTCTGTTCGTTTTAAGTTTTAATGTAGCTCCTTACTTTCAGTTAAGAAAACTAGTTTTTTTTATTTCATAATAGTATTGAACCAGTTACAAAAAGACCTTTGAGCTAAGCTGCCAAAAAAGAAAGATTAGCTTTGAAAACTTGCATTTAATCATTTTGTTCTGTTATGTTTGAATGAATTTATGATCTCATTTCATTCTATTTATCAGTCCTGGTTGAATTCGTTGAAGTAAGGTAGCTAGGGTTGTTTAAAAAATTTTTAAAAACATTATCAGTTTTAATTCTCATATTTTAATGTAAGTTTATATATATATATATATATATATATATATATATATATATATATATATATATATATATATATATATATATATATATATATATATATATATATTATATATATATATATATATATATATATATATATATATATATATATATATATATATATATATATATATATATATATATATATATATATATATATATATATATATATATATTTCTCGCGTTGTGCTAAAGACGGCCCTTGGACATAGGGCTGAAATATCCACTGAATTGAATCCCACTATCTTGTAGAAAAAACATTTTCCTGTTGTTTCTACTTTGTGTTTGTTCAATATGGAAAGGCAGTGTGGTCTTCGTTACTATTTTAGTACGTGCTACCGTTGTTGTTTTTCTTCTTCTTCTTCTTTCTTTATGCCTTTTGTTCGGCAAGCTCTTTAGCTAGTTGCCAACAAAATAGAATCTTTTAATTGAGCCTATTTTTCAGTAATCGATCCAGTTCCAATTATAATCGCCTTCTTGATCGCTATGAAAAGCTTGTTCGCATGGGAGAGGGCTCCTATGGAGTTGTATACAAATGCCGAAACCGAGAAACTGGTCAAATCGTTGCAATCAAACGATTCGTGGAAACAGAAGAAGATCCCCTTATACGCAAAATTGCTTTGCGCGAAATACGTATGTTGAAGGTAAGTATTAAAGTTAAATTCTAGCATGAGATGGTAAAATCGTTCAAATGAAACGACCATGTCAGGTCACTTTGTAATCCAGGCTTGTATGTCTGACTGATAGCAAAGTTCTCTGGAGACTCCTTTAAAGATTTCTATAGAAAGAGACTCCTTAAAAGATTTCTATAAAAAGAAACTCCTTTGAATATACGTTTCAAAGACAATATGTGTACCATACGTAAATATCAACACCTAAATTTAACAGAAGGCGGCAATTTCATTTAAGCAAAAACGACCATTCTTGATCACTTTGCAATCCAGATGTGTATGTCTGATTGAAAGAAGAGTTTTTGAAGTCTTCTTCCCACTTGCGGATCCTGAAAAGAAGAGACCCCCCATCCAAGATTCGTTCGGGTGTCCTCATTCCATTATTTCATCCTTTTTTTTAAATAATATGAATTTGATGAATTATTGATCAAATTGATGAATAATTCATCAATTGATGAATATTTCATCAATTCGTGAATTGTGAATTGGCAATATGACATCTTTGTCATATTGCCTCTCCCCCAAAAATTTCCTCTAGATCCGCCTTTGCTTCTTAGAGAAAAATTTATGAAAAAAGAGAGATGAACACGTACGGTGAATTCTTACGAGTGCTTGACTATAAAACTTTATTTTAGACACAATTTTGACGGCCCGAGAAAGAAATTTTTCATCTCTTATCTAAAACAGAAGTAAACGAAATATTTACCCTTATGGACACATAGGTTTCATCAGCAGACGTAAAATTCGGCTACCGAAGATAAGTTAAGAGATAGACAGACGCAGCGTTTTATTCCAGCATCTTAAAAACATAAATATGGGAATGAAAAACTGGCTACTTCACAGAAAAGGTATCATATTTCTGGCATCTAACGAAGACATCTAACGAAGAAATTTTGATTGAGCAAGCCGTTATGTGGCATATTAAGTGAGTCAGTAAGTAACTCTACAAATCCTACATTAAGAAAATCTCTCAGAACTCAAAAGTTAGCCTAAAAACTCTCAAAATGATTGTTAACAAGGTACTTGTCGGTTTTTGGAAACACCCTAAAAGTGAAGTTAGGTTAATCTTAATGAAAAATAACAAAACACAATGATAAAATAATATTTTAGAAACAAAATTTTGGAAGCTGGCATAAAATACACCTGCATTGAATAGATATTGCCATTCTTGGCTTGAAAGACGCTATGTCTGTCCAGCTCCAAAAACTCATTTGAAGAACAAGCTTTTTGCTAACGATTTAGTCTCATTTTGGACTGGCAGAAAAAAGTCTGATAGCTATCAGATTATCTCTGTATTGAAACAAAACTAGAAACAGGAACAAAAAGTCTTTATTGAAGAGTCCACCTTAATGTCAATCACTAGTACGACATGAAATACTTAGAAGCATTATACGAGACGGCTAAGTCTCAGGAATACACAACTGTCTTGAAAAATGTTCTTGGATGGAGAGAATATCGAAGTCTGAGACCTTTTGATCGATAGAATGCCATTTATTGCCATTTATCTTAAAGGAACAAATAAGCACTCCCTTGCTAAACATTGTAGTGGAGACTTAGATTTCTTCTTGTCTCAGAGAATACGGAACTTGAAGCTATAAAAGAAAGGTCTTCATTACAGTTTGCACATTTCGGCGGATTTTGGCATCGGGAATTGCGAGAAATACTGTGATCACCAGTACATCACGAACAGCATTGCGGTCCGTTACTGTTTGACTTTAAGTGGTTTGAAGACTGGCAAATATGACAGCATCGAAGGGTTTCAGATATTCTGATGCACGTAGGCTGAGACAAGACAAAATATAAGAAAAAAAGTTAAGGAAATGAAACAAATGCTAAAAATCAAAAATTAAAGAAACACACTTTATAATATATCTGAAACATCATAGAATAAAACAGAAAATTAATAACAGTTCATTGCAGCGTAAAATCGCCACAGGCCAAAAAACCAGCGCATAAGCATATTAGTTTACCAGGTAGACTAGGGTGGTCTACAGAGACTGGACTACAGTAGACTGGGTGAGTACCTTTTGTCAGGTAGATTTGAACTGCAGTTCATATAATTCTTAGGCAGGACATTATCGACTTCACTTAGGATTATTAAGAACAAAATAAATAATTAAGCTATTGACAATAATTAAGAACTCAAATTATTTTAAATTGCACAAGAGAAAAATGTTGCTATGTTCACAGGGCAGTAAGCGTTCACGACAATACTAGCGAAGGTTAGCACGTAAGGAACGTCAGAAACCAACAAAAACAAGCGATACTAAATTGCATTGAAATTTTTGGTTTAATTTTTCATTCATCAATGGTTGATCACAAAGGGGCCAGCCATCCATAATATCACTGGAAGACAGCAAGTTCTTTCCATATGTATTTTTTCGAATTATTTAGAATAGCCGAGTAATATTTTGAAGGCAAAAGTAATCATTCCAGATACAGTTTTTTTAGGGGCCAAAAACCTGGAGCCTTTGATGTCCATTAGGGTCAGTTTCGGACCAGCATTCGTATCTTGAAGCCAGTTCTATCATAAAGTATGGAAAACTGGTAAAAGATGAAAATCGATCAATTTACCATGGATTCAACAGTAATGAAAAATTAATAGTGCCAAATATGATGCAGTATCGGACAGGGGCGTAATTCACAATGGGGCAGGGGGAGGGGGCAACAGCCCCTCCCAGATCTCACCCCGCCCGATCCCAGCTTACCCTCCCACCTGAATTTTTTGTTTCTTCAAAAATCTTGTCAAAACTTAGATAGGCCTGTATAATTCGGTATCAACAGAAACGGATCCGTTTTCTTTAGATCATATTTATTTTATAGTACTATAAAGCACCTTTATAGTACTTTTATAGTACTATATAGTAACTTTATAATACCAAATGGCTCATTTTTCAGTTTTTACAGTCATTTTCACTTGATTTGGGAAAACTGGCTCCGACTTTGCCCCCCCCCCCCCCAGAAGTTTGACGAAACTACGCCGCTGGTTTCGGCAAGCAGAATTTTAAAGAGTCAAAATATAAGTTCACTTTCAACGTATTAAAACTTGGACTTAAATTGACGATAAAAGTTTATTTTCATTCAACCTGGCAGCTCCTGAAACGATCAGCTTGATCGTTTTGTTTCTAAACCTTGTCTGTATGATTTAATGAATAGGACAGTAATATTTACAGCACAGAAACAATTGTTTAGAAAAATTGTGTTTAGAAAAATTTACACAAATGCAGCTATTTTCCCATTTAAAAGTATTTTTTGTGATTTTAGTCCATTGGAGGATAAAACAAAAGCCGGCTCTTAAATTAAAGTGGGTCTGGTAATTTAAAGCTGTCTAAATCAGAAGTGCCAATTGTACCTTTCGGTGCTCAGGCAAATCAATAACGAAAGAAGATAACATTTAGATAACACAACTACATCTGTATAGAAAGGCTACTCGTGGGATCACTATCTGTTAAAGCAGTTGCGCTATAAAAATAAATCTGTTCCCTAGACTTTCGGCCCCCTCCCTACTTGATTTAATAAAAAAACATGTTTTGGGAGGCATTTCGCTGAGAAATCCCGTTGCAAAGGCAGTAAAACGACTAATTCCCTCCTCCCCTAAGATTTTTACAAACATTTTCCGTAAATTCCTACAAATCATTAAACGAGTGAATAGTGCTGGTTGACGAAAACTAGAAACAATTATCTGTTACTGTACCTCCTTCATCCCTTCCCCTTAGAAAAAAATAAAGTAATGAAAATGAGAAGTTTTTTTTACAAGGTAAAAAATAATTTGGTTTTTGTAAAAATGAAAAAATCCAGATAGAATTTCCCAGGGGGTGAGTACCTTGGAACTAAGCAAAAATCTTGCTGGAGTTGAAATATGATTTTAACATTTCTAAGATTACACTGATAATACACGACAGTCGATAAATGAAGTCCAGCTAAGTGATACAATTTCCAAAGAGAAGAGGAAGTTCCTTATATACAGGAAGATCATATCATGCCCCATTTTATTTATTTGTGCTGGAATCGGCAAGCCGATTCTGAAGTTTACAAGCAGCTACCCCGATTTATATCCCAAAGAGCATCAGTTTGGGTAACGAAGACCCGATTTTAGAGAGAACCCCTAATGTAACTGAAAAGTAGAGGAATTGCATTATGGTTAAATTTAAAAAGATTCACACAAAATCAGCTCTTCGGTAACCGGGAAGGTGCTACTTCGGATTTGAACTTGGGGTAGCAGCATGCTAATTTTACGATATAAAGGCACATGATATCGATCTAACCACTGCATCTCCCTGTAATAAGGTAAGAAAACCCTATTTTTAATATTTTTCAATTCCTCGGACTTTATATTTTTGGCACTCATCGGGGGAGCGGAGGACGTGGAACTTGTACTTCCACAGATATGTGTCCCTATTTTATTCTGTACACGCTATTGGCTTTTGTTTTCCCTATCGCAACGGTTTTAGCAACTAGTTGTCCCATCAGTACCCAATATACTTAGATGCCCTGTCATGCTGTCCACATTATCTTATTGATTCTGATAAGCTCAAGTTAGCCATCGGTATCCCTGATTTGGATATCTTCAATTATCTTGGGAACCGAAACTACCAAGCTGCTTCCTGGACTTTAGATCCAAAGAGGCCGACCCAGGCGCAAAAAAATCGACTTAAGTTCTACCGTTCTAATAGTAAGATATCCAGGCGTTACCAAAAAGCTACATTTTCACTGGCACTGTTATCGACATACTGCTAACCAACGGAAAGGAATGTTTTATCTAGTGGATCTCACCGAAACCAAGGGGGTGCCCACTTTCCGCCACCTGGTATGTATCTCAGAACGCCAAGTGTGTCGAACAGTTTTGCCACGCTGGGCATGGTTTCCGCCAGGCTTGGCATAGTTTGTGCAGTACTTGGCAGAGTTAAGCCGTGCTTGCCGCACTTTTGCCACGCTTGAAGCGCGCCAATAATGTACATGATTTCTGAAAGTAGGTGACCCCCCCCCCCGAGTAAACCGTAATTTCTCTTTCAGGAGTCCCGGTAGAGGATTAACAAATGATTGCGGCTTGAGGGAATTAGATGTTAAGTGCCGATTTCGTATATATGAAAACTGTGAATTTAGGAATAATTTGTGGGTACACTTAACATTGGCATATACTTCTTGAATTTCGATTGAGTTTATATTACAAATCTTTGTTTACAGCTAAAACTTTATTTTTCCTGCCCGCAATTGTTATATTGCCGATGTAAAGCCCACTATGCTTCTTTTTCAGCAACTTCGACATCCAAATATAGTCAGCCTAATTGAGGTGTTTCGCCGGAAGAAAAAGCTACATCTTGTATTTGAATATTGTGATTTTACTGTTTTAAATATCTTGGAAAAGCACCCCAAAGGGTAAGTTCAATAGACAAGGTTGGAGGGTAGATATATAGATAAAGTGTACGTTCAACATAAGCCCCCCCCCTGTACTACCCGAGCTGCAGTATCCCTAAATGTTTGCAAATGAGGAGGCTGTTCAGTGTACCCTTTAATACGAAAATTCTCATGGTTCAATCGCCAATAATATTAATCAGGAGCTTTCGGACACCTTCAAGCAACGAGGGCAGAAAGATAATTTTTTATATTTAACCGAAAAGGCCATATAAAAAAAATATTCCAAAATTCTAATAATGAGTGGCCATTATGCAAATAGGGACTAAAGAATATTAGCTTTAAGAATTGACTTCCGACATTGAACAAATAATTATGTAGAACAATTATTTTGCGCAGATACAAATTCAAAATAATAATGTTCAGAAGCTTCTTTAAGGTAAATTTTTATATTTAGCGAAAAAGGGCCTTATAAAAAGCATATTCAATCATTTTAAAAATAATCAGCAAACATAAGAATAGGGACCGAAGAGAGTCTTACATTTAACTTGCGGCCTTGAACAATTAATTGTGTAGAAAAATTATTTTTTATTACAGATAAAATAAAAAAATGACAATTTCAGCCATTTTATTTCTTAAACAAATTGTATGTTTAGCCGGAACAGGTTATATAAAAAGAGAATTCATCATTTCAAAAATATTTGGCAAGCATGCACATAAGGATTGAAGAGAATATTAGCTTTACGGGTTGACGTCCCACCTTGAACAATTAATTATGTCGATCATTATGTTTTACAGATAAAAACTCGAAAATGACAACATTTATTCAAATTTTTTTTAGTAGATTTGCTATATATAGCCAAAAAGGGCCTTATAAAGAGAGTATTCAAGTATTTAAATTATGTGGGAAACACAAAAATAGGAACCAAGGATAATATTCCGATCTTGAGCAATTAATGGTGTTGGTCAATTATTATTTTTTTTTTTTTGAAGTTCAGAATTTAAAAATGACGATTTTTGGCAAATTTTTCATTTAAGCGGATTTTTGTGTTTAGCCGAGAAGCTAAACATTTTATTATATTGAATTTTTATACTTAGCCATAAATGACCTTATAAAAATAATGTTCAAACATTTCCAAAATATGTGCCAAACGCAAAAATAGGAAACAAAGAGAATCTTACCTCTAAGGCTTGACTTCTGACCTATAATAATTAATTATGCAGACTAATTATTTCTTACAGATAAAACTTCAAGATGACAATATTCAGCCATCTTTTTTTTAAATAACTTGTATATTTAGCCGGAACGGGCCATATAAAAAGAGCATTCGGTAGTCCCAAAACATTTGGCAAGCAGGCAAATAAGGACAGACCTGGAACATTTGATTATGTAGATCGTTATTTTTTGCAAGTAAAAATTCAAAATAACAATATTTATCTAGATTTTTCGTTTTTAGTAAATTTGCTAAATATAGCCAAAAAGGGCCTTATAAAAAGAGTATTCAAGTATTTTAAATTATGTGGGAAACACCGAATTAGGGAACAAAGATAATATAAGCCTTAAGGGTCCACCTTTGACCTTCAACAATTAATTATGTTGATCAATTATTTTTGCAGTTATAGATTCAAAAATGACAATATTTAGGCAAATTTTTATTTTAGCAGATTTGTATGTTTAGCCTAAAAGGGCATTATAAAAAAGTCTTTCACGCATTCAAAAAATATAGGGCAAACACAAAAATAGGGACTAAAGAGTCTGTTGTCTTTAAGAATCTATTGTCTTTAAGAGTTTACTTCCACCTTGAACAATTAATTACGCGGATCAACTTTTTTTATCAGATCAAAAATAAACATTAAAAAATTACTAGCCATAAGCTTCGAAGAAGGCAATATCAACAAATATAAAGAAGGCAGTATAATATTGCGGATATAAACAGAAGAATCGTGTTCAAACGAAGGTAAATGCGGGAAAAAATTTACTTTAAGACTCTAAATTAACTTTGATCAGGGTGTTAAAGCAGAAGCAGAGGAATACTACACTACTTCCCCCAAAATAAATGTTAATCTTTAAATGAATCCCAAGAAAAAAAAGTTTAATTGTCTCTTTTACAAAGGATTAGCAGGATCTTGTAATTTTTTCAAGAGGATTTTAACTAGTGCCAATAAGAATGATCAAAATATAAGTAATCTATCAGATAATTTATAAATAATAGGGGAAGAGTAGTCCCTTTGAAAATAGGTATTAGGTCTAAATATCCCTAAAACATTCCATGCTGGTCTTCTGGACGGATCTAGGTGAATTTTCCTCAACACTTCTGTGTCCATCAACTCCTTTCTGTGCTTTTATAAGTAGTATGGGGGGCAATACTTCTAACAGAGGCCTATCCCTTCAAATCCCTCTACTGGCACTTTTTTAAGACCACACAGAAAGTGAATTCGCTCAGTGTTACCATCTATATATTCCAAATCATAGATGGGGATACTGTTAACTATAGTTATGAATGGTGACATGTTTTCTTTTCCAACGACACCTTTTTTAGCTTCTAAGCAGTTTTCAATTGAATTTATATAATTTATTTCTGGTGTAGGAATCGAACGCGAGACCAAAGATCTCCTATTGTAAAAGAACGACCAGATATTCTTCTGAGCCAACAAGTCATTGCTGATATCATGTTCTTAGAAATACATTATAGGCAATCAACATATTATTTTTGGGCGCCAGCCAACTGGTGTTAAGAATCATTGTATCAGGTTGGATTAATTGTGTAATTGATGTCTCAATTAGAGTCAGATTTTTAGGTAAATTCTATCTGTGATTTGTTTCCGGGCGCCTTTTTGGCATCATTCTGAGAATATGCATACCACAGTGATTTGATATGCTTACTAGAGAGACATATTTTCTTGGTGGTCAATATCACTTGTTTTAGTCCCCAATAATTGTAATGACTACAACCAGCCAGGTATCCTTTTTTGTAATGTAATGGTCCTGAGCACAATGGTATTCCTTTACCAGGCTTGCGCATGAGATTGGTTCCCCACATTCCCATCCAGGGCCCCGTGTTCCCTTCCAGGAAACTCAACGTCACCCCCAACTTACCTCCCAAGTTTTGAAAAGGGGAATTGTAGTTTTTGGAGTACTTAGAATTTCTTTTTTTTGACATAAAATGTTTTTGCGACTTAGAAGTTTTAGGGGGACTTTTTTTTAATTTGGAATTTCCTATTTGGGATGTAAAATTTTTTTGGACTTAAAATTTTTGAATTTGGAGTTTTTTAAACTTAGAAATATTTTTACACACAGGAAGGCAGTCACACACAAAAACAGACACAGCCATGAAGGCAAAAAAGACAAACAAACAGACAAACAAAAAGGACGCACACAGACAGATAAAAATTGCTTTATTTTAAGGAAATGTTTGGTGTTACAAGCTAGATGTAGTAGTATCCACTCAATCCATTTAACAAGAGCCCTATCCTGGTGTGCTATTGGAGTTACTAATTCCTCATATTCACTCTATCTGTACAACAAGAGTCCTATCCCATTGTGCTATTGGAGACTTCGTGTTTTTTCAGCATATGGTACTACGCAATCATTTTTGGTTCATAAGGAAATTTCTGGAAGCATTGTTATCTTAGTTTTGTTTGCCAAGTATGCTGTTCAATAACTGGAATGAGGTTGAAGTAACATAATGTCTAATAAACGAAGTTTTGATATGGATTTTAATATACAATTGGAAGAGATCTTTTTGTACTCTAATGGTATCGAGCCGATTATTAGTTATTGGTTATTGATAATTGATTGTGACTACAACTGCCCAGGTATCCTTTTTGTTATTTAATGGTCCTGACCACGTCAGTTTTCCATTACCAGGCTTGCGCCTGAGTTTCGTTTCCAACGTTCCCATCCAGGGCCAAATGTCCTTTTTTGTCCCCGTCCATGTCCCCGTTGGTGAATGACCCGAATGTCATTCACCAACTCCTCCTCCCAAATTTTTTGGTAAGTTACGAATTTTTGGGGGGTACTTAGAATTTCTTTTTTAGACATAAAATGTTTTCGGGACTTTTTGAGGGGTACTTGGAATTTTTCTAGGACTTTTTTTTTTACTTTTTTGACCATAAAAAATATCATTAACAATCAAAAGAATATGTTTGTGAAGCAAGCATGTCAAATTACAGTGGTATGCGTTTCCCTCGAATAATTCCAAAAAGGTGCCCGGAAACAAATCACTGATTGCATTTACCAAAAAATCCAACTCCAATTGAGGAATCAATTACGCAATTTACTTAGCACAATACAATTGTTCTTACCTCCAGTGGACTAGCGTCCAGAAACAATACGCTGATTGCCTGGAAAGTATTTCTAAGGATATGATATAATCAATGTCTTGTTGGCTCAGATGACTAACGTATCGTTCTTTTACCTATAGGAAATCTTGGGTCTTACTTTCAATTCCTACACCAGAAATATGTTTCATAATTTCACTGGAAAACTGCTTAGAAGCTAAAAACTGTCTCGATGGAAAAGGGAACATGTCGATAGTTAACAATAAATCCATCTATGATTTTGGCTATGTAGATGGCGGCACTGGGGGAATTCCCTTTCCGGGATCCGAAGGGATAGGGTTCTGCTCGGAGTATTGCTCCTCTTACTGCTTGTATATGCAGTTCAAATTGTCTCCATTATTCTACTTAAAAGTAATTTTTCCAAAAATAGTTAATGATTGAAAAGGCTCACGTCCTTATAGATGAGTTTTTCCCTTCTTCTCTAGGTGCAAATAATATTTTCCCTTTCTGGGACCAGAAGGTCATTCCATGAGCAAGTGTCGTTCGATGTTCCGTGTGTGGGTCATTTTTCCATGTCTTGCCTTTTTTTATCCTTAGGAATAAAGAATCTATTTCAATATTTTTCGAGAATTACCAAGAAAACTACCGGAAGATTGTGGGTCTTTAAATGCGTTGTTACCTGTATCATTGTGCCAAGTAAAGATGTTATGATTTGTACTTTAGGCTAAACAAAGCTACATACAATAAATTTTACAAATTTATGATACTTTGATTTACTCTTATAGCAGTCAATATATAATGTTTATTATTTGTTTTGATGCGATACAAAAGCCGCTGACAAAGTATACTAGGTTAAAGTTTCTTTATTATTTTTCTTCTTTCTAAAATAGAATAAAATTGCACTTCTAGCCAAATTATGCAACCATCGGGGTCATGGATTGAATCTTTTTTTCTTCTTTTTCGTCCTTTTTCTCTTTTTCTTTCTTTTTGTACGATTTTTATAGCCAAGGGCTTATGTTCTGTATCTCAAATAGTGTAATTGCCTTCGAATAAGTTGCTATTTCTTCAGATTTTTTTTTTTGATGTTTTTAAGTACTTTAACATAGAAAGTTAAATAAAATCACATATCCCAGGCCAAATTTACAGTAATGTTTTTGCCACGATAATTTTTCACACATAATTTCAATCTAATTGCTGTTCAATATTCTTTTTTCAAGACAAAGGAAAATTGGCTGTTTGGATTTGGAATAAATTTCTCTATATTCAGTTAAGACCGTAAGATATTTCCATTAAGGCTGAATTGCATGGTGAACTTAAGTTTGACACTAGGCAAAGAATTTCATCTAAGGGATTTAGAAGAGTTTCTTTACTTTTAGTATAGTAGAAGAGCATATAATAGATGGCTTTAAAATAGGAATTTGGCGACTAGATTGTGGCTAAAAGACTAGGGGAGGGGGAACATTTCCAGAAGAAATGTTTCACGCTCGGAATTCCACTTTTGTAGTAATGGTGAAATATCAATTTGAATGAGCTTTTTATAAATCTCAGCATGTTCTTAATACAACAAAAAGTTAGAATCTACAAATTATCAAGATTTTTCTCGAAATCCTTAGAAGTCCTTTCTCTTACAAACTTTAAGATTAGCAATTTCTAATCTTTATGGAATTTAAAACCCAAGAAAAGTCTGGCTTTCTTAAAATTAATTTCTCCAGAAAATAATTTTTCGATTTGAAAACTCTTCTTTGTAATTGACCTGAGACTTACAATGACATAACAACAATGTCACATTTGTACGTGTATACTTACCGTCAATAACATTTGATTTTAATATATGATTGTGTTTTTGAGAGCAGTTTAAGATGAATGCAGTTCAACTTTTGACCGAATTTGATGTGGTAAGTAATTCATCAAGTAAAATTATTTGAATTGGTAATTGATCAATGATATTGGTAAACTTATTAAAATGAATTTGTAATTGGTAATTGAAATGGTAAAATTTCCCTATAATAAAGAAGCCGAGTATCTAGTTATTAATAGAGACGAAATTTATTTAAGCGCCCCAGAAAATTTGACAAAAAAGCTGATTCGCCAAATCTTACAAGCTGTTAATTTTTGCCATCAGAACAGATGTGTTCATAGAGATATAAAGCCAGAAAATATCCTATTGACCAAAGATGGCGTGGTCAAGCTCTGCGATTTCGGGTTTGCTAGAAATCTGAGTAAGTAGATTTATTCTTTCTTTTATTTTCTTTTATTCTTTCTAATACGAACGTCAGTTGAATTTCATATTTTTGGAGTGTCTTTACACTTTTTTCTAAAATGTTACACGAGTAAAATGTAGCGTTTTAACTAAGTTGGTGTCTTACCATTTGTTTTGAAATTATTAATTTTATTTATTTAAGCATAAAATACATGGAGAGATTTTCTAAATTGTTTTATATTCTGTGTATTAAAAATATAGCTGTATTTAATAAATTTCTAATTTGAACCGGAGTCTGAAGTTTGTACCGATACATGTACCAAACACAACTGAGAGGCAAAAATCAAAATTTTATGTAATTTCCCAAGGCTGATTACTAAGATGCGTAAGATTTTACTCAAGTTCATACACATAGCTCCGTCATGCTTAACAAGGTTTTTCCAAAGTGGTTCTAATCAGCCTCACAGCCCACCAATATCAAACATCAAAAACATGATTTGTCATTGCCAGATCTGGGACAAAGCTAAGTCAATAAATGAAATTATCCTCACATATATAAATCGCTCTCGTGGTAGCACTTCGTTTGCCACTGTGTATAAACGATAAATCGAAATCCCTCTGAAAAGTTTTCTAAAAAACGCATTGTTTTACCGTCCAATATTGTGATTCTTTTTTATGAATGCCTAAGTACAAAAACGTTTCAATAAGATGTTTATCTTATTTGTGAAAATGCTTCATATTGATTGGACTCAGGCACGTACGCAGGAACTTTTTTCGGGAGGGGGGCCGAAACCTTCGAAACAGCAGATATAAGATGGCACTTTTTTTATTCAGTAATGCAAAAAGCACGTATATCGGAAAATAGAGGTTAACTTTAATCTGTAGTATTGTAGCGGATGGGGGGAAGAAGTCAGAAGCCTCAAAAGTACGTTTTAGGCTCAGGTTATGTTCATAGCGATTTAGGACCAGTTACTAATCTATTATATCCCACTAAAAGGGAAATTTTAGGGTTAACAGTTCAATATGGGTGCTTTGGGGGGTAGTTCTTCTATTGCAAAAACGTAGATTTTAATGAAAAATGAAAGTTTCCAAAATTGATCCATTAAAAGCTTTACTTTATCCTGAAATGGGGGGATAAACGCCCTAATATCAAGGATAATTCTATTTTGCTGTGAAAAGCAAACTCTCTTTACAAAAAAGTAACAGTACAATTGCTAATTACTTCAAAGTAGGTAAAAATTTAGACAGAAAATGGGTTGATAATTGGGCAATGACTTGACCGGGTAAATTGCATGCTGTAAAATCCTCCCCAAAAGGCTTCACACATGTATCTAGATTCTTAATAAATGTCCTACTTTTGCCGAAAATCCCAAGAAACCGTTGGGAAATTAAACATTTCACAAAATTTCGGGGGGAGGGGCGGGCCCGAAGGCCCCCCCTGCGTACGTGCCAGATTGGACTCATTTAGTTTTATTTATTTTAAACCATAGCACTTCCAGTTTAAATTTTTTTGAACGGCAACCGATAAAAGCACCACATACTATTATCAGCTTGCTATATATGATGCACTTTAAAATGCTTTCAGAAAAGTTCTAGTCAAAGTTAAAGCGTAAAGAGTGAGAAGGGGGCGAAATTTTATCGAGCAAAAATATGTAAGAATAGCTTGAGAGAGTTAAATCACACTGAAATTGGAGGTTTCAGTGCTCCTTTTAATTAAAAAAACGATCCTGTTACAGTAAACGGCCGAATCCTGCCTCTCATCCCATAAACGAATCATTTTGTTGAGTAAGGCCAAAACAGACTAATAGAGACAGTCAAATTTCTGGGACAGCCAATTGTTTTGCAACTATTTAAATACTATTTAAGACTCCCCTATTTCCGAGGTGATACTCGGTTTGAAAATTAGGAAAAAAACTTAGAAAGATATTAAGAAATGAAAATATGTTCTCTTTAGAAATTTTACTAAAGACATTTAAAACCGATATTGGCTGATTATTAGTTCTCTCTTTTTGTGGCCCATTTTTAAATAAAATGATACTTCAAGCTAGCTTGAATGTGGTGAGATCTTCTGACTGTTGTGACTCAACAAAGCAAGAAAAAAAAGTCCTATTAAAGTCCCAAGTCATTTTATCAGAATAAGAAACAAAGTTGGCTGGTGTATTTAAAGGTTAGGACACATTAAAGAGGATATACATTTTCAGAGCATCTTTGCAAAGTGGTTTACTGACGATTGTAGCTGACTTTTTTGTCTTACTATAGGTCCTAATGAGTCGTATACCGACTATGTGGCGACTAGATGGTATCGTTCCCCAGAACTGTTAGTTGGAGACGTCCACTATGGGCCACCGGTTGATGTCTGGGCGATTGGCTGCGTCTTTGCTGAGCTGGTTAGAGGAGAAGCACTCTGGCCTGGGAAATCTGACATTGACCAGTTATACTTGATACAGAAAACTATTGGTAAGTATTCATAGGTGCAGTCAGTGGGCAGTTGTTCAATTGTCCCCCATCTGAGACGCTTAGTTTGGGGTCTAGGTTGATGTGTATCTGCCCTACTTTGACATCTGATTTGTATAGAACTAAAACAATTTAACTTAAATTACGATTTTACTTCCTATTGGAGCATTTTAGATGTTTATTTGCTACCATCAAACCTATTCATTCAGTACAAGTCGAATTGACAGCAGCCAGAACTCATTATTTATTACTAACATACACAGGCGGTATTTCTAAGATCATTTTCACCCCCACCCCCGTATAAAAGTAACATTTTAAGACTATGATAAACTTGTCTAAACACATGAAAACAAGAGCTAAGAGCTCATATGGCACTTGTGACGAGGCATGAAGAGCTAAGAGCCAAGAAATCATATGGTATGAGCTCTAACAAAATTCTTTGAATCAACAGATTGATTTAAAAGGAATATAAGAGGCTTAATGCCGGTCAGGATTTAAAATAAGAGCCCTGAGTCACGATGTCCTTCTAAATATCAAAATTCATTAAGATCCGATCACCCACTCGTATGTTATAAATACCTAATTTTTTCTAATTTTTCCTCTCGCTTTAGCCCCCCAGATGGTTGAATCTGAGAAAACGACCTTATCAAGTCAATTTGTGCAGCTCCCTGACACGCCTACAAATTTTCATCGTCCTAGCACGTCCAGAAGCACCAAACTCGCCAAATCACTGAACCCCTCCCCCCAACTCCCCCAAAGAGAGCAAACCCAGTACGGTTCCGTTAATCACGTATCAAGGACATTTGCTTATTCTATCTACCAAGCTTCATCTTGATTCCTCCACTCAAAGTGTTTTCCAAGATTTCCCCTTCCAAATCCCCCCAATGTCAAAGATCTGGTCGGGATTTGAAATAAGAGCTCTGAGACATGAATTCCTTCTAAATATCAAAATTTCATTAAGATCCGATCACCTATTCGTAAGATAAAAATACCCCAATTTTCACGTTTTCCAAGAATTCCGGTTTTCCCCTCCAATCCCCCCAATGTCACAGGATCTGGTCGGAATTTAAAATTAGAGCTTTAAGGCACAAGATCCTTCTAAATATCAAATTTCATTAAGATCTGGTCACCCTTTCGTAAGTTACAAATACCTCAATTTTCAAAATTACCCCCCCCCCCCCCCCAACTCCACCAAAGAGAGCAGATCCGATCTGGTTATATCAGTCACGTTTCTTAGACAGGTTTTTATTCTTCCCATCCAGTTTCATCCTGATCTCACCGCTTTAAGTATTTTCAAAGATTTCCGGTACCCCCAACTGCCCCCCTCCCCAATTATGCTGGATCCAGTTGAGACTTAAAATAAGAGATCTGAGTTACGAGGTCCTTCTAAATATGAAATTTCATTAAGATCCGATAACTCCTTCGTAAGTTGAAAATACGTCATTTTTTCTAATTTTTCAGAATTAACCCCCACCCACAATAGAGCGAATCCGTTTCAATTATGTAAATCACGTATCTAAGACTTCTGCTTATTTTCCCCACCAAGTTTCATCCCGATCCCTCCAATCTAAGCGTTTTCCATCATTTTAGGTTCCCCCACCCCAAACTCACCCAATGTCACCAGATCTAGTCGCGACTTAAAATAAGAGCTTTGAGACACGATATCATTCTAAATATTAAATTTCATTGAGATCCGATCACCCGTTCGTAAGTTAAAAATACCTCATTTTTTCTATTTTTCAGAATCACCCCCCCCCCCCCAACTACCCCTAAGAGAGCGGATCCGTTTCGGTTATGTCAATCATGTATCTAGGACTTGTGCTTATTTTCCCCACCAAGTTTCATCCCGATCCCTCCACTCTAAGTGTTTTCCAAGTTTTAGGTTTCCCCCTCCCAACACCCCCCCCCAATGTCACCAGATCCGGTCGGGATTTAAAATAAGAGCTCTGAGACACGATATCCTTCTAAATATCAAATTTCATTGAGATCCAATCACCCGTTCGTAAGTTAAAAATACCTCATTTTTTTAATTTTTCAGAATTACCCTCCCCCCCCCCCCAACTACCCCAAAGAGATCGGATCCGTTCTGGTTATGTCAATCATGTATCTAGGACTTGTGCTTATTTTTCCTACCAAGTTTCATCCCGATCCCTCCACTCTAAGTGTTTTCCAAGATTTTTTTTTGGTTCAATTTCCCACTCTACATGCCCTGAGAGTTTTCACTTAATACCATTAGTCGCTCCTGAAATATCACAGATATACCCTATGGATAAGACTAGATGCACTTGGTGTGTTTAGCTTTAGTTTAATATTTCCCAAGAATTAGACACACCAAGGACTGGTGGGTCTACTTTTATACAACTTTTTATACGAGGATTGTATAAAAATACCCTGAATGACTGGCGTAATGCCCTGAATTTTTTTTTTTTTGGGGGGGGGAGGGAGATACTGCATAGGCAAGCTTTTTACAATCTTGATACACATGATTTATTTTAATTTAGTGTTACTCCCCCCTCAACTTTCCATGAAAGTCTGAATCTAATACCCTATTCCATTCCTAACCCAATGCATTTGTGCCATTTTGACAACCTGGATAGGCTTAAAGTCTTCTGCTTTTGTTAAATAGTAGGAGTATTAGCAGTAGTTGCAGTAGCAGCAGGAGTAGTAGTAGTACCAGTGGTAATAGTAGTAGTAGTAGTAGTAATATTAGTTGCAGTTTTAATAATAGTAATAGTAGTAGCAGTAATGGTTACAGTAGTAGCAGTGGCGTCCCAAGGGAAGGTGGGAAGGGGTGCACCACCCCTACAGCTTTGTTGACATTGGTTAACGGGAATTGTGTAGAAACAATCCGGCAGAAAAAATTTCGGCAGACACGGGCATTGTGGCGAAGCCACGATGATCATTTCTGTTATTTCTTTTCTGTCTGTTTCCGTGTAGCATGATTTAATGCATGTATTTCATTCCCATTCGCTACCCAATTTATATGGATTCGATAGTTTTATCACACTACTTCCGCCTAATTGAAAATTCGGTGATCTAAAATGTTCATTTGATTCCCATTCGTTATCAAATTTTGTGAATTCGGTAGTTGTATCGGAGTAGTTCCACTAGGTGGCGTCTTTGACGGGAGCAAGGGGATGCAGTTACCCCTCAACTGGAAAAACTATAATTTATTAAGTAGCTTTAAAACTATTGCTAGTTTTAACTGTCAAATTTGCTCTTTACTTTGAGCAGACATTTTTTTAATTAATCCATGCTCGTTTTTAACATAAGGAAAACAAGAAAAATAGGGGTCCATTACACTTCATAATGTGTTCCACATCAATATTTTTCTAAATATGCTGCCTTCGAAACCAAGCAAAAATGTGAGCCTAGTTAATGGCAAAATGCAAAAATATTCTATGCTTCCTCTTTGGCCACATTTGCTCATGTCAATTTTTTTTTCCTTGATATTTAAAGAGCTTTTGCTTCCTAAAATCTATTAGCTAATTATTAGATTATTTTGTTTTGAAACTTAAAAAAGGGAAGATGAATCATCTGCAAATAGGAGAAATATGGAATCATTGAAGAATAAGAAGGTAGATAATTGACTAAATGTAAAAGAAATCGTTGAAAAAGACAATAAGACTTAGTGTTTTTTATAATGATATTCGTAGTATAACTAGATAGGTCAAATCGGTTGTAGTTTGGTAATAGATTTTGGTAGAGGGGGATCCACTCTAGGGATTATTTAGTTGTTTTAAATTTATACTCCCAGTATTTAAATCAAAACTTTAATTTAGCTCCAAATCCTCTGATTTGTAATTGGAACGCCTAATAAGCGCTGATAATGTCCTATTTCTTACGTTTTGGATTCACATACTAACTCATAAACGTAGAACTGCCTCTATGTATAATACCATGCTGACTTCTTACTATTTTTGCTTTTCTAAATAGTTCTTGTAACCAGGGTCCAAAAAACGAATTGAAATAAAATGTGATAAGAATTATGACTGAAATTAGGGCTATTTCACACAACACCAACGCTGCTTTTGGGACATTTATCTCTGCATCAGCATGGTGTAAAAATGTTTGCTGAGATTTGTGTACCTATAAGCAGTCCTAACACATTCTTTTTTCTATTATTATCAGTTTGATCGTGCAGCATTAGGATACGAAGCTTAGCTTGTGAAGGGAATTATACACATAACAACGATACTCAGTGTAACCCCCTTCTGGAAATGTATACCCCACATACCCTGATTTACTTCAGAAAAACTTTTATTAAATTTTTATAGAATTTGTTCTTTAAACAAAGCTACAAAAGGGAAGGTATTTTTCAAACTTTGAGAGTCAATTTTCCCTTTCAATAGGTATCACTGGCAATTTTTAATTAACTTAGGGTTTCTGCCGCGATGATGCCAACAATTCCTCGGTTTTCTATATATTCTGTGCCCAACAATGCCCAAGAGATAAGTTAATAATTCTTATTTTATTTTTTGAATACTATCAAATTTGAAACATGGTCGCTATTTAAATGTGAGGAATATGTCACAATATAATGTTACACAATCTGTGGTAATACTTTGACTTTTCCTCTACCTTCACTTGGACAGCGCTATTGCGATACCCATGATTTTTGTTTCGGCTTTATGTGGTCCCAATCCTCTCTGGGGTGAAACAAGGCTGTGTCTTATCGCCACTACTGTTCTAATTGGTCATCGACTATATATTGAGGAGCATCGAGTCAACTGGGCTACGCCTAAATGATCGCCCGCTCAGCGAACTACATTTTGCTGATGACATTGCAATACTTGAAACCTGCAAAACACGACTTCAGGAATTACTCTCGAATATCCGAAAAAAAGCAGGTGGATCCGGGCTTAATGTAAATGCCAGTAAAACTAAAGGAATGGCGACAAGCGACTCGCCTATGAGTATCAAATGCGGCGACGACGATGTAGAGCAGGTAGTCAGCTTCAAATACCTTGGTAGTACCATTGAAAACACAGGATCCACAGCCAAAGAAGTCATTGCTTGAATTGGTCAGGCTAACAGCACCTTCAACAGGCTTAATAAAATATGGAGATCGAGTACTTTCTCTCTCCGGGTCAAACTCCGCCTGTTCAACAGCAATGTCCTGCCTGTCCTGCTCTATGCATCGGAAACTCGACATCTTAACCAAGACCAAGAGAGGAGAATCCAGTCCTTTGAGAATGCTTGTCTCCGGAGGATGCTTGGTATTCACTGGACTCAGAAAGTCACAAATGCACATATAAGGAACATCACGGGCTAGCCGTCCCTCATCGGAACCATTCGAAGACGCAGATCTAGGCTACGTACTGCGCATGGACGACACCAAAATTCCCAAGCAAGCATTCTTTCGGCTACCAAAAGGTAGCTGTCACAGAGGATGACCCAAAAACAGATTCCGTTGTACCTTCAACAGTGACCTTCGTTAACTTCGTGCCTCCTTACAACCAGAGTGGGAAGACATTATCGCTGCCGTCTGTTACAGAGACGATTGGACGCTCTTCTTAGATGCCTTGGGTGCCTCTGGAGGCACAGGAAGATCTAAGGCTTAAGGTAAGGTTATGTGACCAGCTGATATCAATGCTATTTATTAATGTAAATCAGGAACCCACAAACAAATCAATTTAATAAAAAATCATAAATAATGTTTCATTAAATCACGTATATTAAAAGTTTAGTACAATAAATTAAATCTTAAAGGGTCAAAATCCATTCAAAATTTCTAGCAAATAAATAGCTCGTTTTCCGGGATTATTCGAATAGAGCATGGTTGAATTATGAGATTGAGCATCCTACTCCAGGTGTAAGGTTTGGGAGGAGTGGAGGGGGGAAATATACTGCGACATTAGTGGCGGAAATGGCTGAAAAATGCCGTGTGTTTACGACATTTACCCTCGCCTATCCGATAGTTTGTTTGCGCTATACAACTGTCGTCTATAGCAACTCATTGATGACAGATTTAGTAAAAGCCAAGCGCCAGCACTTATGTACGATTGTTTAATGTGTGATGATTTTTTATAATGTATCGCTTAATGTTTTGAATTCATCAAACAATGTATTTATTAAATAGTTTCTTTTCTTCACTACTACTTGAATAGCACCTACTCCAGTAGCACCCCTTCTTTTCCCCCTCCAATAAAAATACCGTAGCTACGCCCTGCTTCCACTCATTTGCAAATTTGGTAATTTGACAAGTCCATTTGGTTTTCATTCGTTACCGATTTCGGTGGATTTGGTAGTTCTATTGCACTAGTTCAGCCTATTTGTAAATTTGGTGATTTAAGGTGTTCATTTGGTCCCTTTCGCTACTATAGCACGAACTTGGTGAATTCGTCAGTTCTATCGCTCTAGTTCTGCTCGTCTGCAAATTGGGTAATTTGACATGTTCACAACAATACTTTGGACTTAAATTGCAATTCAAACATTCGTAAATTTTGTTCTTGTAGGCATTTAAAAGACAACCAAATTCGGTTTTTCTACTTGTCCTGGTCTGTCACTAAATTTGTCAAAGTTTTTTCTTGGCTCCTATCTGAACCGTAGCCAAACTTGTTGAGCTCGAGCATTGGGCCCATCCCGATACTGAATTGCATTGGTTTAGTAATTCCATATACAAGACTCGATAATTCCAGCTGGCTCACATTTATAACTTAGCTGTGTAGTTTTGTTATTAGCCAGAAATCAAACTGAGAAGGTTAACGGAGAATTGCAGACAAACGGATAAAATGGCAGAAAATTCAAAATGCAATATTACAAAAAAAAATCGAAAAAAGTAAAAACTTGCATTTTGCGCAAAAAGCTTTAACCAATTAAGTAATTGATTTTCTATGAAAATCATTAGGCTATGGAACAAAAGGCCTTTAAATGATGTCTGTTTTCCTCCATATTTTTTAAGAAGAAACAAATAAGTTAATCATACTGAGCTTGAGACTATCCAGCCAGAAGTTTTCATTTCTTAGACTCATTTTATTTTTGTAAGCATGCATAACCAAAAATGTTGACCTTTCTGCTGGAAATTCTCTGTTAACTTAGGAGTGAAGTTTAAGTCTCTCCAAAAATTCCAAAGATGATTGGGTACGTGTCTGTTAACGGAATAAACTCAAAAATTAGCTCTATAATATCCGACAGAACCCACTTTGCCTCTCTGGGTTTTGAGTTGGTAAAACTACAATGTATGTATATTTTTACTAAATATTTCATATACAGAGGTGGTTAGGGGCTAGGTTAGGTTAGATATTTATTATAATGTGTTCTGTGCGACCTGCTTTTCATAATTCTTTGTCTTAGTTTCAATAATTTTGTTTATAAAGTACTATATTATCATCATGTTTTGACATGTACAGTTAGAATTAAAATAACTTCACTTATTGGCTGTGCTGCGTTTGACAGGCAAGTACCGACGATTTATCACTCGACTGACGAACAACTTGTCAAATCAAGCGCTTTTTCATTTAGTTTACAAGAAATACAATTTGAAAGCAACTTTAATCCGACTTTTTGGGAATTTTTACAATTCTATATAACTATTAATTCATCTCTCATTTAATATGTTCTATAGATTTTTCACTCCCTTTTGAAGCTTATTACGAGTTGAGGTTACCATTCCTTTATCTTACCCAGGTCGGCTGTTCAGCATCTTCGAAAACAAGAAAAAAAAATAATTAGACAGCATTTTTGTCAGTCAATCAGCCAGTTTGAAACGGGTTTGAAAAGAAAGGCGAAGCAGAATTTATTGCACAGTTACATCATGGTTGCAGCAGTAGCTGCAACTTAGTAAAGAGCGGACCACAGCCCATAGTAACTAAAAGTTAAATAACACGTTTTGATAAAAACTACCTAGTGAAAAAAAGCCATCTGACACTGACTCAGAAATGGTACCTGTTATTTTGCTTCGTCTTGAAAGTAAAAGTTTATTGCGAAAAGAAATTTATGGTGATTTCGAAAAAAAACTGAAACCCCTTGAAAATGGCGACTTCTTGTTTTTATTATTTCTTCTTTTTATTCTGTTGTCTTTTATTATTTCTGATTTTAGGGGAATTGTTGCCGAAACATATGCAGATTTTCAAGAAGAACGAATTTTTCCTGGGGCTAGCGATTCCAGAGCCTGAAGCTAGAGAGCCACTGGAAGTGAAAATGCCACGAGACTTCCCACAAGAAGGACTTGATTTACTTAAGGTAAGTTTGATATTAACCGATATCATGGACAAGCAACGATTTAGTAGCAGTAGTAGTTTAGTAGTAGAACAACTTTTATTATCAAAACGATGATATATCATATTAATAGCAGAGCAAAATCATAGCTTGCGAGGCTGTGCTGTTAGACAACAAACAATTACGAGAAAAGAAAAAAACTGAAAAAATAAAAGAGAATAAAAAAGGAATAAGGGGATGATACCACATACAAAAACAATCCACATAATCAATTATTTTACAAAAAACATAACACATTGAAATCTCGAAACAACAAAATAAATAAACAATAAAATATGTGTTTCAAAAGTATATTTACCAAACAACTCCAGTCGCAGCTGAGATTTAAATTGTTTAAAATTATCCAATTCCTTTGTACCTGTATTAGGCTTATTCCAAAGCTAGGACGCTCTATAAATAATAAAAAAGAAGACCTATTAGAAACTAAACAAGGAATCTCAATATCACCCCTTGCCCGTGTATCTTGTTGGTGAACATCTGAACTCTCACAGAATATTCCTACAAAACAATCAGGATGAGATCCATTATAATACTTATAAATAAAAATCAATGTATAAAAACCACACAGTCCAGCTGCAGGGATTGAATTAGTGCATAAACAACATATTTTGAAGAGCGTTAGGATTTGGTCATAAATAGCTCAGGGATCTTTAACTGTTCTTTGATACTAGTTTACGAACGTTCTGCATTTTACAAGGTAAAAGCTAAATTTTACAATTCATTTGTACATAGGATATGTGTGGTACATTGTGTAAAAACCTCGGATTTTTTGTCATAAACTTAATTTTTTCTTTAAGATTCAACTCGAGTGTTTGGCTATCCGTGTCACTTGAGATTTGCCCAGCATCGGCTTTACAATTTCTCCTGTTCAGCTGGGACGCCAATTGACGAAATTTTAGGGGACTTCAATTTGACTTCAATGGGTGATAATTCTTTTATTCTTTGATTCGAATGCGGTTGGAATATTGGTAACAATTGGTTACCTATATTAAAATCATGGAAAGTTTGCAAAACTTCTGAGAAAACCAGTAAAGCTGTGGCAAATTCAAATATGTACCCCCTGATGTTATTACTTACCTCACTTTTTAGCGACTGATCAAAACAGCGTCCCCCTCCTACTTCCTCCCCCTGTGAGTCTTAAATGTTGTCGTAAATTGTTAGATGAACCAAACGGGTTAACTCTGTTTTGCATATTTAGATGTTAGTATCAAAGCAGCATATTAGCTAATAACTTTTTGACTATTAACCAAATTATTTAAAACTCCCATAAAACAAACATAATTAACAAACTACTGCCAATGTAATGCAACTAAGTACCTGATATTCAATAAACTAGTTTTTGATTTTGTAATACAATATGCTAGACCATTTTTAATCAAACTGTGGGTAATGTATTAAGTGTGAATTCTCATAGGTCTTTATTTAAAGAAAAATTATAATTTCAATTAAGTTCAGATAAGACAAGATACTATTCATTTTCAAAAGACTATCACAAGCTCTAATTGAGCTCAATTCACCATGTATGTCAAAGTAAAAAAAGAGAAAATAGAAACAACCACGACCAAAGACTAAAGTGAAAAACTAACCAAACAAACAAAAAACTTGTGCATAAAAATTTAGCACAAATTAGTGAAATACAACTTTCAGTAATTCCATATCCAAAAACTAAAATGAACTTTGTACGATTGATGGCAAAAAACAGGTAGAGGGGGGGGTAAATATATTTTTAAGATAATACTTTGTGATGAACCACTACCATAAGTTGAAAAAAAATCGCAATCTAAGTCGAATACTAAAAAATTGAACTAATTGGAATCAAAAAGTCTAAATAATCTAGGATACAGTAAGAAACGAATAAAAAATATCGACAATTATAAAAACGATTGCGCAAACGACTAGATTAAAAATAAAGCTTAAATAAGCATCAGACTGGACAAAATCAAAAGTGGTGACAGGGAAGGGGGAATAGTTATCGTCACGTTACACCATCAAGCAAAAAAAGTGACAATGGGTCTGGTTTTGTTTATGGACATGTATCAAGAATTATTAAGGTGCTCTAAAATCAAGGAGATGAAGCTTCTTCGGAGCCTCTCAGTACCTACATAGAACGGAGAGTAGGATGGGATTGCTAAGTAGGCTAAGTGGAAGAGTCGGGGTATAGTGGGGATGGGAAAATTGGAGAAAATGTCCCCAAAGTAAAAATGCCCCATAGTAAAAAGTAAAATAAACCATGACTACTAAAAATAGAGTCGGAACAAAACAACAAAACAATTTGTTGTTTTTCGAACATTTTGTTTAATACCTATATCATTACTTATGAGAGTGGTGTCTTATAATCTTAGTTAATGAGTAGAGTTTTCAAAAATAAGGTTGCTCAGGACTGGATAAAATGAAATAGAACTATAGTGGAATTTGGATACTTTTTGTGCTATTCTTGTGTTTTTACAGATGTTTTTTCCAATTTTTGGTTAGTGCTACCGACAGAAGAATTATTGCAGTCAAATTGTATTTGGTATATCCCCCCTCCTTTGACAATTACGGTCTTATCTTTGCTAGAAAGGATGAATTCAAATTTTGAAGTAAAATAAAAAATCCAAAAAAAAATTAAAAAAACAAGAAAACTGAAAAATCGGCAACAATGCCAGAATGAAAAATCGTTTCTCGGTCAAAATAATTCAAATTCAGTGCCAACTTAAGTTAAAGAGGTAAAAAACTGGTAAAGGTGAAAAATATTTACATAATTTACAGAATAATATAAATATATTACGTAATATTATATGCATAATATGTAATAAAAATTAATGGACTTTAAAAAAGGGGGGAGAAAGCGAACAAAATACAAAACTTGGACAACAAAGTTTGATCTTGATCTAAAAGACTTCTGATTTCATCTTTTCTATAATTCAAAGTAGCATCGCATCATCAATGTAAAGTACCCACTAGATAAATTTCGAAAATATGAATTAGATCTAAGTTCTCAAGGTACTACACATAATTACTCGGTAGCAAACCTGATAAGGACACTCCAATGACAGGCTCTTTATTTAATTTAAAAAAGAATTATGGACCTGGAAATGTATTGAATATTTGTCACTTGACAGTACTATATTCCAGCATTTTTGACCGTAAAACAGCAACATTGGATCTAACAAGGCCAAAATTCTATCGAGCGAAAATTCTGAGAACGATCGAAAGAGTACTTATATAGCCTCCTAGTCTCAAAGGCCATTCTGGCAGGCAGTTTTCTTCCCTAAATATACATTCGGTCCATAAGAATGAATCGTCACTATTGACCATTTATCCAGTTAAACTTACGACCAATGAGTATTGGGTAGTTACAAGCTGTCTGCAAGAGTGTTGGCCAATTAATTCCACTATAAGAAATTAATTCCATTATCGGTCCATAAGAATGAATCGTCACTATTGACCATTTATCCAGTTAAACTTACGACCAATGAGTATTGGGTAGTTGCAAGCTGTCTGCAAGAGTGTTGGCCAATTAATTCCATTATAAGAGATTAATTCCATTATCGGTCCATAAGAATGAATCGTCACTATTGACCATTTATCCAGTTAAACTTACGACCAATGAGTATTGGGTAGTTGCAAGCTGTCTGCAGGAGTGTTGGCCAATTAATTTCATTATAAGAGATTAATTCCATTATCGGTCCATAAGAATGAATCGTCACTATTGACCATTTATCCAGTTAAACTTACGACCAATGAGTATTGGGTAGTTGCAAGCTGTCTGCAAGAGTGTTGGCCAATTAATTCCATTATAAGAGATTAATTCCATTATCGGTCCATAAGAATGAATCGTCACTATTGACCATTTATCCAGTTAAACTTACGACCAATGAGTATTGGGTAGTTGCAAGCTGTCTGCGAGAGTGTTGGCCAATTAATTCCATTATAAGAGAAGATTTACCCAATGCCTGAAAAAAAGGTTTAGTCCTATACTTTTAAACTTTTTATGAGAGGTGTTTCAAACAGTTTGTGGTAGTGCGGCTCAATAGCAACCGAAACTCTAAAAATGGAAATTCGGCACCAATAGACATATCGAAGGAATTGGCTTATTATACTAATTCCAAATATATAAGATTCATTAAGTTTGGTGTTGCCCATCAAACACTCCAATCCTGATAAAATTTCCCTGATTTTCAGAAAAGGGGGAAAGGCCCCCTAAAAGTCAAAGAATCTTAATGAAAATCACACAATTAGATTCAGCGTATCAGAGAACCCTGCTGTAGAGGAATCAAACTCCTATGTGCAAAAAGGTGAAATTTTGCATTGTTTCCCATAAGAAAGATCGTGGATGCTTGTTTATTTTTCGGTTTTTGTGTTTGTTTTTTTTTAGGGATGATTGCATTAACCCAATGGATCTAAAATATCAGGAGATGGCTCATTCAAGCGGAATTTAAAAGTTCTAATCCCTTTTTCCAGTGGAAAAATTGGAGGGCAACTAGGCCCCCTCCCATTCCCCTGTTCCCAAAATCTTCTAATCGAAATTTGAAATAACCATTTTGTTCAGCATAGTTGGAAGACTCAATAACTATGCCTGTGGGGGTAACATAACTTCCCACAGCCAATGGGGAAAGGCCTTTAAGTTTTAAAGTCTGTCCAATGTTTACGTGTAGCATTTGTTATAGAGAAAAATGCATACATATTTTGGGTGAAAGGGGAGGGTGAATTTTCTGCTTGGGTGATTTTCCATAGAGAGAATTTTCCATGGGGAAAGAAGTTTCCTGGGAATGAACTTTTCAAGAGAAATTTGCTTTCTCTCTGCCGAGTCAGTTTTACTCGTTAAGATGTTAAGAATAATTGCCCAGGGTAAATTTGACTGGGATTGAATTTATGTGGGAAGGGAGATTTTTTCCGTGGAGATAAAGCTGGATTTTCTAGCATCATTTAAAAAACGAACAAAAATTAAATAGAAAAGACAAGTTTTTTTCACCGAAAGTAAGGAGCAATATCAAAACTTAAAACGAACAGAAATTATTTAGTATATGAGGGGGGTTGCCCCCTCCTCAACACGTCTCTCCTTATGTTTAAGTTTGAATTTTGTCCCAATTCTTTATTCATGACTCCTGAAACACAAAGGCTATAATAAACATCAACAGCAAGAAGAACAATAGGGAATTCTTTTCGCAAGATAGTGGAATTTTATATTTGAGGTCGAATTCTATTCTGTATAGTGGAATTCTATATATTCCAATTCTATTTACAAAGGTCGTTTAAATGGAACAATAAGGAACGTTTTTGGAATTACTAAGAAAAAATTAGCGTGAAGAGCGAGGTGTTGAAGAGAGGGAGCCCCCCTAATAAACTTTTTAGATTTACTTTTAGAAACTACTTTTTGAGTTTGTATTTCTGCTCGTTTTAAGTTTTAATGTTTAATATTAATTTCAATGTTGCTCCTTACTTTTAGTCGAAAAAATTTGTTTTTCCATTTTCATGTGATATAACTGAGTGTTACTTTATATAACTTCATATAATTTAAAATTTTTGTGTCATAAAATCATTCATGTTATAATTTCATTTGTCAAGAATGTCATTTCATGTCATAATGTCATTTGATATAACTGAATTTCATGTGATACAACTTAAAAATTTAAAATCAAATATATGATAGTTCAAAAGCTGCAGTGCCAATATACTTCACCAGTAGAATACCAAAATTGAACTGGAATAGTGCAAATTCTAAGGTAGAAAAATCTGTATCTAATGTTCTATCTGTTCTAGAGATTCCTTGATAAAGATCCAAATCAAAGATGAGATTGTGAGCTGTTGTTAGGACAGTCTGTAGAAAAATCTGTATCTAATGTTCTATCTGTTCTAGAGATTCCTTGATAAAGATCCAAATCAAAGATGGGATTGTGAGCTGTTGTTAAGACATCCCTACCTTCGTCAGGCCAGTGGTCGAAGCAGTGGCCGTATGGAATCAGGAGAGAGTGACAAACTACGACGGAGATATAGGGTAAGATACGATAGAAAATAAATGGAAAAAATGCAAAAAAAATGCAAAAAAAAGCAAAAATCATTGTGATAAGCTACAATAAGCGGAAATAGCGTCTCATTTGAATTTGGAAGATATTTAGTTCATTTCTAAGCACTGTTTTGGCCACCCTAGACAGGATTGCCAACCCTTTTGATTTTCAAAAACAACTTCGTTCTGGTATTTGAAGTGAGACCCCCTCCTATATCAAGGAGTTTTCTTTTGTATCTACTGAAAGGAAAAATTCTTCCCCTCATCCTCCTAAATTTCGTGAATTGGTTACCCTGTTTTATCTGGTCTCAAAAATTTTCAAAGGAATTTCCAGAACTTGCTTCGTTTCGCTTTCTTAGTGGTGAAATTGGAATTTCAATTCGTGAAAGATCTATCGTATTTGGAGGGGGGTCTAAAAACTACTAAATTACATTTTATCAATAATTCATTTAATTACATTTTACATCATTTAAAGCATTGGCATAGTTAGGAGAGCAAAGGGGAAAGCTGATATGCTAATAGCTTTGCTAAAATATCCCTTCTTTTAGATAGGTACACTAAGTTAGTATTTTTTGAAGACAAGTAATAAAAGGCGACCTTGATAGGGTAAATAATCCAGAGAATACGGATCTCTGTGTGATTTGGACAAAATCTTTTCTTCCCTGAATTTCCTGCACAAATTGTTTAAGAGCCCTGGACTAAGGAAAACTTAGCAATGAGCCGTATTTACTTTATGTATTTTTTTTTTATTTACTTTATGCATTTTTGAATCTATTATCCTGCATACAATGAAAGTTATTTGACACATTTTTGGGTATACAAATGTATATTATTGCATGTTTTTAAGTATTTTGTTTACAAGTTATTTTCTTCTTTTCCGTGCTAATTCTAATCTACAGATCTTTTAGTCTTGCTTCTGAGTTTGTGTATTTTTTTTTATATTTTATGCAATGCATCATTTTTAATAAAATAGTCTAACAAATTCTTGTTCACCCAATATGAATGTTCCCCTTCTGAAGCAACATGATTTTAATTCACTTTTTTCTCTTTTTTTTGTATATCAGTATTTGTGGTACAATTAATTTGTGCTTATAGCCAGTATTATTTTTTTTTCTATTCTTGGCTTGTTCCCAGGACAGCTAGCATTTGTAAGCTCATGGGCAGGCTAGAAGATTTAGTTGAAATATTTTTTTCCATGCATTATACGCATGTATTTATTTTTTAAGTATTATTCTTATTAATGAACTTAGTTTGAATAAAAAAAAATATACTAACAAAGTAAAGAAAGACCGCACCATTGTCATTATTCCTATATGGATTTCTTTTTCAGAACCATGGGTCCATGGGCATAAGTCAAGCAACACTTCCCTATTTGCCTGGACCTGGAAATGGCCAAATGCTGCTTGGAGATCGTCAGATGTTTGGAGTTGGTTTAAATCGTGGTTCTCCTGCCGAAATCCAAATCTCGTCGTTTAACAGAATTAAGAAGTTTGAGCATCTACCGTCTATATAACATATTTCCTCTGTTTATAATAATGGCACAAAAATCAACCTTGATTTAAGAATTGCTATGTAAGACTCATATCACTGATTAAGCAAACAAAAAGGACAAGCCGTTAGACCAAGGACGTCAAGTAACAAACATGGGACTTTTTAACTACTGTCCAAGCCATGGACTTTCCCTGGACCTGAGCATTTTGCGGCTAGCCATGGCTTGTGGTATCATCTGAAAAATATTAATTACAATTTCCAGTGGAAAATCACAAAGTGGAAAGAATTGATTCCTGTTAAATCTTTTAATCGAACTGAGATATTTTTTCAATCGCGTTAAAATGTGGGCAAACATGTAAGAAAATATAAAATATATTTTTTTCTGTCATTGTTCAATATTTAAACCAGTGATCTATTAATTTCTGCGGCCACTAAATATATTTCTTTAGCAACCAAGAAATTCCTATAACCCCAGTGCATCCCCTTCCCCTAAAAGGATCAATAATCCAAGTAATGGTGTTCTAATCACTTGGAAGAATCCAAAAATAAAGCTGATTTGGTCTCCCTTCAAAGAAATTTTTTTTTAGGGGCGTATTATCCTCACTGAGAAAACTTTGGCTACAAGCAAAGGTGTTCTTAAAGTAGCCATCACCACCCCTATGGGCCATTTAGGACTTTTTTAAAAGGGAATGTGTTTTTACCTAAAATCAATAGACTTATAAAGGAAAATATTTTTTAGCATTTTTTTCTCTCTTTTTTATGCTCATTTGAGACAGTAGAACTTGGGTTCGGAGGGGCACAGCTGGTGTATTTTCACGCAGGGAGTAGTTGAGGAGCTAGAAGCCAAGTATAAGAGCAGAGTTATTTTAGTACTCTCTCTCTCTCTCTCTCTCTCTCTCTCTCTCTCTCTCTCTCTCTCTCTCTCTCTCTCTCTTCTTGTCTCTTCTCTTCTTTTCACTGTCTTTACCCCTGATAAGCTCTGATTGTTTTTAAAGTAAATAGGCTGCAGTTACATTAGTTTGTGGAATTCAATTTTTTTTTTATTGTGCTTGATTGTAAAAATTCTATTTACCTTCCTTTGTTATATTGTTGCTAATAATGATTGAGCTATTTCACGTTTGTTATTGAGCTATTTATTTCATGATTGACTTGATTTTATTTGCACGATAATAGCTAAGTAAATGAGTTCAACGAAAGTAACCGCTTTAATGAAAGTAAATGAGTTTTGTCAGGCACCTGTCATAATTCTGTAAAGTTAAGAAACGACACAGATATAATTATGTAAATATCTTTCATTATATTATTCGTTCAACTGTTTCAAGATACCCATAAGTTATTATAGATAGAGGAAAAAATTGTTGCTAGAAAAACAGGCTGGTTTCGAAAAGACAACATTTAGACAGAGAATGTTATTGTAAGCAGCATGGCTTCCGAAACTTTAAGACCTGTATGCTGAAAGCTATAATAAATTAGTATATAAAAGAGTATATTGAAACATCGCAAGAGATGTCCACAAAAGTTGTTTAAGTTAGCTGACTCGTCGTATTTTCAAAAAAAAGTGTGTTCTCCTAGAACCAGAATATTCGATGAGTAGCCTGAAGAAAATACAATACTAGGTTATAAGTCCCTCGATAGTCTTTCACCAACCATCATGACGATAATTTTTAGTATACAATTATAATTCCTTGAGAGAACCAACCAAGCTTAGTTTTTAGAATTCTTTAGATATTGGAAAACATGCCAAGCGCGTTTATCTAAGCTAGTTTGGTAGAAATATTTTTCATTATCTGCAAAGCTTCAACTTTGGTCTTTACCTCCTTAAGGAAACATTTGTTTTCTTATATTAATTTTGCTTTTTTTAATTATTTCTTAAACACACAAAATAAACTTTAAAAGGTTCTTTTTTAATTTAGGTGATGAGATGAAGGAATTCAATACGATTATTGTTTAAATAAGATATTAACTGTATGCTTTATTTTTTATTTTTCTTGAAATTTTTCACAAGATTTATGCAATTTTGTTACAATACTAGAGTCCAAGAGGTATGCTCTCACCGGTATAAGAAATTGTATAATTTGTATGAAAAGAAAAATAAATAGAATTTGTTTTAATCGGACGGTTTTTTTCAAAATGTGTTTTTCAATTTTTTCTTTCTAACGGGGATGGGAGGGATGTATACCAAAATAGTGATTGTAAGCCTCCGTTTAAGGATTTTTGACAAAGGAGATTACAACTGGAACCTCGTTATGCCTCTCAGGCTTTCCATTGCAGTACCATATGGCACTGTACGATGGAGATATTAAGACGAACTTATAAGAGGCACGTGAAGAGAGACAGCAAATTATACATCACATCTGCGATCTTCCAGTAACATGCTACCCCTGGTAGAACAAAAAATTAGATATAAATAATGAGATGCATTCTAACCATCCAAAAAAGTGATTTTCCTCCTGCTTCATGATACGGGATGAAAATTTCCAGTGAAGGGTTTTAGACCACGGAAAAAGATGGGCTATCTTAGGATTTGATTTATAAGGTGGATTTAAAAACGAAAACGGTCACAAAATCCTCTTAAAATTTTTGCTTGTAACGCATGAAGAATGTACTCGGATAATATCATGATTACGGAGCAATCCACGATGGAGCTTTCCTGGCACTTTTTACTAATTATGCTCTCAGTTCCATAAAAATTCTACATAATAAGCTTTTGCTACAATTTTTAGACCCTTGAAAGGTCTACAACTATAAACCTTCAGAGTCCTACAAAACGGTTGCTATTTCTTTTTTGACATAAATTCCCCGTATTTTTTTATAGCTCTAAGAATTAACATTTCCTGGCATTTGATCATTTCAGAAAAAAATTAATCTTCTGTGGCACAAAATGGCAGAAAATGCCCCCCCCCCTGCTGTGACACAATCTTTTTTGTCACTTAAAACAAGTAATCATCTGCTGACAATTTTTAAAAACCTTGGTAATCATTAAAGCATTCATATAAATATAAGCTTACGCTCTACGAAAAAACACAGACACAGAGCTCATGGGATTCAGATCATGCTTTAGAGCCATTTTTCAAAAACTAAGACTCAAAACCTTCTGTTTAGCGTCCTCGCTAAAGATAAATTGACTGGATCTACTATAATATGTATCCCCGGTATTGTAACCCCTTTTGGGCGAAATTTGATATCTTGTGGCAGGTAATAGCAGAAAACGCCACTTGGTTGCGATTTTTCAAGATTAGGGCTGAACAAGTTAATTGAACGTGGGAAATTTGTGGCATTTTGATCTACTTCGGGCAAAAATTGACATTCGGTGGCACAAATGACAGAAAACGTCACCTTGTCGCAAAATTTTCTTTCCTAATCAAAAAGAGGGCTAGATATGGTGATTTCCTCGCAAATGACCTTCACATCTGGATACCACCACTCCTAGAAAAAACAAAACAAAAAAGGACATGTAATGCAAATACAATAGGAAACAAATTTCCATGCAAAAAATTTATTTTTTCTTGCCGACTGTAACCCACATGACAAATTTACGAAAAGAATGGGAATCAATGGGAAAACCAAAACATTTATGTTTTGGGATGCGGGATGAGCACAGAAAATGCGCTCATCCCGCCGGGACGGGTAGCAATCTCAAACAATAGAGGCAAGCTTGTCTTCAATTTAACCTCAAACTAGAATGATACCCCTTACGATATTTGCTGCTTTTTGCGTTGTAGTTTCATTTTGCGTTGTACTTTTTGCGTTTTGCAACGTTTTTCTAGCCAACCTGTTTTTCTTTTTTTACTTTTTAATCATCTGGAAGTAAATCTAATTGAAACTTTAAGCTCGCAAGTTGTAATAAATTTCTGTTGATTCACTTGAAAGGAATTTTCTATTAAAGATTCGTGTAAGTATAATTCATTGTCAGAATTTTCGGCGTCCATTTTCTGTAGGCCATTGGTAAGGCACCTATAGCCTGTGCCTTACCAATGGGTATAGCCTGTATAGCATTGGTATAGCCTGTAGTATGGTACACAGAACGGTGGAGCTTTATCACAAGTTTAAATACCCTAAAAGCATAAGGACTGTCTTTTGAAGGAATGTTACTTTTTCTCAGGCAATGATGAAAATGTGCTTTAAAAAATATTATTTTTACGTATTTTTGATACTTTAAACACATTTCTCTATCTAACTAAAATGCAAAATAAATATCAAAATTGCAATCCGGTAGAAAGATAAACCTGTATCTCAGCTATGGAACAAAACATAATTGTTGTCTGACGTTGAAACATTAAGCCTTAGGTTTGCACAAGGAATAATATAACAAATATTTGTATTAAAGTTTTGTTTATTGTCTGTCTTTGCCTACATCCCCTCCTCATTCAACTAAATCTCTGTGCAGTTTGTTTATATACCTTTTGTGTAATTTGTTATTTTGATTAAGTAACAATTTTGTATAATAGTTGTTTTGCATATTAGAGTGTCATCTTTCGCAGACGCAATAATTAATAAATAAGAATTTGTTGTGAAATATAAATAGGCAATAAAAAATATAGTTTTTTCAATGAAAAAAACAAAAATTTCTTATCATGAGATGGGTGGTACCCATTTTGCATATTATTGAACTTTGGACAATTTTCAATTCAGAAATAAATACTGTTTTCGGCTTGTATTCGTGGTCTTATTTTTCCGTAGAGGAAGCAATAATTCTATATCGGTAGATTGTCAAAATTGCATTTAATTTTGCTGTTATCAAAAATTAATTTACAAAAGGACATAAATATGAGCGGTACATGAGCAAATCATTATTAGATATCCCTCTAAAACTTTATGGTAGCCTGCCAGCCTTGACAGGAATAAAGAAATAAGAAAGGCATCACTGCTGCCTATGCCAAAAAAAGCGGTTGTCAAGATAGTGTCTGAAAACGAGCGTCGAACGAGGAAACGAAAACGAGGTTTTAGAGCACAGTGATTCCATGGTTCCAGTGATTCCAGTGATTCCAATGGTTAACTTTCTTTTTGGCCCCACTACCGTTTCGAGGAAATTCTAGAAGAGTTGTTATAAACTCTTACTATTAATATAGACTTTGATAATATTTATAATTCCTAGATTACCTTCAAATGAAAATTTTTATTACTAGACAGATTTTTTCAAATCGTGTTTTTATGCTGTTGGTAACTGTAGACTGTAGATCACTCCTAACTAAGTGGTGGCTACTGTTTTAAAAATGATTCCGAAAATACTAATATTTGTGTTCCTTTGTTTCATTTACTTTTGAGCCTTGCCAACCACATTCAGTCTTCTGTTTTTCATTGTGTTTTTCAGTTTAAATGCGACATTCATTTTTGTGTGCTTAATATTTCTAAGGCCTTCGATCTGTAAGCCATTAATTCTTTAATGGTATTAATATTTCCATCGTTTCGAAAAATTTCTGTGTCGAAAAATTTGAACAGTAAATTTAACTGGAGTTTTTCGTCACATTCATCGCTCAGGTCAATTTAACTTTAACAGTGCCAGAGAAATAAAGTAAAAGATCATTTCAGGACCTTTTTTAATAAAAACTCCGAAAGGCTGTTAATTGGTTTTTTATCCACCTGCTCAACTTTTTCTTATATTTATTTTAGTTCCAAAATCATAATTTTTTTAGTAGGGTTTTAAGACGACTAACTTGATCTTAACCATTTTTTTGAGAAAGGAGTGTCACCATACAGAAAAGACGGAGAAGAGATTCTTAAGAGGGAATAAATATATGATTTACACATTACAGCTTTTCAGAATTTTCAAGTAAAGTTTTCCAATCTGGAATGCAAGTCGCTGCACTCATATTGTGAATGATGTTAACATACTCGCTTTTTTTAATCTACCTGTCAAATATATTTAACAGATGGAAAATCATTTTTTTTGAAAAGTTCGTTTCGTACTTCAACCATAGAATTGATGTTTGGAAAAATGAAAAAAAAAAAAAAAATATCAGCAACTCGTACATTGTTTTCTGAAATCTAGAAATATAAGGTATCGTTTTGCTTTTACTTCAGAAAAAAAATATCATTTTGAACAAACCCAAAAAATATATTTAAGGAACCAAAGCCTTGTATACTTCAGTGTGGGAAAGATTCTCAAGGACATTTTAGAACAAATTTCGTTCAAATTGCCTACTAAAAGCTATTTTGTGTTTGAAAGCAAAGGTTTTTTTTTGTAATATTTTTATTTCAAATAAATATATCTGAGCGAATCCCATATCAATGTACAAAGCTAAGAGTCAATTAATTTCTTGACTGTTAAATTAATTGAAAAAGGAGTGAAATTAGAATTGGTAAGATAATAATAAAAATAATTCATTTCTAACCCACTAATATAATAATATAAACACTGTTGTACAAGAGAGAGAGAGAGAGAGAGAGAGAGAGAGAGAGAAAGAGAGAGAGAAAAAAAACGAGAAAATGTCAGATTTAAAATCATGAAGAGGTGGCAAATGACCAAAGTCTAATGTCTGTCAGTCTTTAGCTCGTAACAGCAACTTTTCTAAAAGTATCACTTATTCCAAATTAATGTGAAATCCTTCAACTACGTTACCAAGGCGGAAGCAAAAATAAATAGAAACGGAAATACCGAGTACTGCTAGAAGAAAAATCTTTTTTTGAGAAATGGGTAAAACCCAGAAAGATATAAAACTGAACAATTACTAAAAGAGAGAATAGCTTGTGCAGAGCTTTACAGTTATATATCGCTCTACTACCAATGATCTTTGAGTATCCAACCCTAATCTTAAACCTGGAGTTGAAAACTAGTCGTGAATGAAAGGAACATAAATTATTAGTAGTAATGTTAATACCGAACCATCGAAAAGATGAGTAAAAAGGGGCGGGAAACTTTTACAAGGAAGGGGAGATGGAGAAGAGGGAGAGGAACCTCCTGTCTGAAGGGCCATGAAACGGAGCTCAGTATCGCCGGTAGGTAGGCACCGTAAAGTCCAATGCCATATTCTTCACCTTTTTTTATAGCTAAGAGATCATCAATATTTGCAACATATGAAACGTTAGCTAAACCCTAAAAATAAATTAGAGGTACATTCAGATGTACCTTCAGATGGCCGCCCTGGCCGAGTGGGTTGGTGCGCTGGATTCGATATCCCTTGTCTGAGAGGACGCGGGTTCGAATCCCAGTGTACCCAATTCTTCAGTTTGGGACGGGGGTCAGTGGCGTGACTCTGTAAGCTTAGCCAGAGTCGACCCAGCTCTAAATGGGTACCTGGAGAAATCGTTTTCTAGTGTGTCAATTATTCTGTCTCTGATAAACATAGGATGTCGAGGCCTAGGTGATTTATTTTACCAGCTATGAAAGTCTGGGTCGTCAAACATTTCATCGAACAGACGTTCCAGCACCCTATAAGGGATTGTCTTCGTTTCAAAAGGTGTCCAGCTGGCCAATTTTTCGAAGGAGACACCGGTAAATAATCAAACGCATCGCTTGTCGGGAATGCCATTGCCTGGGTTGACACTCTTTGATCTGCTTTCTTCATAACGTTTCTTAGGTATATTATTGACCAACAGGTCCCTAGTCCGTCGTCGCCTTCATACTTTAGCCACTCTTTCAATAGGCATGTAGCTAGGGAGTGTTGCCATCGCTTCACCACTAAAAATCCAAAAACTGTTCATGCTTTCTTCTAGTTTGATCTTAACTAATCCTCTTGGTTATTCCGGCTAACAGTGGCATCAATTCACAAAAATATAAGAGGGATCAAAATGTAATTTTTTTTAAGTCTAGGAGACGGGAAAGGGCCATTTTTTTCTATTTTCCCAATAACATTACCAAAAAAAAAAAAATTTTCAATCAATATGCCCCCCAAAAATCTAGAAATCTAGAAGTTCTTTTTCAAATCTTGAGAGGAAAAAGATAAGAAATATGGGACACATGCCTCCTATGAAAAAAATATAGATTATTGCCACATGTTCTTATTAGTTGAAGTAAAAATGTACTTTGTTTATTTTGGTCCGCACTTATTTAGATAACTAATTCTTGGATCGAGCCGGGTAAGCACTCCTTTGCCGAAGGGCACTAATTCACGAAATATAGGGAGGGGGGCAATTTTTTCAAAGAAAATCATAAAAAAAAACCTTTATAAAAATTTACAGGGCCCTCCCCTAACCTCGATTTGTGTCATAGGCTCGTCCAAGGGAATGGAGAGTTTAAAAAAAGAAAAACAATACAAGAAGCTAGGTCCCTAACGGTTTGTAAAACATTGCTCAATAAGACAAATTACAAATTGTTTACTTTGATAAAATTGACGCACAACCTAAAACAGAAAAGATACACTCTTAGTTTGAGCCCCATGGGGTAGGAAATGTCAACTGGGAAATTAAACATACTACTTGTAAAAATGTAACTAACAATTATTGTAATTTAACTCAAATCCCATTTTGTCCGGCACATATAAATTAAAACGAAAGATAATCAATCTATAGACTAAGTTCGCTGCACATGAAAAATTCTGAATCACCTCCTCAGTCAATCATATCTGCATCTATACCTCGTTCACGCCTAGTGTCAGAACTCGAATGTATTCTCCAGAGTTTCCACGTGTTGTACCACAGTTGAATTGTCTTAATTACCTTGGATAGGTCATATGATATATCAGTGAAAATTCCAACAAGCATTATCGGCTAACTTACATGAGATTTTTTTTTAATATTTAAGCCCTAACTTCCAATTCTGGTTGAAGCTCATTTCCGAGAATTATGATTGACTTGACATCAGTAAAGTAAGCGAGATTATCCCCACATTTATACTAAAAAAGAAAAAAAATACCCCCTTAATTTCCTATATATTCATGTAATTTGAGCAGTTTTACTTTTTTCCAAATTTGACAATACCCCTCATCCTAAGAAAATCAAAAATATTGAACACACTTCACTGAAAATAATACTAGTAAAAATATTAAAAATTGAGTCTAAAAAGATATCGTTTTCGTCTAGACTTAAAACAACAGTAAAGTGGTATTCAGAGTGTATCTAAACACTCAAATCTGGGAAAAATTGTAATCCGTGTTAATTTCATTTTTACGATTCGTATTCAATGTTAATGGTCAAATGTTAGTTTCATGGAAGCTTTCGGATAAATCTACTTTATGTCGGGGAAAATCCCATGAATAGTAGAAGCACTATTGTCTTAATAGACCATTAGGTTACAATTCTGTTTCTGAAAATATAATAGTAACTCGTTCAATCAGTGAAATTTTCGAAAATAAAGTCTTAACAATGCATGAAAATCTGTTCCAACTCAAAGCATGCAAGTCGGGTATCTGGGAATCAAACAGTAGATGCAACTGCTCAATGGTAACTGCTATCAGTGAATCTAAGCTCCCAGATCCTGTTAGCACTAAGCTACCAGACATCCACTGCGATCCACGGCAGAATACAAAAGAATTGTGGCAGAGTTGTAATATATACTTTCCAAAACCAATAAACTTGTAAAAATAGTCTTTACTAATAGATTATACACGGGTAACTGTTAACTGTAATAAAATATATTTGAGTCTCTCAGAATCTTTGGCGTCTTTATTTAAAACTGAATGCACTTGAAGCCCTGCCGTCTATTATTGTATTCTCAAGAAATCCCACTCGGAGAATACATCCAATATCAATGAAACGATAAGTGAGTGGTCCAAAAAATTGACCTGGGAAGGTGTTTCCAAATTCCTATGCACACTCGTCTCCCAACTACTATGGTAGAATTTTTCGTTTAATATTTAGGCCCTACAATTATTTGTTGATAACTTCACATTTTGGTCAGTCAGTAGTTGAAGTTCACCTCCTAAAATTTTCATTGAACCTGGTATCAGAAAAGTGATCAAGAATGCCTCATGTTCATACTCCACTAAAAACCTCAAAATATTCAGAATATCATATATATTCATGTAGTTTGCACGATTTTACTATTAGTTTTGTAAATATAACCCCTTCCCTAAAATAATCACTTGTATATGTACCTTCACGGAATCAAGACACGCTTTGTTTTCTAAGAAACTATTAGCAGATAGAGGGCGAAAAAGATTGGAATCAATGACACTGACAAATGCTTAGTTCTGGAGGAAGGTGGCTAACGTACAAAGAAGTCCCCCACCAAAACAAATCCTGCACAAGCGCCTGGAGGGGAAAGGGGGATCTAATTTTTAGAGGAAGACCTGAAACTATATATATATATATATATATATATATATACCCAAAACAATCCGAAGGCAATTTCTCTGGAAAACTTCTAGCAAATGCTCATCCGCTTTCTGAAGCGCTCACGCTTATGTCAGACTTTTTTTTAGATATAGTATATACTACTCTAAGAATAATTAATGTGTTGAATACAGTTCACTAAAAACAATGCGGGTAAAAATTTTGAGAAACATGGGCGTAATTTGCTATGGGGCAGGGGGGAGCAACTGCCCCCCACACCTCAATTTACCCCCCCCCCCCTCAGCTGAATTTTAGTTCCTTTTAAAATATTGTTAAAACTAAGACAAACCTGCTTAATTCAAGCATCCACAGAAACGGGTCAGTTTTCTTCGGTAGCCTCAAGATTTACCTTTATGGTACTATTTGGCTCATTTTTCAATTTCACGGTCATTTTGGGAAATTGGTTCGAACCCCCCCCCCCCCCCCTCCCCTCAAGGATTCTAATGAAATTACGCAACTATTGAGAAAGGAATCTAAAGACGTATCATTCTCTTCAGGACCTAGAATGGCAGCTAAGATGAAACTCAGAAATGTGGTTTAGCACTTCGGATTTGTTTCCGTAATGGTTAAGGTTTGGTTCCGCCAAGGTTTGTCTCTTGAAGGGTCATGAATACTCCGAACTCTTACTATCCACTAAAAGAAGCCAAATTTGCATAAACAATATCGCTCTTTTTATTTACATACAACTAATCAAACAAAATAAATCACTCGTTCGGAGGACCATAAATTTTATCGGTGATTTTCTTTCCAAGTGTGTCTTTAAACTGAAAAAAAGAAAAAAACAGTAAGAACAAGAAACAATGACATAACCTTAAGACAAGATAAAAATTAAGAAGCATGATCTAGTTAAACAAGTGTCCATTTCTGAAAAACCAGAAAACATGCCACATCCCTAAGCCGCTTTGTTGCATAAGATGTGGCAACTCAAGAACATTATGACTTCCAAACACTTTTATTAAACTCTGTCTCTTTAAAAGATAAAGATTCAAAGATCAAATAATCGGTTTATTGCATTCACAAGTAGCTATGGCCATTTGAAAGAGAAGTGGGTATGGTCTCGGCATGAAGTTTTACAAGCGAGCTCAAGTATGAATATGAATTGCTAAGATGAAACATGGAAGAATTATTTTTCTGTCCTGATAGATTCACCACCAAAGGCTAAAAAGAGTAAAATAAAAAAAAAATTTACAGAAACTTTTATTTCCAAATGCACTAGGAAGTAAGTTGATATATAAATAAAATTAGTTTTATTGAGTTTAAAAAATTGATTGAATGAGATTTTTCGATTACTTACTGCCAAAAAGTAAGTTGATATATAAATAAAATTAATTTTTTTGAGTTTAAAAAATTGATTGAATGAGACTTTTCGATTACTTACTGCCATAAAATGAGAGCCCAGTAGTTTAAAATATCCAGAAATTCAGGTGCATTGCTAATTCGTTTTTTTTTCGTTTTTTTACTGGTTGATAGGCTAATTTGGCAAATTGGCTTCATTTGGCTTTAAGCTAATTTGGAAACGTATGTGCAAAAAAATAGTTAAAAAGCTCGCCTTTTCAGAAATTTACTGCTTTAAAATTTCATTGCTTCACCTATTTGAAGATTCGCGTGAAGGAAAACCATCATATTACCAAATCACATTAAATCAATATCACATCATATTACTAAAATTAAAGCCAAACACATTCCGAGTTTTGAATGGACCATTTTTTTAAGAGGTAGGAGAATATCCGGTCATTTGCACAATAAATTGCAGTATATCAGGCTTACGGACCTAGATTTTCCACTATTCCCAAATTTTTGGGCTTCCCCTAGGGAAAATTAGATTTTCCTCAAATTCCCGAAAAATTAGCGTTAACACAAATCAATGACCTTAATATAATATCATTATTCGTATATCCATGATGATTTATTTTTGAAGAAACTTTGAAGAACCCTGTTTTCTTTCTGGAAAATTCAGGATAGTCAAAGGCTGGAAGTATTGTACAAAATTACGCAAATGTTCAAAATTAACACGAAAGTTAACACAAAATGTACAAAAGGAAAAAAAACATTGGTCATTGCCTGTTCACTGCAATAAGTGAAAACTTTTGCTTTTAAGGTTGAAATTATTGTTTATCGTTTAATAAAATTTCTTTTTAATTTGCTTTGGTAGTAATATAGTGTTGTCCTGTCATAATAATAATATCCAGTCAGTAAGAAACAAAATACAAAAGTATACGTAAACAGGCGATAAACTGTAAAGAGTTTCCGTGACTAAAGTAAAAAATAAGACAGAATAAAATTATGTAGTAGTTTAGGCAAAATATTAATATACGGGGCCAGAGGGATTCTCCTCCTCCTCTTCCCATCCCAGAGCTATTTTAAAAACCTAATTTGACATAAAATATTATGAATGTTAATAAATTGAGAGGGAGTAGTCAATCTGAACATGTACCAGTTAAGATAGGAACGGGGCCACAATTAGTGATATGGAAAGAATTAAAGAGAGATGGGCAGAGCATTTTGAGAATGTGCTCAATCGAGATAAAATTGCAGGAAAAGATGTAGAGAAAAATGAAAAAGTTTGTGATACCTCGGATGTGAAGGAAGATTTGTTCTGTGAGGAAGAATTAGCAACAGTACTAAAAGGATTGAAAAATAATAAGGCTCCTGGTGCTGATAGTGTGGTAAATAAGTTTCTTAAAAATGTCGACTCTGAGCTAAGAAATAAGTTACTGAAAATTATGAATATGATTTTGAAAACGGGGAAGTGCCTAGCGACTTCAGGAAAACCTTAATTAAGCCACTGTATAAGAAAGGTGATAAGAGCGAGTGTGTTAATTATTGAGACATTAGTCTAGTCTCTGTAGGTACCAAATTACTTAGTAATATGATACTTTTTCGACTGAGAGATGCTGTAGACACAGTTCCAAGAGAAAATCAACGCAATTTTAGAAAATGTAGAGGATGTATTGACCAAATTTTCACTCTTAAGTCAATAATTGAAAAGTACCTGAGTAATTAAACACCTTTAGTCCTCAGTTTTATAGATTATGAGCAAGCGTTCGATTCAGTTAAAGAAGAACTTTAGCAAAGGTTTTATCCTTGTATGGTATACCAGACGAATACATTAAAGTTATTAGTGCTATGTACGAAAATAACACTGCTGCGGCTAAGGTAGGAAATGAGGTTAGCAGCTTGTTTCGTACTAAATCAAGGAAAGGCAATGGGAGACCAAGGAATCAAATGGGGAAGAAAAACTCTCCCGGACTTACATTATGCTGATGATTTAAGCATCCTAGATGAAAGTGTGAGCAAAATGGATGAACTTTTAGAAGTTTGAAAATTAATGTTATGAAGACGAAGTCACTAAGGCTAGGAATAAGTGAAGATGAAAAGGTGACGTTGGGTAACGAAAAGACTGATCAGGTGGACAGCTTCACTTACCTTGGTCGTATTATTAGTAAAGATGGTGGGAGAAGTGAAGATGTTAAAAGTAGAACAGCCAAGGTTCAGGGTGTTTTTTCGCAGTTAAAAAAAAGTTTGGAAGAATAGGAAGATAAGCCTGCGAACCAAGATTAAAATATTGGAAGCTAGAGGGATGACAGTGGTCAAATATGGCTCTGAATCATGGGGACTCCGAAAAGCGGATGAAGATTTGCTAGATGTATTCCAGAGGAATTGCCTAAGGATTGCTCTGGGTACCCGGCTTACTGACCGTATTTCAAACAGTAGGCTGCATGAAATGTGTGGTTCAATCTCACTTCCTAGGGCTATAATGAGAGAAAGGTTGAGATACGCTAGGGCACGTTCTGCAGATGAGAGATTGCCAAAGATTGTCCTTCTCGGCCAACCGTCTAGGGCTAAACGGAAAGGAAGCTGTCCGCGATTGGAGTGAGAGGATGTCATAAAGAAAGATTTAAAGGAAACAAGATTTCCTGGGAGGTTGTAAAGAGGGAGGCACTGAATAGATTGGGATGGAGGAGGAGCGTGCGTAGCTGTTGCTCTTAGTCGAATTGGTGCTGCGGTGACTTGTTAGTAGTAGTAGTGCTGTAGATATTCTACGATCATATCAGCTTTAAAAATTGGTTCTAATGCTTAAATTGGATTGAATTTACCTATTAATGGAATTATGTATTTACCATAATAAATTATTCATTATAATGTATTTACCTATAAATTTACTTTTCATTCCCGCAGATATTTTTTCAGCGGGGTGAGGAAATAGTAAAAAAAAATGTGTTTTATTGATAATTTGAATATGAAGTGTTCAAAAATTCGGGCAAAAAGTTTTCAGGGGAGAGTCTGGGCCCGAGCCCCTCCCCCTGGGTATTTCTCTGATTGCAATCATCCCTACCCTCTTTCTTCCCCTTTTTTATGACAGACGGTAATCAAGACTATGATTTTTCCATTCTTTTCTTATATTCATGATCCATTCTTTTCTTATATTCATGACTGGTTTTTCAATTTCGCAATTTTAAGTTTCTTCCCATTCTTTCGTTTTTATTGCACCGAAGCTAATCTGGTGGATTGGTTTTACATCGGTTTTTGACTAATATTGCACCCTTGATATAATTACAGCCAAGCACATACGCAGGACTCTTTACTGGTGCAATCATACCATCTGTATTTCTGTTTCTTTGTTTTATGACAGACCGTTATTGAGACCATGATGCCAGCTGACCTTCAACACACTCTTCGCGACTTAATGAGAGGATATTCTTATACCCTACCCAAAATAAAATTTTACCAATATTGAGATTTAGCTAGCACTAATTTACGCTAGTCATAATTTTTCCGTCAATTAGAAAATTCTATGAAAAATCTCATTGGCTCAAATTAACGCTAGCTATATCTCTGCATTAGTAAAATCTCAGCGTGAAAGGGGCATTAACAACACATATCAGCCAATGGTTCAATTGACTTAATAAATATTTATTTTTCATTCTGCTTTCTAGTACAAGAATTATGTGGCTTTAATCAAGCGTATCTGCAGGGGTGCACATATATCAGACCTTCAGGTTATCTTTTCACGTACCAAGTTTCAAAAATGACTTTTTAAATCCTGAAGGAATCTATTGACACTTTGAACAAAACTAACCCATGACACAGATGGTGGCATTTTGCAAGATCTCATCGAAACCAAAATTTGATTCTTATACTTCACAGGATATAATCTAATGTTTAGAAATTCTCAATTTTTTGCCAAAAAAGGGAAAAAATTGTAAGTCACAAAAGTCGACAAACAAATTCATAGTAACATTGTGAACATTTTCAGAGCGTAAAGAAAAAAAACTATTTAGAAATCAATTATTTGAAAAATACTACAAAACTGACTTACTCTAGTGAACATACTCCTATCATCTCTGCGCCACTCTGGTACATAAGAAGTATTCTTTTGAATTGATCTCCACCCATAGTGGATTCCTCCTAGAGCCGGAATCATAACAATGAGAACCAAATTTCTGTTGACGAATCTTTTGAATCCTTCGCTGAACATTACTAAAAAATAGGAAACCGAAAAAAAACACAATAAAATTGCTAAAAAAAAAGAAAATTTAGGCAAAGCCAAAACCTTCAGAACATTCCCGAATAGCTTTCAGAAGATACTCTCTCAATTTATCATACGTTTCATAAGCCGGCAAATCAAGCTGATTAAAGCACGTGTGAGCCGAGGGTAGACGATCTGTTGACCTGTCATCACGATGAATCTGGAATTTTTGTGTTCCATTCATACCTTCAAGTGCAGCAAACCCTTGAAGAGGCACTTTTGAAGTACCTGTGACAAACTGCAAGAACTTAGCACGATCTGCCTGATCAAAACTACGCAGAGCCCGCCAAAACCACTGAATCTGTAGAGAGTTCACTTGGTACTTGTGATATTCAGTATTAGCTCTTAGATCTTCAACGTCGACATTGGGCAATCCAGATATTAAAAGTTCCAACTCTTGTTCATTAAATATAGATATGAGTCTTTTCGGGATAATGTCATAAAATCCTTCTAAGAAAGCATCTAGTTGTTTTCTGATCGCTCCAGTCATTTTCATCTGGCACACTAAACGAACGTATTCCATTTTATTCTCCTCGGTTACTGTGATATTTCTTCCATTAGGCTTCAAGTCACGAATCTCAGTTACACCAAACTCTTGCACTTCCGTGGAAAAGGTCAGCTCATACCCCAGTTCAGCAATATCATGTTCCATTAAAAATACCAAGCCCTGATAAAAACTATAGTCTTCGGTTTCCATATCTGTGTACTTTACATGCTTTCCAAGTATGTGCTTATAGAACGATCTCGTAAAATAGCATTCTAAAAGCTTATTATCATATATGGCTTTGGCAATCACTCTTCCAACAAACTTGAAATACTGTAAGTGATTTGGATTGTAGTGTGAGGATTCATTAATCATATAGGTCACTCTATCACCAGGTGAAATTTTGAAAAGGGCATACATTGGATTAAATATCTCTCTTGAAATGATAACATACCACTCTCTAAGAAGACCACCGGCATCTTGTCCTTCTTCTCCTTCAAAAACTATATAAAATCGGTGCTTCCATTCTTCTGCATTACGCCTATGTAACTCCCTAAACGAATCTTGGAAAACGTGCTCCCTACGGACATGAACAGCCAGATCTTCCCTTCGGTGGCCTTCATCAGCTTTTTCAAGCTCAGATCTAAAAAAACGTCTCTTCACGTCAAAATCTAAGACACGGGTATGGTCCACTAGAACTGCAAACGGACCATCAGTTAAATTGCAACTAGACTGGCGAAGGATTTGATTCAAGACTGTCCGATGTTTTTCCGCAAAACTCAAAAACTTTTGTACTTCTGGAGACAAGTTTGCTTCTTTAGGTACTGGTGTTGGTAAGTCCGTCGAGCCAATGGGCAATGGGGAAGGTGGCTCTTGTAGTTCAGCCGGGGCAAGTTCCTCTTTTTTATTTTTTGCAGCAGATCCGTGAACTAAGAAGAAAGCCTCTACCGTAGGTTGTAAGATAAGCACGGCATGACTATCAGGGGTTTCAGACAGTAGCTCCAAGCAATTACTTAAAGTTATCCAAAGCTCATCTAAGTCAAGTTGCTCACTAAGAGATTTTTGCGGTACTTCAGGTGGAATAGGGGTACTTGTTTCAGGTTCATTATCAACTTCCATAGGAGCTTCTTCATTAGTGATATTGGTCTCAGTCGATGTTTCTGTTTGTCCTCCCCTGTCAGCTTCAGCTACTGGCTGTTGGACTTTAGACGATTTTGCTTCCTTTAACTGAAGAACAACCTTTAGTATACGCAAGAAAAAGGCCTGATTAGAGCCTTTTGTAGTTAATGGTGTCATAGAGGATAACTGTAACTCACTAGTAGGTACAGCCAAAGCCTTCGGCTTTGATGGAGCAGATAAAACAACATTATCACGGGTAAAACGATCTACCATCACGCCCTTGTAACTTTTCGACGAGCTTGGTTCTTCAGGTACTTCTTCCATTTTTTCACCAACATTAGCTTTTACAGACTGGACACTACGTAATTCATTAAGAAGACTTTGAATCTGGTCTCTGATCACACATCCTAGTTCTCTGGCTCCATCTAGAAGCAAATTTAAGATCAAATCACATTTGGAAGCATGACTTAAATTCATGAGTAAAGACGTAGCATCTTCTAGGCCTTCTTCGGAGCAACTTTTAGAAGTTAATACACCGACAGCAAGTCTAAGAGAAGGCTCAAGGGCCCCATTTAACAGAACTGTCTGAGCTTTAGAGGTTTCCTTAGCAGCTTCCTGCTTTTGTATTTCACGTCGCTCCCAATCACGCATTCTACCTTCTTGACGCCTGGAAGATGGCGCTATCGACCCAGGCAATCCCAACGACACAAGGGAGAGTGCCTTTAACATTCGATCCGTTAACAAAGCGGACCTTTTGACCACCGGCATCGAAAGCATCGAAAAAAGCTGACCAAAAGGTGAAGTTTCGAACGTGGTCACACACTGTTCAGATTCGTTTGTCAAAGTAGAAATAAAACCCGGTTGGATTTTAGCCCCTGACTTTCCTTTTTTAGATGCAGAGGTGTCAAGGCGCAATAAAACATCCCAGAAACTAGGAACAGTATCAGATTTTTTACCTTTTGGAGTTTTCTCTGCCTTTTCATCAGTTTCTTCTTTTGGCAAGAATGTTTCGGGGAATGTTTTTGCTAGCTGAATTATGACATCTAAGACATGGCGACACACAGTAGGTGCTGCTTGTGGGTGCACAAGAATGTTGGTTTTCTCTACACCTGGTGCTTTCTTGCCAGTCGCAGGACGAATTATGGAAAAGACGCTGGTCTTAGAACCCAAAGCTGCATCCATACTAATATTCAACCAAAACACACCTGCCTCTTTTGTCGCTGGTAACTGAGCTTTCTTTTTAAGACATGTGTCTTCTTTCTGTTGGTTGATTTTCTCCAAAATAAGAAGTAATGATTTTATCACCCACTGTCGGGTTTGGTTGTGATAGCAAAGATTTCGTATGACGCGATGTAATCTTGCAATATTTAATTTTGGCTCATCTAGAAATAGGAGAACAAGGAGGCAAGTAAGACCATCAACATCAAGAAGCTGTTTTCCTTTTGGCTTTGGTTGGTAAGCCGCTTGTGAGGATGTTGTTGCAGTGGCACCTCGACTACCCCATGCTGTCCAGCCTGAACGAGATGAGGGCATGGCTTGTATAGCATACCTGGCACCTGCAAGACGGACAGTTGAGCGTAAGATTGAGTTCAGCGCACTAGCATCCGAAGAGAATATTCGCTCATTTAGGTGGCGATTGCGTGCTTCCCACTCTCTTCTAAGTCTTTGTGCTTCCGCTGCTAAGTCAGGAGGTAAAAGAGCTATTTGGCTGTCTTCCAAGTCAGCAAGGACAGTTTGACGCAAACTTGTTGGTAAGCTTTGCAGGAAGCCAGCAGAATCCTCTGGTTGGTCTGTACTAGCAGCTGAAGAAGGAACAAGAGCCGGAACAATTCGCTGTTGTTCAAGTCTCTGTTGGGTAAGAACTTCTTCTTGAATTGAAGGAGGCAAAGCAGCTAGAAATTCCGGATTTACTTCAACATTCGAAGCACTTGACGGTATATCATTTACAGACCGTGGAGTACGACCTTGAAGTCGCTGCATTCTATTATGTTCATTTATAACTTCTTGTCTCATTTCTTCAGGCAGCGCTGCAAGAAAGGACGGATCTACGCCTTCTGGCACAACCAAATCTCCTAAAATAGCTTGGATTTCTGGTGGTATTTCTGTAGCGCTAGGCTGAGGCGGTGCTAGTGCGGCTGATTGTACATTGCTTGGTAAGTTAGGCAGAGGTTCCACGACCATTTCAGTTTCAGGCGCACGTTGTCTCTCTGGCATAGCTGGCTGCGCCGAACACAAATTCATCAAAGCATTCAGTGGTGTCTCCGTACCTTCTGGCTCCACAGCAGGCGATGGGGGCTGTTGCTGTTCAGCATTCTGAATTGTGATATCTTGGCCTTGAGATACTGCAGCCACTTCACTTATTCCCGGCACTTGCTGTTCTTCACTAGGGGTAAGAACGGTTAAATCACGGGAAGACTCGCTTTCGGGATGGAATTCGACAGTATCTGGTGTAGAAGAGACTTCTGCATTTTCATTCTCTTGGTCTCTACTTAGGATAGAATCAAGTACTGATTCAACCATAGATTGTGCGAGGTTCATGGTTGCATTTTGAACATCCCCTTGCTGTGAGGATTCACTTACTTTCTGTTCTTCTTGTTTTTCTTTCTTTTCTCTTTCTTGTCTCTTTTTAGCCTCTTCTTCTTCAAGTTGTTTCCTTCTTTTCTCTTTTCTTTCCGCGAGTTCTTTGTCCTTCTGTTCCTCAATATGTTCCATAATAGAAGGTTTCACAATTGTCAAGCAGTCGTGAATAGAGCTCGCATCCATAACAAACGCCTCTTCAAGCCAGCGACCAAGTGTGCTCGGGGTTTGACCGGAGTTTGATATTCCAACAGATGAACCAAACATTCCTCCGCCTTGATCTCTTACTTCAAAATGATCATCTTCTTGTCCCCCAAAAACGGTATCAATAAACAAGAAACGCGATTCACGGCCTAATCCAAGTACTTGTGAAGCATCCAATTGTACTAGATCTTGGTTTGCCGATGGTCCCAGCAGCCGCTGAATAATCACGGAAGTGTTAGGTCTTTGTGAGGGGCGATTTCTTGTTCGACTCATACGGTGCCTAGCTATTACGGTGCCTTGACTCTCCTGAGCAGAGGCTTGTGCAGCTGCTTGTCGATCACTCAAGAGCGGATGCGTAAAGGGAGTAAATCTTGGGGCAGGTGCACCTATGCTTTCTGGTGCTGCGCTGGTGGCGTCATCAAAGGAGTGAAGATTGAGTTGTAAAGCTCTTATATTACTTGGGTCATTGAAAATGAAACCTCCAAGAGCACTTGATAGTGTTGCGAGATTGTCATGGTCGCCCAATGTGTGAATCATTAAGTAGTCGTCGTTCTCAACATGTCGTAGAAAGGAGTCTTCAGCTGCTTGTTGGTAGTCATTCGATTCCTCTTCCATAGCAGACCCACCTTCATCATCGTTGTCACCGTTATCTTCATTTTCAGATGCTTCATCATCTTGTTCATCAATATTTTCTTCATCATTCTCTTCGTCACCTACAATGAAAAGATAAATATTAGTTTTGATATTAGCCAGAGAAGAAATGCAGCAGAAAAACAAAATAAAGAGACTTCAAGTAGGCTACAACAAAGGAAAAACCAAACAACAGAAAACCAAAGCTTCTGTTTTCAGACACAGCAATAGCAGAAGATTTCACATGGTAATCACAACTCAACTGACATGTGGCTCACATGTTTTTCGGTATTAAAAAGTAGTTATTTTAAATTTGTAGGATCGGCACTAATGCTCACAAAATAGTGCACAGATGGTACAAAAATCAAAATGGGCACAAAAGATAAGCATGGAAGAAACTTTTTATATACGCATAAATGTCATTTGATTCTGAAGGTTTTCATTCACTAAGCATTATATTTAATACTTTTTAAAGACACGCTGCTTTAAATCAGGAACATCTATTATCTGAATAATCTTAAATGCAAAACTAATATCAATATTTAATTTCAAGTTTGTATGCCATACTAAATACGTTGTATGGCCATACTAAGACATCAAATGCTTTAAACAAAACTTTAAGACTAGTAAGTCGAAATAAGGTTGCAACTGGAAAGAAAATGATGGGAGAGAGAGGATTGCACTTTAAAAGCATCTGCGGTCTTTTGTTAATTTTTTCATATAAACAAGTTAGAAAAATCACAATTACTTCGTTAACAGCCAAATATTTGTAATGGCAATATTATTGATCCAAAAGGTCAACTATCAAAATTAGCAAAGTAGTCAATTTTTCAGTAAGATTAAGCATATTTTTACTTAAAAGATAGAGTTCTTAGATGGACGACTTAAATTCTCAATGCCCCCTACCCGTTCATACACACCTACGTAGGACAAATGTCCTACCTAGGGTCGTAGGCGATGAAAATTTTCCCTTCTGCCAACTGAAATACGTTTATCATTAATTTTTTGGCACTTCAATGAACCTCACCACACCCTCACCTCCACCAACCCTCACCACACCAACTTCTCAGCGAATGATACACATGTAGCACTGTGTTTGACACCAAGTCATGCAAGGATTTTCAATCAGCGGAACTGGAGGACCACATTTGAAGCTCGGCTTCTGTAACAGGTCCCTTTCATTCACTGAAGTACCAAACACTTGATGATAAACTCGTTGTCATGTCAATATTATTCTTTGTATGGCTGCACTTGTTTTAAATGGACAAATGGAATAGTCTTCTATTTAAATATTTTTCTACCATTAACTTTATAAAAAGGGTTTTTCTTAATAGGACTTGAATCTCGTTTGAAGAATGGAGAGGGCACCTCCAAATTTTGAGGCTTACTTGTCACATTACAAATGCTGTTAATTTCAAACCTTTTCAAGCCAGTTTGTTAGTGAAAAGGCTAATATATGGCACCTCATTTGGGCTAAAATAATACAAAAAGATCTTCAATTATTATTACTGGAGGCAGGGAGTTGGTGCCCTGACGCTCCGACCCTCCCCCAAGTCTTCTTTACCATTTTTCAGAAATGCAAGCAGGATGCGCCTCGCTTGAAGCGAAACCATGTCAAAATTTCCAATCCATACTATTGGATGTAAAAATAAAGGCCAGTCGCCCCCCCTAACATTCACCTACCCCTACCGCCACCAAATTTCAGCAGAAAGATACACATATGGCACCATGTTTGAAACTGTTGAGGGCAGCAAAGAATCTTAGCCAGGGCACCTTGTTTGAATATAAACATGGATTACCAATCCTCATTAGTAGAGGCGAAATATAGGGTTGTGAGCCCTTAACATCCATCTACCCCCAAATCCCTACACTTCTTAGCAGAAAGGCAAACATGTGGCACACTGTTTGAAACCAGTCACGCAGTGATCTTCGACCTGTGAAACTGAAGGACCTAGCTGGACGTGTGACATCCATAATTAACCCTTCCCATTCAATAAACTTCCAAAATATTGGTAATGACAGTATTGTTATTTGAGCAATATTCTTTTGAATTATTTTTTAACAGGCAGATGGAAAAAGTCTTTTATCTTAACTATCATTTTTCAAACGCCCACTTCGTAAACAAGTTTTTCTTAATAGGACTTCAATTCTAATTTGAAGGATGAAAATGACGCCTCCAAATTTTCTGCCTTAGAATATTCCATTACAAACGCTTTTATTTTCAACAGTTTTCTAACCAGATTTTAATGAAACGATAGCCATTTGGCACTTCGCTTGAGCCCGAGTTGCACAAGGATTTTCAAGCGGTATTATCAGAGGCCAAATGTTGGCACATTGATCCTCCTAGTCTACTGTTTTTCGTCGTTGTTTTTTTCATGTCAATACATTTAATCTTGTACTTCTGATTACGATTCGTCACACTTTCTTACGGTTCGTACAAGCCGCAGGACCTGGCTCTAGGACAAAAATCAAACGAGGGGAGATGTTTGACTTGCCCTCCCCCGTTCGAACAAGAAAGTCAAACTATGATTAAAAAGTGAACATTAAAAAGCGGAGAAAACATTGTCAAAATAACCACACGTAAGAGCAAGCTTAGTCCAAAGGACACATCTTGACATTATTAAAAAATATATTAATATGAATAATAATAAGTAAGTTTACATCAAAATAGCATCAACAAAAAGTGACAAACAAATAATTATATTATAAAATATCAAGTTTAATTTAGAAATTTATTAACCGATTTAATGCTTGAAGCTTATACTTTTAAATTTGAAAGATATTACTTTAAAATATAAAGCATACTATTTCTAGTTGAAAAAGTAATATAGGAGAAAAAGATATAAGACAATAGGAAGCATATAAAGAATGGTTATACAAACTAGATCAAACTAGTTTACATATTAAAAAATCGTGATACAAGAATATTAGACATACTAAATTATAAAACAAAACATAGACTAAAACGTACTAATTGACTCACTATAACATTAGAATCTGGTAGAAATCAGTAAGAAAAACAAAATGCACATTAAACAGGTTTCCTTTTTATGCACCCTCTATTATAGACTTGCAAGGGTGCGGCATCTTAAAGGATCACCCTATCTCAAATATTATAAACTTTTTAGTTCTGTGTGGCTGAACTATTTAGAATTGATTCGGCGGTCTTGTCATAGCTTGTACTGTTTGGATATAAGATCTGAATAAACGACGGAAAACTAAATGCCAATACCATTCTTTCCAGGGCATCTAACAAAAAACTATTCACCTTCTTGCGTTTTGCGCCGCAAATAGAGATATTCAGTTTTAGTGAAACTTACATTGTCAGAAAGTGTTAATCTTGTTTTTTCGATTAGATAGAGCAGAATTTTTTTAAGGACAAGACATTCCTAAAAATGTTCTAGTGTAAATGCTCGAGAAACATGAAAAATTCGCTCAAGGGAAAAATCATTTAAGTAATTTGACAGCCTTGGGAATTCCCTGTAATAAAAAACACTTTTGACTGACAAGCTTCTCGAAAAAATACATTAAATTTCATTGTCTTTTTCAGTCAAATTCCACATTCAAACGGTATATTTTTGACAGCTCTCAATGATGGCTAGTCTCATGCAAGAACTCGTTTTCTCCGCCAACTCCGCCGACGCGGAGGCTTACAATATGATTTTCAGGCACGGCGAACTCGTAAATATTTTTTTTCTAAGCTTTATTTTTATATTGTTTGCTTTCACCTGTTTCTACACTATTTTTTCCAACATAAATTTCTTCTATTTGCATCTTAAGAACTAGATACAGTCCCCCCACACCCAACCCCACTAATTACATTTTTTCGTGTGGAAGCAATAGGTCTTAGTGACCCCAGCCTCAAATTAGTTTGGTGAGTCAGATCATAATTACAATAATAACCTTAGGGACTAAAAAATCTATAATCTTAAAGGAAAGGTACTACATTTTTCTTTTCTTTTCTTAACTTGATTTCTTAAAGAAAGCGAAATACTATGAAAAATAAATATATTTTATTTTTTTCTAAGATGCTTGCTTCTACTTTTTTTCTTCCATTGTTTTGGTAGTTTAATTTTTATTCTTTTTTATACTCTTCGAAATTACATCCTTGTCTTTGTGCAAACTAATGGAGAGGGAATGGACAAATTACATTTCAAATGAACAACAGTTAGGTTTATTGGCTTTTTTAAGTTCACAGATTATAGATCTATAAGCACTTTATAGATTTACAAGCAAAGTTTATAGATCTATAACTAAATAGATTTATATGTCAAGTTTACAGATTTGTAAGCAAAAGGAAGAGCATCTTTCAATGGAGACTAGTTCATTCATACGTGCTTATCTTTGTTTTACAGAAATGAAGAGACAAGGTTCAAAAATGGTTGTAATTTTACAATAGGTTAACTTAAGAGTTAGTAATAAATTAACTAGCTTCATATAACACATCTGCACTTTTTGGTGGGATAAAAAGAAATAGAAATAAAAGAATCAGTTTTAAAGATTTAAGTCTAGAACAGACATAGTGCAATAAAATTAAAGAAAAACATAAAAACTACAAATTAAAGAAAATATGACTCACCCTCATCAGCGTTTTCTTCCTCATCTTCGTCATCATGTTCGTCAATCTGAGACCCTTCTGAATCTGATGTGTCGTCCTCATGGTCTAAATTTTCCATCTGCGAGTCAGACATATGGACTTCTCCCAACACTTGACTCTCAGGATCTGAACGGCCTCTGTCCAATATAGTATCCATTATTTCTTCTAGTACATTTTCGGCATCTTCTACAATCGGATCATTCGTCGTAGAGAGGTCATTCTCTGTTCTCTCTGTGTCTTCTCCTGGATGCGCTTCAGCTTGTGCATCACCTTCAGTTGTTTGAGGGGTTGGCTCAGATACATTTGCTGCAGCTTGCGGTCCCTGTGAACGGGCTAAAGGAGATGGAACCGGGATATTTACGACACGAGTCAAAAACTCGAGAGGTTTCAGAACAGCATTCACAGTTGCTGCTAAGTTTGGGCTAGAAAGATCAAGACAATAGGAGGCGCGAGCCAACTCTGACACTATTCCACGTTTAATCATTACTTTTACTAAAGGAGTATTGTTATTTGGGGGCGTTGCCATACCACGGTTTTCTTTTTGGGAAGCTGAAGATTCAAGAATGCTAGAAATCAAATTAGCTATAGCCTGAATTCGAGTATGTTTATCACTTGATTCCTGAAGAGCTAAAGCACGCTGTAAAGCATTTTTAATCTCAACTATTAATATGTTCTGGGCATCCGGAGTATGGCTGCATGATGCTATTGCACCAAGAAATAATTTTACGTGAGCTGGACAGTCTTTGTCTCCAGCCGTCTGGGTAGATGGCAATAAGTTATCGAGGATAAAAGCAATAGCAGAACAGTCCTCAGTAACTAATGGACTTGCACCAGCTTGAAAAGAATATTCAGTTATGACTTTCGAACACCCAGCATAGGATCTTACCAACTCTCCGAGAAGCCGACAGATAATGCTTTTGGATAGAAGGTGCTGTTTCTTCTTTAAGCTTTCATCTTCTTTTGTTTCCTTTTTCTTTTCTTTGGAAGAGTCAGGGATTTCTTCCGAAGCTTGATTGAGCAAATCAATTGCACTAGGGTTTCTCAAGACTTGTTGCCTTTGCTGCCAACCGTGAGGCTTTGGTTCTTTAGAAGGTATAGGCTCAGCTTGGAGAGTTACTGCTGCTTCCTCAGGTTCAAGGATCAATGCGTTAAGGAGGCTATACAGAACTTGACGCCCTGTTTCACTCAAAACAGGAACAGGGGATATAGGTTTGTTTGGATTTGCTTTTACAACTAATCTTGGCTCTTCTTCTTCTCCTCGGCGGAAAGTCATTGGTACATCCAGCGTTAGTGTTGATTTTGCAACATCTGCAAACATATTGCTATCTCTGCAAGCAGCCGAGGCAAAAACTCTCAAAAGGAAATTTATTTCTCTTGTAGCGACCGCATTTACTGACACAGATGCAGCAACCGTTTTCTCCATAGCATAACGCAATGAAGCCTGGTCTTCAAGGAGGTGCCGAATTAATAAGGTTGCAAGAGAGATAAAGCCATGAAAGGTAGAAATCTGAGTTAAGTCAAGAAGTTTCTTCATTCCTCCTAAATCAACAAACAAAAAACTATGTTCGTACTCACGAGTGAGTCTTAAACAAAGCCTTAAAACAGCGTGCAAAGTATCACCATCAATACTAGGAACCATGAGTCCAACGCATGATCTTACTATGATTAAGCCCTGTTCTATATTTAATGGAGACAAGTTTTCATCAGCATCCACTTCCATACTTTCAAAGTTTACCATATCTCCAGGGGTTTTGGCTTGTAAATCTTCTGATTTTTTGTTTTTCAGACAAATCATAACAGGTCTTCTATTACTAGTTTCTTCATTTATTTGCACCATAGCTGTAAACTGAATGACATATCGACGCCTTCCAGCAGTAATCTTTACACTAGTTTCACCATCCCAAAAGGCTTTATCTATTATATCATTATTGGGCTTAGTATAGGTACACCATTTACCAGAAACAACATCATACCACTTCCAATCATGAGAGACTACTTTCTTCATTAATTCACGCCTAGAAGCCGCTACTACAACCTTGGAATACTCATCTATCATAAGTAACAAAGGAGCCATCCATTTGGGCAAAGGCTTCTCAACTTTGGTTTGATGCAAGAATTGCTGTGAATTTTTCAAGAGAGATACTAAGCGATCTAATGTACCAGATCGTGCAATGGACTGTGCACTGTCAGACTTAAACTCATCAATTAGTAATGTACACAGATGCACCTTGGTTGAGAGGCTCAATGACGCAGGGTTGTCAATAAGTTCTTTAACTACATGATCGACGTCAGAGCTACTGCCCATTATTTGTTCTATTTTGTCAATGGCTTCATTTATACGCAGCAAAACTGTATCTAAAACGGTTGCTTTAAAAGATTGGTTGGCTCTGTTTACAAGGGCAACCAAGAAGTCACAGACCCTAAACACAGTATCAGGTAAAGACTCGATTGTTTGCAAGCAATTTGGCAATATATCAGGAGAAAATTCGTGCATAGAACCATAGTCAAGTGGTTCGAGAGTTAGAATGACTGCCTCATCTTCTTTAGCTGGTTGGGGCGGTAGTAGGGATGGAGTTTCAGGAACTGTTGCATTGTCACTTTCTAATGCTGCATTGGAATTCCGGGATGGTGCATTCGAAAAATTCAGCAAAAATTCAGTTGCTTGTTCTAAGCTGCTAGTACACAGTAACGCTTCAATACATTCAGACCTTTCAAAGCCCATCTCCATCAAGCAAGTTAAATGGATTGGATCAATAATAGGCTCTTCACTACGTGGAGCTGGATTTGCGGCAGGCGTTGGCTGAGAACTTCCTTCTTCTACAGGTACAGCCGCTCGAGGAGAAAGTTTCTCTTTAATAGTGGCTTCACCATTTAAGACGTGGCATAAGATAGACAGCAGAGAATCTGTCACCCGTGCAGCATATGTCGTGCATACTTTTCGACTCCATACTTTCAGTGCAACCCCCACTGCAAGCTTATGAATCGTAATAATGTATTTCAAAGGAGTGAAATTAGAGCTTGGTTCCTCTGGGACAGTATGTGGAGAGTCAAACAAGCTTTTTGGATTGCACAGTCTTTCAATAAGAGTAAACCAAGCATCTAGGAATTCTCCAATCGACTCGGACAGTTCAGGAGTTTCAAAATCAAACGTCAAAACCCAGTCAACAGCATTAAAAAGATGTCTCAAGCCTCCACTTTCAATAAACTTCTTCAAAATAAGATGGTATATTAATTTTTTGTCGTCCAACAGCATAGACTGAGTAAATCCAACATAACAGATCAAGTAAGTTAATCTTGTTTTTACATATGCCTTAGATTTTGATTCATTCCACTGAGTGTCAATATTAGTTGGCTCCCATGCAAGGCCACTACTGAGTAATTGGCCAAGTATAGAAGACACTGCTAGTGCAGACGGAGTGGGGACACTTCGAGGTACCGGTAGGAGAGGGGATCGTCGAGGACGAACTGGTGAACCAATGCACAATTTTACAAGCAAGCCAAATAATTCTGCTAGAGACCTTCCAAGTTTAGATGTAGAAGATAGGAGAGGCTTTACGAGACGAAGCTGTGCTATACTAGGTCGCTTTCTAGAGGGAGTGTCTTCAGCATCAACATCCATGCTGGGGCCAGGGGAAGCTGTTTTTAAGGCTTCTAATGCAGCAGTGACTCCTTCATTTGAATCTTCATTTTTTCTTGCAACACTAAGAAGCCTTTCAAGGTCAGCAAGAGCACCCGTGGGAATAGATTCGTCCGATACAACACTAAGTAGTATAGTAGATTCCCAGACAAGACCAGTATAGAGTTTAGATAGCTGTTTGAGTACTCCAACACCGAGCGAAGAGGCCCACTGAGTGATAGCAGCCAGACGAATGTCTGCCTGACTTGTGCGACACACATGTATAAACATAGTAATAAATGAATGAGTTGCTGAAATAGCATGGAGAATAGGAGTAGATTTTGGGTCTCTATTAGCTTCCGAGGGATTGTCCATTAAAGATATCTCGTGGAGAAGATAAGACCCAGATTCACTGGTATATGACGTCAGTGGCGATAAGACTTCAATAGTTTTCTGCAAATGAGATAGTCCTACTTTTAGGACTTGAGCTTCATGTGCCAGGTTGAGGATTGACTTACATACAGAAGAAACAGATTGACAAGCAGTAGAAGAGGGAAAGTCTAGAGGTAAGTTTGGTAAGGAGAGGATGCTCATCAGAGGATCTAAACCATTTTGAGTTACAAATTCTCTACAATGGTCATCTGTTGAGTTATTACTCAAAATGGCGTCAATAAACTTCATTACATTGGTTACGTAATCAACAAGAGGAACTTTCTCAGGTGTAGCAGAGGGCGGCTTCTGCTGTGGCTCTGCTCTAGGGCCTTCATCATCGTCTTCTTCTTCATCAGAGCTCTGGTTGGCTTCTGCAGGGCTATCTACATTACCGACTGTTGCTGTTTCTTTTGGGGTATATGTAGGATCTCTACCTAATGTGCATAATTCTTCAAGCAATTTGATTATAGCACCAGTAGCATCTCCTCGGAGACTAGGCTGGTGACGCATTAATTCATCCATTGCACTACCAAGAGTGGCAGCAGTGTCACCCAAAGGGTCCGAGCCTCGCCTCCTGCGCATTGCGGGCAGATACTCAGGAGACACAAAAACCTTAAATAATTTTTCGAAAGGTTTACAAGCAACAAAAGCCTCAAGGCCACGACTGTTCAAGCAAAGAGCACTAAATACATTTGGCAAGGATGCCAGTACTTCTCGAGTTACAGGGACATCTTTGACTAGTAAAGCTTGAAGAAGGACGTCAGTCAATCCACTATCCTGAAGAGATGATAGAAGAGAGGGCTCATGGAAGACGTAGACAGTAACAACATCGGTAGCAAGAAGAAACAGGGAGGACCCATAGTATTCTGCATTACTTATAATGTGCTTCAAGGAACTAGGTAGACTTCCCTCCATCAAGTGTCTAACGCTATCAGAAAAGCCTGAATCTGCAACAGCTTTCTTAAGAAAGTTTAACATGGATTTTAGCAATGCAGCACGTTGTGGTAGGCAGACAACACTAGTCTTTGGTTTGGTCTCGAGGTGAGATATAGCAGCGGAATCAGAGCTTGAAGGCTGATCAACTTCCATAGCTTGATCTTCAGTCTGACTTGATAGACTTTGATTAGTTGTACTTGGTACATATATCTCAAATGGCTGTTCTTTTCGGCATATGTTAACTTCACTTTCAAGTCTTTGAATGAAAATATTATGCCCACTATGAGCTTGGAAAGCCGTAAAATCTAGGTTTGTTATCAAGTCTATAACTCTTACTGCACGGGTCACAAAGGTGATATGCTCTAGTTCTGTACCATGCCACTGAACAACTCTTAAAAGAGACTCTATGATACCACAATTCACTAGTGCATCTCCACCAGCTTCATAACTGGCCAGATGATATAAGAAGCTGAACAATGCAGTAGCTAAGGGAAGAGGAAACGGCTGAAGCTCAGAGTCAGGCTTGGTTAGAGAAGCAATACAAGACCGTACCATAACAGGCAAGAATCCGTGGTAAGATCCTGCCCCTGTAACATCCACAATAGTGTTGAATTTGGGCACATTTGGATTACGATCAAGATGTATTATAGATGTTAGAGTCCTCAAAGCTGCAGCACGAATTTCCATCAATTGCATTTCGTTCATTTCTAGTACATCAACAAGTTCTTCCAATAATCCTGGATAAAGTAGGGTATGAACATTTTCGCCCAGGGAATTAGAATACACAAGGACAGAAAGCGCTTGCAAGCGTGCTTGAACACATTGTAGTCTTTTTCTATAGTCACTGAATGAGTAGGAAAGTCTAAGCAGGGTAAATAATTGCATTTGTTTAGATTCAGGAACGTTAAAAGTTTCAATCAATTCAGTCATGAATTCTGCAGGAGACACTTTGATTTTGTCAACATTATCAACATGAATGACGACATTACGTCCTGGTTTCTTGGGCTCATTTTGGTTTTCAATGTGAAATTCAAAGTGCAAAGCTGTTGCACTAGAGGGGAAATTGGATATTGGTTGTTCCTTGCAGCATTCAGCGATACCAAATCCATTCTCTTTTCCACCCCAGCTTTCAGCAAGATGAGTAAGGCGAGTGAGAAGAGTTTGGCGACGAGTAGGTGGCAATCTCCATATGAAGTTACTTCTTTTACTGAACATGTAGAGTAAGTTTAGTACCCCCAACACAACAACTAAGCAGGTGGAGGACAATAGATCCGCAAGGTATTCCATAGAATTGTATAAATGCCGAGAGAATGAATGTTCAATGAGTAAGGTAGTGAAATGTAGAGTCCATAGTAATAATTCTTTGAGCTGCTTATTTTGGGGCATATCACAGGCTAGAACCCAACTTCCTTCTTTTTCTCTAGCAACCGCTTTTGCCAATATACTATCCAAGCGGTCGAGCACATCTATCCAATGGTACAATTCACATTTACCAAAAGTCCATGATTCTATTTTCTTCAATTCAATCAATAATTCTTCATCGCTGGCAGTTTTGAGGCGTTCTATTAGAAGTCGACAATCAGTAGGAAGCTCAGAAGCTATTTTCTTATTTTTTGTTCGGTCAATCTTCATCGTGATTCGGGTCAAATCAGGTCATGACAAAAATGCGAGGCTCTGGTTTAAGTCTGTAAGGAAAAGCTTTGAGTTATTAAAATAAAGAATCAAAGAAAAATATGAAGAGGCGCCAGAACATATGACTGAAACCAATTATCGATCTTAAAAGCTACATTATAATTGATCATAACATATTTGTAATAAACAAACTATTAACAAGAGCCTTGCATTTAGGGTCATCAATGTCTTTTGGATCAAATTAGGTTGATCCAAAAGTAAACAACTGTTTTTTGGAAGGCGGTGGTTACTTTTGAGGTATATAATCTGAGGAAAACCAAGGTTTTATTACCGAAAGTTGAATTTTTTTTAATCTTGCTTAATAAAGTCAAATATAAAAAAAAATTGCATTCTGTCTCATGCACACGTAACTATGACGATGGTAATTATAAGAACTGAGAGAAAAAATCTGTACAACTCTGGTTAGACACTACGTCAGAATTCAAAACGAAAAATCCCAACACTTTCAGGCGCAAAAGAGAATTCGTGGACAACAGCAAAAATTAGGGTCTTCTTTTTTTATCATCATGAATTGAACACTATGATGACAAGCTGTACGAAAATGTGGTTCGGTTCAACTGTCTATTACTATTGGTTAAGATGGTTAGACCACGTTCTACAGATGAAGGCTGACAGATTGCCACTTTTTTTACTTTCTGGCCACCTATCTGAGGTCTAACAAAAAGCAGGTTGTCCCCAAATAGGATAGGAAGAGGTCACAAGAAAGGATTTAAAGGAAACTGGAACTTCAGAGAAGTGGGTATAAAAAGAAGCTTTCAACAGATTTGGGTAGAGGAGGAGCGCGCGTAGCTGTGTTGATCTGCGGCGGCCTGGCACTGCAGTGTGTTATTAGTAGCACTAGCGGTAGCATATAATTCAGAACTATATGAAACATGTAGAAACATAGTAAAAATTCTAAGAAAGCAGGGGGTTAGAGAGCCCCACAGTGGCACTAATTGGGGGAAAGAGGTATTTGCCACCTATATTTCTGACCCCCCCCCCCCCGATGTGGTATTTTCATTGAAAAACCCCACCCCCGAATATTTTCGTGAATTGCTGCCGTTGGCAACCTTCCCTGTCGCTTAAATGACTGGAGGTATTGCAATGCAATACTGTCAGTTTAGTTAGCAAAACTCATCTGTTAATATTACAGCTGAATACACGAGCATCAAAATTATAAACTTGCAGAATTATAACTTTTTTTACACATAGTGTTTTTTTGTTAAACAATTCCAAATTAAACAAAGTCAAAAAATACCCCCCCCCCCTCTTTAATCTGAAGCTTACCCTTTCATGGGACTTTGATAAAATGTGCGTCTTTCAGCTATTTTCCAGTAAAATTTTACCTCTCCCCTCCGCAAAATTAGAACTTTACGATTTGTTGGCAGGATTATCGCCGAAATTATTCTAATTTTAGAAGACCTTCACATTTCTAGCTAAAGGAAAAAAAAGAAGAAGAAGAAAACCACAAACACGTACGACTCTTGTTAGCTTTAGGTTCTTTGCATTTTAATTTAGCACCACTCACTTTATCGTTCACGTTCGGCTACGACAATGACCAAAAACAAGTTATAGGAATGTGCTATAAAAATCTACCATTTACCAAATCTATCTATGTCTG